>NC_132804.1:38886930-39249430 GCF_048594095.1 Paramormyrops kingsleyae
GTAGTATATAATAGGCATCACCCAAACCTAACACTACTGGGAATTAGTTAAAAATTGATAGCCCTGACATTTCTATTAACATATTGTGATCTGATAATACTGCAAAAGTTTAATTTATATCACTGCTCATTTGCCCTCAGTTTACATTCCTTATCTGCTACCACAATATTACTACATTCTGATGCAAAATGAAAGCCAAAGTGAAAATAGGCCATTACAAATTGTCTCAAGGATCAAAAACACCATCTGGACCTCACATGAGGTTAGTCTTTTCAATGATGCTGTTACTGTGGCTAAGAATTCAGCATTATTGTCTCTAGCTGGCTATAAATCTCTGAAATTTCAATATAACAATCCAGCGAGGAAGTCTTTGTCCAAGAACAGCACTAGAACAACATGGCAAATGTTAGCAGACATGGACAAATCCTTGACCAAGCTGACGAAACTGCTTCTACATTAAGTGCTGCAGGTGTAAAGCCATAAGACCTTAGTGTCCATAACAAGAAGACTCTCACTGAGTTTATAGTTATCCAAGGAACCCTATTTTACCATACCATGCTTTGAAAGACAGACATGGAGGAAAACAAGGTGTGGCCATGTAAGTTATTACTCTGAGTGCTTTTGTTTAAAGTGTCTTTGAAGGCAAACATGAAAGAACAAGTATTCTGTTCCATATTTAAATACTCACATGAAAGTCAAAGATGTAAACTGTAAAATGAGATCAAAAGAACATACAGAAACATGTCATTTACAAATTCAAAATAACTTTATTTGTCCCCGAAGGGCAATTAAAGGCACACAGGACAGTTGAACAAGGATACAATGATATAAAGTACAACAGTATTTGGAAGATGCTGTGCAAAATTGCAGTCAATCAGGAAGATAAGAACTAAATAAATAAGTAAAGGGAGGGATTGTTAGTGGGCATAGGGGGACTCAAGTGCAGAATTAATGACAGGTTCCAGTGCAGGTATGCGTGGGGGAAGAGAAGTCTGTGAATTGAGGAGTTAAAAGGCCCTAGGAACAAAGGTCGCTCTCCTCTGTGTCCTGCAGCCGGGACAGCGGAGCTGTCGTCCTGAGGGAAGGCACTCAAATTCTGGGAACAGAGCATGGGAGGGGTCCTACAGAATCCTACACGTGGTTCTAAGAGTTTGCTGCTCACTCAGGGATGAAAGTGCTCTAACCGGGAGTCCGATGATCTTAGAGCAGTGTTGTGCAGGTGGGTCCTGTGCTGCAGGCTGGTGATACCAGAAGGCGATGGAAAAAAAGAGGACACTCTCAATGAAGGAGTAGTAAAAGGTTCTGAATATGACCTTGTTGACTCCAAAGCTGTTGAGCTTCCTTAGGAGATATTGCTGCTGCTGACATCTCCTTAGAATGTCCTCGGTGTTGAAGGCAAACTTTAGGGCCCAGATATTTATACTCCTCCACCACCTCCACTGTCTGCCCGTGGATTATGCTGACAGATCCTGTCACCAGCTCCCTCTGTGTACTAGAGAAGGTTACCACCATGTCCTTGGTCTTCTCCATGTTTAGCTCCAGGGAGACATTGTCACACCACTGCACAAACTCACTGAGCACTGAGCTGTGCTGATGTGAGGAGCCAGAAAGCAGAGACAAAAGAACTGTGTCATCCGCGTACTTCACTAGATGACAGTCTGGGTTTGAGAACCTGCAGTCACTGGTGTACAGGATGAACAGGATGACAGGAAGCAGCCTTGTGGGGAGACCATGGAGGTGGAGAGGTCAGAGAAGGTGTTGTTGACCAGCAGTCTCTGTGTCCTGCTGGTCAGAAAGTTGATGACCCACAGAGTGAGCTGGTCATCCAGGTAGAAGCGGGTGGAGAGTTTCTCTGCCAGGATGTGTTGAATGCAGATGAGAAGTCTGCAAACAGGAGTCTAGCTGAGGTGTTAGGGAGTTCCAGATGCTTGTGTACCTTGTCCATGATGAATATTTTCATATTTTCAACCCCCCTGCCTGCCCAGTTTGCGAACTGGAGAGGATCCTTGAGTTGGTTGGTCACCTTGATGATATGATTCTTAATGACCCTCTCCATGGCCTTCATTGCAAGTGAGGTAAGAGCCACAGGCCTGAGATCATTCAGGGCCTTAACTGAGGACTTTTTCGGAATGGGGACCACAGTGAAGTGCTTCCACAGAAGGGGGACTGGACTGCTGTCCAGTGATCTCTGAAACAGACACTGAAACACCCCCCCCAACTGCTCTGCACAGCACCACAAGTTGTTGTCTGGTTGTTGCCGGGTGCTGTGCTCACCTTGGTCCTTTTGAGGGCTCTCACTAACTCCTCTGTGTTGAAGGAAAGTTCTGTTCCTGCGGGCGTAAGGGAGAAGACCATGTCTTTGAGACGGGAGGTGTTGTCAGTCTTGAACCTAGTGAAGAAGTAGTTGAGGTTCTTGGTGGAGGGCTGCTGGGCTGTGACCTGCCACCTTGATGGACCTGTGGATGGTGGAGTCGGTGTTCACAGCGGCCATGTTCTTGATCTTCTGCCAAGCTGAGCGGCGGCTTCCTTGTGTGAATTTCTCCTCCACCTTGTTTTTGTACCTCAGCTTGGCATTCTTTATGGCACACTTAACCTCCCTGTTTACCTCCTCCTTCTCAGACTCAGTGCCGGTGAAGAATGTCCTCTTCTTTTTATTTAGGATTTCTTTTAGCTCTTTAGTAATCTAGGGCTTATTATTTGGGAAGATGGCAATATTCTTGGTGGGGATGATACTGTCCACACAGAAGGTGATGTATGAAGACACTGTTCACCTGCTCGTTGATGTTACTGGAGGTGGAAAGGAGGTTGTCTCAGTCTGTGGTTTCAAAACATCTTTGCAGAGTTCCAATGCTGTCACTGGTCCACTGCTGGATGTTTTTGTAAACCTTCTCTGCCCTCTTTATGATCAGGGTGTAGGCTGGTGCTAGCAGGATGATGTGGTGATCAGCAGAGCCGAGAGGGGGGAGGGCGATGGATCTGTACACACCAGGAACAGATCCATAGCACTTATCCAGTGTCTTCTCCTGACGGGTGGTGCAGGTGACGTACTGCTGATATCCTTTAAGGCACTTGTCAGGGGAGCAGTGGTTAAAGTCTCCCAGGATGAATTTGGGAGAGTCAGGGGAGAGGAGTTCCAGATTGTCCAGGGTTTTTTTTATGTGTTCTGTGGCTGCTGTTGTATTTGCTCTGGGGTGGATGTAGACCCGGATGAAAAAGAGGTGAGGGAACTCTATGGGAAGGTAAAAAAGGCAGAGGGAGACTGTCTTTGTTGCACAGCTCCTCCCGGACGACGATCGTTGAGCACCAGAGTTTGTTTACATAAAAGCAGACGCCGCCGCCATGTTGTTTACTGGTGAGCTCAGTGTCTCGGTCAAGTCTCAGGGGAGAACCGAAGCCATCAATGTGCAACATATCGTCACTGTCATTCTTATTTAGCCATGTTTCTGTGAATGCAAGAATTGAAGCAGTTCTGTATTCACGCATATAGGTCGCATTGGCTTGCAGCTTGTCCGTTTTGTTGCGCAAAGAGCGCACATTAGCCAAAATGACGGAGGGAAGTACGCAATGTTTACAATGATCCCTCTTAAGCCTGGCTGTGATTCCACCCTTTTTCTTCCCTCTCTTCCTCAGCTTTTTTCCTTGTGTGTCTGGGGGTCCCAAAGTAATTCCTGGGGTATTGCATCTGTGGTAACGGTGTTTTGGGGGTGTAGTCTGAGTTTCAGCAAAAATTTTCTGGTGTGTGTGACTCGCTGCACATTGGGAAGATCCAGGTTGCTGATGTTAGCCGAAATAAACTCCAAAGTGAGCCATAGCAACAGGGAAAACACCCAGAGGCATCCGAGAATATCCATGCTGAGTTCGATGTAAACTCCAGGGCAACATGGAGTAATTCATCCTTAGTAACAGCGAGCTAGCAGTTTAAACAAACAATGGCTAAGCCCGACGAAACATCCACGCCAAGTTAAAGTGTGGAGAAAAGTAGTCAAACACTAGAATAAAATAAACAGAAAATGTAGACAAACTTATGCAACACACGTCTGCAGAAAAAACAAAGACGAGGCACAAAAACAACAAAATATGGAGAGCTAGGCAGTCGACCACACGAGCAGTGCAGTTCAATCAGAATGTGTCAGAACCTAAATCATGCTGTGGGAATGGCAACTATCTTTTTTTCCTCAATTCTTTCATGGATAATTTAAACATCCCTATTAATCATTTTGTTTACCGAACATGCAAATGCCTTTTGAATCAAATAACTGCATGCATCAAAGAACAGCTTTGGAGATACATACAATCAAATTACCCAAAATTACCCCTCAATTTATACTCGGGAATGGCATTTCAGGCAGAATTACTAGTAAAATTTTGGCAGTCATTATACAAATTATATTCGATTTTCCCCACCCCCACCAGAAAAATGCATGGAGCATGGATCAAGATATTTCTTTCTATGTAAAAGGATTATGTACATCGATCAGACATAAAATTAAAACCACTCACAGGTGAAGTGAATAACACTGATTATCTTGTAACAGTGGCACCTGTGAAGGGTGCTATTATGTATTTGGCAAGTGAATGTCAGTTCTAGAAGTCAGTGTGTTGACAGTAGGAAAAATGGGCAAGGTAAAGATCTCAGCAACATTGACAAGGGCCAGACTGTGATGGCTAGAGGACTAGGTCAGAGCATCTCCAAAATGTCAGGTCTTCCCAGTATACAGTGATCAGTACCTACTAAAAGTGATCAAAGGAAGGCCAACCCAAGGTACCCAAGGCTCATTTGATGTGTGTGGGGAGTACACATGGGTTGGTTTCCAGTTTCAAGGTATTCCGCAGTGTGAAAAAGTTGCAGGTTCAAAACCACTAAAATTTTCTGTTGAACTGTCCCAGCAGTATGAGCAGTTTTTTATGACTCGTCAAAATCAGAAAGTGCAGGAATCCCTTAGGTCATGTGCAGTGTAGAGTAACCCCTCCCCATCCGATTGTTGCAAGCCAAGGGCATAGGATTCATATTAACATTGGGGCGGACGGGAATGCAGGGGTCAGAGGTGTGACATCACGTTGCATTATAAGGCGCTGTATACAGTTTGTTTTTCATTCATAAACTATTGCTATTATATAACATGAAATTTATCTTTTCAATTTTTACTGTTATTCATTCTTTACTAATATGGCAGTTTAAGTCCGGTAATGTCCCACATTATGTATGCTCAACTTACGGGAATTATTACACACAAACCATGAGATTCCACCACGAATGTCAGGCCCTGCATAAGCTAATATAGGAGTTTCTCCTAACTGACTAACTTACTTTATGGTGTTTTCCAAATAAATGCCAGATCTAACCCCATTTTTTGACAAGCTTTTTACTCCTTCTTTTGCCCTAACAGCAAACATTGGGATGAGAATCATGATTGGCACAAATGCTGTTTACTGCTATGTTATTAGCATTGCTATTTGTGCTAATTAATTAACTAACCAAGCTAGCTGCAGTTTGCACAATCAAATAAGACAATCTTTACTAAAATTAATCAACGTAAGACTATTAAATACTACCATTTAACATCATTTTTTATTGATTATGATATGAGGTCTTCCATGTGTTAAGTTTACAGACAAAGCAGTGCAGTGCTTTTCGGCTCCCCTGCTACCTCTTTGCTCGCAAATCTGTGACTGTTTGCCAGCTGGCAACTATGCTTTTGGGAAACTCACCCAGAGTGGAAGTTAAGACTAAACCATTTTAAGTAATAGAGGGTAGGGGTTCTCTAGGTGTAACCTGTCAGAAAATAAACTTAAATTATATTTATCGTATGTGCCTTTATTTTTTTGTAAACCAAGAATTATATTATATGATATTATTGAGGAGGATAGTCCCCTCGTGCCTCCTTAAATCTATGCCTAATGGTGCGAGCAGTCAGTCAGCTGTATGGCAACCAAATGAGATCAACCCCCCCAAACTTTTCCCCCTGTCAAAAAACCGTGTTGACCTGCAGGTTTAGGCTCACTTAAGTGACTGCATTTATTTTTTTTTATATATATATATATGTTTTTTTACAGAAAACAATTCAATTATATATTTTGATTATTGTTGAGCTGCAAGTTTAGGCTCCCTTTAAAAAGAGATTACATATATTTTAATTTTATTTTGAAGTGTTTTTTGAAAAATTCAATTATTCAGGTTCTGAACTATTTGAGCTGCAGGTTTAAGATCACTTAAGGAACTGCATTTATTTAAATTTAGAAGAATTCAATTATTTATTTTACTGTTTTAACTTAACATTTATTTAACATTTACTGATGTTCCAAATATGTTATATCTTGTTTATTTGATTGTGTTCAGTGGAAAAAAGTTGTTTTTTTTAACTCAGACATTTCAGAATAACACATTTTAAGGCTGTAATCGCAATACCACAAAACCATGATATTTTTGCTTAAGGTTATCATACCGCCAGAATCTCATACTGGCTCATACCTACTGAGGAGTGAAGGTCTGATCCTACAGGAGAGCTCCTGTAGCATAATTTGCTTAAAAAGTTAATGCTGGCTACGATAGAAATATGTCTGAACACACAGTGTATCACAGCTATCTGCGTATTGGGCTGCGAAGCCGCAGACTGGTCAGAGTGCCCATGCTGAACCCTGTTCACCACCAAATGCGAGTGCAATGGGCATTTGAGTGTCATAACTGGACTACTGAGTCCATGAGCATCAGAACTGGACCATGGAGCAATGTCAGGAGATGGCCTCCTTCTAATGCTACATCATGTTCATGGTCAGGTGCATGCACGTCGTTTGGGAAAGATATGCCCAGGATGCACTGTGGGTAGGAGGAGGCAGTGTGATGATCTGGGGAATGTTCTGCCAGGAAATTATGGGCCCTGGCCTTCATGTGGATGTTACTTTAACATATACCTAAACATTGTTGCAGACTAGGGCTGCACGATTTGGGGAAAATATCGAATCGCGATTTTTCTGACAGAAATTGCGATTACGATTTTATTTGCGATTAAATTTTTTTAATGTCAAGCTTCAGTTCAATATTCAGTGTGTAGTAATTTTAAAACCTATGACGCAGCATGAGATACCATCAGTGTTAACTGGTCTGTATTCTAATGCAAGGATGAGAATTTAAAGATGTGATGTGTCAAGTTAAATAAAGTAATAATGAAAACAATTGCAGCAAAAAGAAAAATAGCGATCAAGCAGGTAACGCTTATTACCATCCTAATAACACTAGAACCGCCTTTTCCCACGCCAATGAACAAGCAAGAACTACTTCGGTGTATGCAGCCCTTCTGTTTGCGCTATTGTGTTGTTAGCTACTGTTATAACACTCAAAAAACCATAATGTTCATAACAGAGTGGCTGTTCTGTCCTGAAACCGTAAAGCTAGAAATTTTTAATCGTAGTATGCATTTTATAAAATGTTGAATAAATAGAAGTCGTTTATTGGTGATTTCATATGTTGGTCGAAGTTTCCGGTTTTTAACAACTGTATACGTTATTTTCTATACAAATCAATTCAGGTGACACAAAAAATGTACGTGTTCATGGTTGCAAACTCTTTCAGACAGCAAATCTATATTCCATTCTGAACTTAAAACTAGCTGCATCAAAAACGTTACGGCAGTTTGCAAACCCTACAGACTATTTACAAGGTAATAAAACTTACATACATGTAAATGTGTGTGCAGAACAGAGAAAAGTATCTAACTCCATGTAGCTGACCGAAGTTGCCAACCCTGCATTTTATGTTAAGTAAATAAGTAAAATGCAGTTTTCGACTGAAGCAGCTTATCATTCCTTTGCATTGTAACTCGGACAAATACAAAACAAATGATTAAACATTACATGTCTCGCTTTTTGTATGTTTTCTAAATAAGACCGCGTGCCCATACCCAACTGTAAAAGCGATTAAAGCGATCTATTCTTTTAGTATTTATGTTAAAGAAAGACTTTTATTTTATTACTGTTGTTGGATTAATCTTTTGAAACACTTAAATTGAATAAGCACAAAAACATATGACATAAACACGACTGTATTGTGGGTTTTATGGCTTTTTTTGGGGGTCACCGACTCCGCTGCTGAAAGAATTACTGACTGTCTCATTGTTGTTGTGATGGGTTAGCGGTATACTAATGCTATTGCCTATTAACAAAAACCAAAGGTATGATACGCTGAAGTATATTGCAGCTGGTGTTTAAAAGGAGCTCGCCGATTCTATTGATGATAGGACCTTTCTGAAACGATCTCGGACCATGAAATAGTTAGGCAATTCACTTATAGCTCAGTAGCAGAATCAGTATTTTTCCGCTAATATAACATTTTCCTTGGGTTTCACGTGTTTGTGATTGGTGAGAATGACTGTCACACAGGGAGCATGGCATGAATTTGTAAAACTATTCTCACAGCAGTTTTAAACCCTGGGTCCGACGTGCTGTATAATGTATATCCTAAATCGCAATTTTTGCGACTTGCTAATCGCGTTGTTTCAAATCGCGATTTCGAATTTGAAATCGATAAATCGTGCAGCCCTATTGCAGACCAAGTACTTTCCTTCATGCCAACAGTATTCCCTGATGGCAGGGGCCTCTTTCAGCAGGATAATGCAGATCCTAATCCAATCGATCATCTGTAGGATGTGCTGGACAAACAAGTCCGATCCATGGAAGCCCCCAGCTTGCAACTTACAGAAGTTAAAGAATCTGCTGATACTGTCTTTGTGCATGATACCTCAGTACACCTTCAGTGATCTTATACAGTCCATGCCTCAACAGGTCGGAGCAAGAACTGTTTTGGTGGCACAAGGGGGGGCTATTCAATATTAGGCAAGTGGTTTTAATGTTGTGGCTGCCCTTATGAAAATTCACTATGGTTTCCTATGGGTTTTATGCAGTAACCATAACCAACCTCATGGTACTTTGGTACTACCCATAGTACTACCATGGTTTGGAAAGACCATGGTAAAACAAAAACCATGGTAATGACCATGGTAAAACAAAAACCATGATTTATGACCAAGATTATACTAGGGTTTAACTGTAGCGAAACCATGATAAAACCATAGTCATGGTTTCCATAGTTACTCAAAAAACCATGAAGAACGGCAAACCATTGTAAACCATGGCTATTTAATCATACTGTAGTAAAACCATGTTAATTTTCGTAAGGGTGATCAGTGTAAAACATTAAAATGTGGCTTAAATAAATTTGAGAGAAATTAAACTGATGATATAGTTCATATGAAGTAGTACACAATAACATTTAATAGCCTATCCCTCAGGCAGTTATGCCAAATGGCAATCTTTTTTTTTTTAACAATACAATCCCAACAATACTTTCTGGTTTATATGTTACTCCATTCATTTATTTCAATGCAAAATGAGACATCACTTGTTACAGTAGTTGAAATCATTCATTCATCACAAAAGTCTCCACTGGTACTATTCACTCATTATCTTCTCAGTGGAATTCAAAATATTTGCATATAGCGAAAGACAAATGTCTTTTGCTGATTAGGTCTTCTTCTCATTAATTTTTGTTAAATTTCTCATAAACGTGCCATACTATGAGTGAGCAAGAACGAAAATTATGATTGGTACAGAGAGCACACACAGAGCTCATGCAAAAATAGCTGAGGTAAATTTCAGAATGAATAAACATGTTTGAGACCGGATAAGTAAGTAATAATATTGCTGCTAATTAATATTCTAAAATGTTCATTAATAATTTTATATAAAGATTCCCCTCCATTTATCATGGTGGAGGGGTTTGTGTGCCTCTATGATCCTAGGAGCTATGTTGTCAGTGGCAATTGCAAATTAGTCCTAGGTGAGCAGCCAGACTAAGTGTAGTTAATAATGACCCCCGTGAGTGATAAAAACCAAAGAATATGTTACCCCACCCAGATTGGGGAGACTGGAGCCTCACCCTGGAGCCAGGCCAGGGGCAGGAGCTCGAAGACGACCACCTGGTGACAATGTCTCCACCCATGGGGCCTGATCAGGCAAAGCCCGAAGGGGTAATATGGGTTCACCCCCCTGTGGGTCCACCACCTGTGGGGAGCTGTGGGGGTCGGGTGCAGTGTAGATCAGGTGGCAGTCGAAGGCAGAGGCCTCAATGGACCGATCATTGGCAGCCAAAATTGGCTCTCAGTAAATGGAACATAACCTTTGTGATGGGAAAGGAGCCTGAGGTGGTGAAGGAGGTAGAGAGATACCAACTAGATATAGTTGGGCTCATCTAAAGGCAAGGCTCAGGCTTTTGAACCAAACTCCTGGAGAGGGGCTGGACTCTATTCCACTGAGTGAGGCATCAGGCAAGGATGGGTCTGCTTATAGCCCCCCGGTTACTCCAGTGGAGTAAACATCCCTACGACTTTGAGTCGGGGGAAGGGCTCTGACTGTTGTCTACATATACAAGCCAAACACCAGTCCAAAGTATCCGACTTTCTTGGAGACCTTGGAGGGGCTACTGGAAGGCTCCCCTTCTGGGGACTCCATTGCTCTGCTGTGGGACTTTAACACTCACGTTGGTAATGACAGTGAAACCTGGAAGGGTGTGATTGGGAGGAATGGCCTGCCCTTTCAGAATCCGAGTGGTGATCAGTTATTGGACTTCTGTGCTAACCACAGTTTTTCCAAAATGAACACCATGTTCGAACATAAGGGTGTTCATGAGTGCACTTGGCACCAGAGCACGCTAGGACAGAGTTTGATCAATTTTGTAATTGTATCATCGGATCTGCGTCCGCATGTTTTGGACACTTCGGTGAAGAGAGGAGTTGAGCTGTTAACTGATCACCATCTGGTGGTGAGTTGGATCTGATGGAGGGGGAAGATGTCGGATAGACCTGGTAGACCCAAACGTATAGTGAGGATGTGCTGGGAGCATCTGGCGGAGGCCCCTGTCTGGGAGATCTTTAACTCACACCTCCAGCAGAACTTCTCTTCTCTCTTGAGGGAGTCAGGGGACATTGAGCCTGAATGGGCCATGCTCAGGGACTTCATTACTGAGGCAGCATTGCGGAGCTGTGGCCATAATGTTGTTGGTGCCTGTCACAGCGGCAATCCTCAAACCTGATCGTGGACACCGTCAGTAAAGGGAGCTGTCAGGCTGAAGAAGGAGGCCTTCTGAGCTTGGGTAGTTTGTGGGACTCCTGAAGCAGCCAACAGCAACTGGCAGGCCAATTGGAAAGTGGCAGTTGCTGAAGCAAAAACTTGAGTGTGGGAGGAGTTTGGTGAGGCCATGAAGAAGGACTTTTGGTCAGCCTTGAAAAGGTACTGGCAAACCGTCAGGAGACTCGAGGGGTGGGGGGTGAAGCAGCGCTGTACCCATGCTATTTATAACAGAGACGGAGAACTGTTGACCTTAACTGGGGATATACACTCACCTAAAGGATTATTAGGAACACCTGTTCAATTTCTCATTAATGCAATTATCTAATCAACCAATCACATGGCAGTTGCTTCAATGCATATAGGGGTGTGGTCCTGGTCAAGACAATCTCCTGAACTCCAAACTGAATGTCAGAATGGGAAAGAAAGGTGATTTAAGCAATTTTGAGCGTGGCATGGTTGTTGGTGCCAGACGGGCTGGTCTGAGTATTTCACAATCTGCTCAATTACTGGGATTTTCACGCACAACCATTTCTAGGGTTTACAAAGAATGGTGTGCAAAGGGAAAAACATCCAGTATGTGGCAGTCCTATGGGCGAAAATGCCTTGTTGATGCTAGAGGTCAGAGGAGAATGGGCCGACTGATTCAAGCTGATAGAAGAGCAACTTTGACTGAAATAACCACTCGTTACAACCGAGGTATGCAGCAAAGCATTTGTGAAGCCACAACACGCACAACCTTGAGGCGGATGGGCTACAAGAGCAGAAGACCCCACCGGGTACCACTCATCTCCACTACAAATAGGAAAAAGAGGCTACAATTTGCACGAGCTCACCAAAATTGGACAGTTGAAGACTGGAGAAATGTTGCCTGGTCTGATGAGTCTCGATTTCTGTTGAGACATTCAAATGGTAGAGTCAGAATTTGGCGTAAACAGAATGAGAACATGGATCCATCATGCCTTGTTACCACTGTGCAGGCTGGTGGTGGTGGTGTAATGGTGTGGGGGATGTTTTCTTGGCACACTTTAGGCCCCTTAGTGCCAATTGGGCATCGTTTAAATGCATTGTTTCTGACCATGTCCATCCCTTTATGACCACCATGTACCCATCCTCTGATGGCTACTTCCAGCAGGATAATGCACCATGTCACAAAGCTCGAATCATTTCAAATTGGTTTCTTGAACATGACAATGAGTTCACGGTACTAAAATGGCCCCCACAGTCACCAGATCTCAACCCAATAGAGCATCTTTGGGATGTGGTGGAACGGGAGCTTCGTGCCCTGGATGTGCATCCCACAAATCTCCATCAACTGCAAGATGCTATCCTATCAATATGGGCTAACATTTCTAAAGAATGCTTTCAGCACCTTGTTGAATCAATGCCATGTAGAATTAAGGCAGTTCTGAAGGCGAAAGGGGGTCAAACACCGTATTAGTATGGTGTTCATAATAATCCTTTAGGTGAGTGTAGTCGGTCGGCCTTCCTTGGAGGACATATAGCTGAAAGATTCAGATGAGGACTTGCCCATCTCTAGGGCTGAGGTCACTGACATAGTCAAAAAACTCTTCAGTGGTAGGGCTTCAGGGGTGGACGAGACTCACCCTGAGTTCTTGACAGCTCTTGATGTTGTAAGCCTGTCTGAGCTGACATGCCTCTTCAACACTGTGTGGACATTGAGGACAGTGCCTTTGGACTGGCAGACTGGGGTGGTCGTCCCAATCTTTAAGAAAGGGGATGAGTTCCAACTTCAGGGGAGATCATACTCCTCATTCTCCCTGGGAAAGTCTATGCTGGGGGACTAGAGAGGAGGGTCCATCCATTGGTCAAACCTCAGATTCAGGAGGAATAATGCAGATTCTTTCCTGGTCATGGAACACTGGACCAGCTTTTCACCCTGACAAGGATACTGGAGGCTTCATGAGAGTTTGCCAAACCACTCTACACATGTTTTGTGGACTGTAAATGGCATACAATCGTATCCCTCGGGGGGTGCTTCAGGAGTATGGGGTACAGGGACCATTTTTGCGGGGCTTCAGGTCCCTGTACAAACAAAGCGAAAGCTTGCTTTGCATTGCTGGCAGCAAGTCAGACTGATTCCCGGGGGGTGTTGGACTCCATCAGGGCTGCCCTTTTTCACCAATTATGTTCATAATTTTTATGGACAGAATTCCGAGGTGTAGCCAAAGGGAAGAGGGAGTCCAGTTCGGGGGCCTTAGGATCTCGCCTTTACTTTTTGTGGTGTTGTCGACTGGTGACCTGCAGCATACACTGGGGCAGTTTGTAGCAGAGTGTGAGGTGAGTATGAGAATGAGGATCAGCACCTCCAAGTCTGAGGCCATGGTTCTCAAGCCGACAAAGAGTGGATTGTCCACCTTAGTTGGGGGATGTTGTTCACGAGTGAAGGAAGATGGGAGCAAGAGATCAACAGATGGATCGGTTGAGGTGGTTCGGGCATTCATCTATGATGCCTCCTGTGCAACTCCCCGGGGAGATGTTTTGGGCATATACAACCAGGAGGCGGCCCCGGAGCAGACCGAAGACATGCTGGCGAGATTATACCTCTTGACTGGTATGAGAATGCCTTGGTATTCCCCTGGAGGTGCTGAAGGAGGTGGCTGGTGAGAGGGAGTTCTGAGCATCCCTGCTTAGACTGGTACCCCCACGACCCGACCCCGGATAAGTGGTGGAAAATGGATGGATGTATGGATGGATATAAATATTTCTTTTTTATTTTATACATGCTCTCAAATATTAGAATACAGTCGTCCCTCATTTATCGCGGTTAACTCTCTGGGGTCGAGTATGTCGTCGGCGACATCGCATACTTTTCGCGTCTATTTCAGTTTATATCTCGCTGAAATCTTAATGTAGAATCATGAAAAAAATGCTGGCTAAATCCGTAATCTGTCTTCTTTTCAAAACGTGCATTGTCGGAAGTATTAAAGTTTTTTTAATTAGGTTAAATCAGCAAAAAAGTAAACCATGTCATCTTACTTTGTTTTACCTGCATCGGGGGCGTGTAGTACCGCTCTCACCCGAAGATCGCTATTCACATTCTAAATCGCTGCATTAGCGCGTATTCAAATCGCATTCGCATGGTAATTTGATTAACAGCGCAACGGTGAAACGCGATCCAGGTACATCCCCATCAGCGCCATAAAAGGGGGTGGGGGACGTGGCCAGGTGACAATGGCTCATTCATACACATGAAAGTTGCTACATGTTCAATGAAAGGAGCCAGAAATAGTGACGAGTTAGCTTTTTCTTATTTATTTATCCAAATGAATGTTGCATCTACACCATTTAGTCATCTTCATGTAGCCAAGACTTTGGTGATCAGATATCTGGGATCAAAACAAACTGCCAGCATTGCTTACTATGTACTTTTATAATGTTTCTGCAAGTGTTCCAAACTGCATTTTGCAATGTCTATACTTTGATGTCAAATTACATACGGTACTTCACAAAAATCTGACATATTTACAATATACATTAAAGTAAAGATGAGTGTAATGGCAAACCAAGTATATAAGAAATAATTTATTTGCCATGAATTAAGTTTATGATATTTGAAGAAATGTGTGATCATGCCCCAGTCAGTGAAAGTGTGTTTCCTACCCCTAGACCCCAGAGGGTTAATCCGTTCCAGACTCTACCGCATTAAATGAATTTCCGCGAAGTAGGATTCTTTATTTCTTTATTATTCAGCTACACCTGGCGTTGAAGGATTGGCGGGGGTGCTCAAATACATAGGCCTACAGTCCATACATAGTCATTTTAATTGTAATTTAAATTAATTATAATTGACTCAGACAACAGAGCGCGCGCTGTATCATTTTCACTGTCTATCAATTTTTTAATGAATAAATGTATTTGAAAAAACCACGATAGAGTGAAGCTGCGAAAGTCAAAGCGTGAAATGGCGAGGGACGACTGTATTTCACAATGGTGTTCATTGTTACTGTAGTATAATGTCTGGACATTTTGGCAGTATAAAAACTTACATACCGCCCAAACCTAATCTCAAGCCAGTTGACTATCACAGTCCTTGCAATGTGACAATTTCATGTGCCTAACATGCTATGTCAATATTAACATTGCACACTGTGCAAGCCTAATCTGAATGCCTCACCCGTATCCACCTACCCTTATAACTCCATATGGCATTCAGTTCCATTATTTTATAGAATTAAAACTTAAATGTTATGTCATTTGTTTTTGTCAACACACATCTCCCTAACACATTATTAATGTAATCAACTGTGCAAATACAACACACATAATTAAACTTTTTACTAAAATCTTATAATCTTGCAACACTAATTGCAATTACAGCAAAGAAGATACTTAATGGCTTTCCAATGAAAAACACATTTCGCCAAAAATTCATTATTTCAGGTATTACGTCCTGCCCACCATGTCTGCCTGATCCTCCCATTTTCTCCCTGACGTGGCTCTTTTGTCTCATCTCTCATTCTTTCTCTCATGTTAACCACTGCCAGCTCCCTCTTATCTGTTCCCTCATCATTCCTATATTTAAGTGCTTCCCAGTCCGGTGTTCCCCAGTTCCATCATTGAAGTCATGTATCCTGGTTGCCTGTGTCCTATCCTCCCTTTCTGATCCCCTACAACCCTGTTTAGTTTCCAGTTTCTTAAATGAACTTTTGTTTGCACCGATGTCTGATGCTAGTCATGACAGAATGATGGAACTCTGCAAGCCCCAGAGGATTTTCCGGGTGCAGATTACCACGGCTTGTTTCAATCGATCAAAGGGCATTTTTCCACCGCACCAGGTACCGTACTTTTGTACTTCCATAAAGTACCGAAAGTTTGGTACTTCTTTTATGTCGGTTTTCCACTGGCGTAAAAAATGGTACCGGCGCCAAATGACATCATCAGTGACCGCCCCTGACTGACAGCCCAAAATTAAAACTAACAGTTGAGGCTGGAAAATGCGGTTTATTGTTATGTCAGCTTCTATCACAGTATAAGATTCAGTAAAATCCAAATCATGCTGCCATCAATTACGTTTACGTAGGTACACTTACTTTGGCTAAGCCGATCAAAGCAGTAAGAATTAGCTTATTGCTAATTCAGTCTTTTGAAAGCAAACAAATTATTTAATTATGTTTTTTGATTTTTAAGTGGCATTTTTTGGTGTTTCGCGTGTGCCCCATTTCTTCCAAGAGGCTTGGTATTATGGTGTTCCGGGCAATTCAGTTTCCCTATGTTTCTCCTGTCTATCAGGAAATAATGTTTCCCCTAATATTAAAGCAAAGAGGTATGTGAAATGTCTGAAAATCACTCGGGTACATTATTACATGTGAATACAGTAGATCGTCATGCATAATATAGTCTTATAAGCAATACTATACCGTTTTCATCAAGAAATACCTCTATCCAGCGAATTAAGTAATTTCATTTATTATCTGTAAAAACAAAAAACATACAAAAGGCATGTGATTTTTAAAAATGAATATATGGCTTGTTTACCTCGTAAAAAGACATGAAAACAACTGTGAAACCATGTACAAATCAGCGCACGACAGGGGAAACATAGGGAAACTGAACTGCTCGGAACGGCAAAAACTTTTATTTCAAGTCGTGCCATCCAAATCCCACTGGATCTGTTCATCTGACCATATGGCGATTAAAGCCTGTGTTGCTTCGTTTGTCCATCCTTCCATTTTACTTTTTTATATTTTTGTTTCTACTGCTTTTTATTTTGTTTCTCGCTGTGTATTTCAAAGGATGGCGGTTGTATTTTGTGTTTCAGCGGCAGGCTATTTGCATAACCAATTGACAGCAAATACGTTTGCAAGTCCTACCCCAAAGTACCGAAGTACCAAAGAAGTACCCCAACTGGTTTGGCACTTTCGGTACTCGAGATTTCGGTACTGGTACTTGACCGGAAGTCAATGGAAAAGCGAAAGTACCGAAATTACCGTACCGAAAGTGGAAAAAGTGCCCTAACACTGCTCACACAGCCAGTGATCCATCTCTCCCCATAGAGGATGGCCTTACGGGGACTCATGACCGCCTTCTCCCCGATATCCATCCATCCATTATCTATACCGCTTAATCCATCTGGGTCGCATGGAAGCTGGAGCCAATACCAGCATCTTTGGGTGAGAAGCGGGGTACACCCTGGGCAGGTCGCCAGTCCACCACAGGGCCAACACAGACAAAGAGCCACACACACTCGCATTCACACCTATGGGCAATTTAGAGTAGCCAGTTAACCTAATCTGCATGGCTTTGGACTGTGAGAGGATACCGGAGCACCCAGAGGAAACCCATGCATGCACAGGGAGAACATGCAAACTCCACACAGAAAGGCAGCCTGGGTGACCCGGGGATTGAACCCAGGAATCTGTAATATGTAATATGTAAGCAAGACAACTGGACTATTGAACCTGAAGTGCACACACAAGCACTGAATAAGCTCTCACACATCTGGAGTGACACTCACACTTTCAGACTCTCACACTCAAGCAAGAAAACTTATGGCAAATCTATATTATTCCATTATAAACCTAAATAAGCTACATCAAAAGTGTTTGGGTAGTTTGCAAACTAATAAAGGTAATAAAACTGTTACATACATGTAAATGTGTGTGCAGACTTGTGTCGATTTAAAAATCTCACACCAGCCAGGTCACCAAAGCTGGCTACCCTGATTGAAATATTTAATAAAAATTCGCCTATAAAGAAATCTGCATAACCACGGGAAGTTGCTTGCTTTTGTTGGAAGGATTTTACAAACGAAAAACTAAATATAAAGCTAACTTTGCCACGGTGTCATCGTTAGGGTTTAAACCCAAAACCACTTTCGGGTGTACCTCCCTGGTATTCTCGCATAGTTATGTATAAGGGGATATGTGGATCTTTACTGATATATTCCAGAAAGTGGGTTCAAGTTTAAACCTTATCACTAGCACCACAGTAAACCTAGCTTTATATGCAGTGTTCCGGCTGTAATATCTTTCACTGTTTGTAATTTATTTCAATGCTTGTGTGTGCACTTCATGTTTAGTAGTCCAGCTGACTTGTTTAAAGATACTGACCCTGAATGGGGTTAAGAGATGTGGGTTAAGAGTGCACATAATTATGCTGCCACTTTTCTTGCCTTTTTAATTATTTATTTATTTATTTTAATTGTGAGAGGCAGTCTCCATTGGAACAAAAAAAGCAGTCGCAAAATAAAAAATTTAGTTGTACTGGCAATCATTTTAGTCGCCATCTGGAACCCTGCACTGGCTCCTTCCTGTCCATCTCCAGACATTCCATTTCTGCTTCGCTCACCCCCAGGTGCCCCGGCTGTGTACTTCGTTCACTCCCAGATGTCCCGGCTGTGTGCTTTGCTCACACCCAGGTACCCCAGCTGTGTGCTTCACTCACGGCCAAGTGTCCTGGTTCTTCCCTATCTGCCTTCAGGTGTCCCGTCAGACTCAGCCTCACTCCCGGTCTCTGGTGCAGAGATGACCGCTCCATCCTGCCTGTCTCCGAAGATCCCAGTTCTGTCCTGCCCATCTCCTGAGGTCCTGGTTCCATTCTTACCAAATCAAGGTGCACTGGCTTCGCCACACTCTTCCAGCTTGTCCCGTTTGCCTCAAGTGGTCCTGGCTTCGCCCCATTCTCCTCAAGTAGTCCATACGCAAGACATATACGGTTTTCATCAGACAGCAACAATGTCTTTATTATAACACAAGATAGGTCAAGATGAGCAGGTATGCAAGTAGCAAAAATGTAAAAAAATAACAATGATGTATTCCCTGGATGGCTCTGTCACCCCCTTCCCCCCAATCTAATAACTACTCCTCCCTCATCGCCCAACATCTCTCTAGCCCCCCCTAGAGCAGGCTGGGGTGGAATCTAATTCTTCATATTGATATACTGCCCATAAGGGGAGGGGTTTGCCCACAATAAATTTTACCAAATGAAAATTCTAATTCCACAATATTACTATAATATCACACAAGCCTACTCTACACATTCTCCCCACCTCTCCACAAAAATCAGGTTCACCAGATATGCACCTGTTCTCCTACAAAGTGACATAATTAAATTCCCCCAAGATTCTGCCAGATGTAAGTACAGTCAAACCTCCTTTATCCGGGCAGAAGGAGACCGAGGGCGAAGTAAGAAATGCCCGTAACTTAGAAATACATCAACTGTACAGTACAACATACATGTACATGTGTACATATACAAACAACATCATATTTATGAGATGCAAGGCTTATGTAGGATCACACATGCACATATCACAGGGCCTAAATTCCAGGTGGCCTGAGACAAGGCCGAGCCTGGTACGAGAGGCACCAAAGGGGGGTTACACACATGAACACACACACACAGATAACAAGGGAGGCCAGCACTCCAACTTTTATTGCCCTTGACTTGGCACACAACCCCCCTCCACATACACTCTGCCTTACATCTCACTCACCCAACAGACGAACACCCTAAAGGAAATTTCATTTAAGTTTGGCTTTTGTTTACCCTGTATATTGATTTACTCACGACTACTAGTCTCAATATACAGATACGTTATGCTTGTATGTGTCCTTAGACAATCTTAGTGTTTTGTGTGCCACCCTTATAACCATGTTCACGGAGTATCACCTATTTTACCCCTTTGTACTTGAACACATATAAATTTAAATAAATAGATAGGCATAGCTACCATTGTATATTTGTTCTCATGGTATACCAGAAGAATCTGGAAAGTGAGTGTAACCAATGTGTCCTAACATTTAGAGAGTCTTCTTTGCTAAAACCCCCCCCTTCTCTTCCAACATTCCTTTGTGGTCCTTATCTGATCTTGGTGGACCGTTACCAAGTTTCTGTGTTCTAACATACTATATTTAAAAGAACTGAATTAAGGTGTATCTTATCCATTCTGGAGAAGATGAATTGGCATAAGCCACACCAAACAAAATATGTTGTTTCCAGATGTGCAACTTATATTGATATTACCACAAACTAATGGCCACGCCTATCTATGGATAAGATGTTCTGTTTGTAATATGAATATTTGATGTAATATCCGCACAAAGTGTAACATCTGTTGAGGTGCAACCCAAAACACCTGTATCCTATACTGATGTGAATCAGTCACATAGATAAAATAATTAATTGTTTAATCAATTAATACAGATGGTATGAGGTATGTACCTGTGAAGCTGGTATGGCATGTTTGGTGTCAAACTGATTGTTAATCACCCCTGATTCCAAATCTGGTCAGTGATTACCATAAAAGTGGATGTATCAAAAGTTATAACAGCTTAATGAAAATCATCAGTAAAGGGAGAATCAGTCGGGCCATAAATCCCAAAAGGACTGATACAGACCCCCTTCCGAAAGCCCGCCAAATGGATGGCCAGCCATTGGGCCAGGAGTCGTATTCCTGGTCATCCCTATTCATGAACTTTAGACCATAAAAATCTAGCACCTCAGAACAAAGGGGCGCAGAGAATAACCGCCAGCCCGAAGGAGAACATCAGCCGGGGCAAACAGATCATCAAGCGCAGAAAAGACCATCAGCCCGGGAGAAGAGAAGCCCACAAGAAACCCTCCGGTGAAGGCCCAGCTGAACAGAGAACAGCACCCAAGACAAAGCTTCACCAGGAGAGAGAATCCAAAGGGGCTCCACTCCACTGCTCCAAACGCCGCGCCTTCCTGAGTGCCATCGGCTCAGCAGCTCTGCCATCAACTGCCAAGACCCCCCCCCCCCCACTCTTCAACCAAGTAAACCAGCTTCCTTTCATTCTAACAACTTAAGCTGTTCTGTTAACCTGCTATAAGACTTTAGGGTCGTGTTTCCACAAACTGTGCTTGCTTTGCAGAACAGTATTTCCCATTTAAGGTTACTCATTTAAATCCGGTCATTGCATTTTCATAATTACATCGTTTGTTCTATTCCGTTATTTCGTGTTTGTTGTGTGTGTTAGGTGTAATGTCTGTCTTATGTTAGTTGTAGTCTTAGTTAGGAATAAATGCATGTCTTTTACACAACTTCAGCCTCCGTCATTGAGTACTCACACAAAGTTCCTGCCTCTGTGCGATCTTGCTACACGCTCTGAACCTCAAACTCGCCTGAAACATCGCGAGACTCTCTCTCATCGGCCGTGAGGGGAGCTTCGCTACCAATCGTTTACATTACCTGGTGATGCAGCTCGCTGGACGAGCCTTCTAACTAGGGATGGCGAAAACTAAAAAATTTCTTGACCGACCACCGAGCCTCAGTAGCCGGTTGAAACCGGTTAACCGATTAGTTTAAAATATGGTACGCTATTTGAAATAACAGCCATTTCGAGCCGCGCCTGCAATTTCGCAACTCTGTCGCATCTCTCTGCCGCTCTGCCTCCCGCACACACACACACACACTGCCACTCACGTCACTTTTTTAAAATCCCCTACAGCGCGAAACATGAGTCCCGCAAACGCGGCGCCGAAGAGCTTGTTGTATGTAATCGTAGGACAAATGGCTCCTTAGTTTCAAATGGTTTGGGTACAAGGTGATCGCTTTGAAAATAAAGGCGTTTGTCTAGGTTAGAAGCTCATTTGAAACATTGCCACGGCTCATTTAAGAAAATGACAGCTCCGAAGAGACGCCGCTTTAGTTGAGGTAGTGCTAACCATAATAAAGAAAGATGATGATCATCATCACCTTATCGGTTACCACTGAAATGTAGATGTAATGTATTTCCAAATCTAAGCCCATCTTATGCGGAATGTTGCCTAATAGACTGCAACATGATAAAACCAATGGATAAAACAGGCACCTTCAGAATGCGTAAAAGACGCACCGGCCAAGGCAGGTCTAACTCACTGTGTGCCTTCTAATAACGGACAGGACAACTCTGTTGTATAATTAATATTATTTTTTTATTTTTCAAAAAGACAAGTGTCAACTTCTGTTAAGGGCAACATCTCCTAAACCATAACAGACAAAAACCTACAGCTATTCTTAAGAATAACATTAAATAAACGAAAAATTATTAGAATCTATGAATGAGAATACTGTAGCCAACAAACAGCTCACAGACAGGTGTTAAGGGTGCTAATTATTAAAACATAACAAAACGGTTTGGCCATTAGTTATTCTTGGAAAATAAATTAACGAAAAACAAGTTAAAGTTAAATTTCGCAAACCTTGTGAGCGCGCGAACCCAAACGCTGTGACCTCGCGCCAAATGTTTTTATTGGTTTATTAAGTACAAACAGGCGAGTTATGAAAAATTGAGTGTGAGGGATAATTTGTTCACTTAACACAAAAAGATGAGGAATGAGATGGCTAACTGTAGTAGCGTATAGTCCACTGTCTATAATAGCCTAATTTAGATATCACTTTTTTTTTTAACCGACTACCGACAACTTTGACCGGTTAACGTTGATACGGTCAACCACCGGTCAAACGGTCATCGGTTAACATCCCTACTTCTAACCCAGGTTACTAAGCGATACTGGTAATTAGTGAATCCCATTGAAGTCTCACATTAACAGACTCACAGGGATACCGCAATTGAGTTTGGAGGAGCCGACCATTCGGCATAACGATTGGTTAATAATCAGCATTAAATAATAATTAAACTTTAATTAATTTCAAACATATTGGTGGAGAATATTAGAATTTATTTGAGCTAATAATTCCTACACTTATAATAGGATGTTATTTCAGTCTGAGCTAGTGAATCATCCCGTTTTATTCTTGCAGTGGTCATCCAGTTTTTAACCAGCATCAAGTGAGCTGGATGATTTTTTTCTTTATTCTTCCAAATATTGCCTACCGTAGACTTAGCCACTCCAAAACGATCCGCAACAACTCTGCGTAATTTTCCTTTTCGTATCTCTGTCGAGTTTCTTTTGAAAGGACATGACACTATACGCTTCCTTTTTGAAGCCATGGATTTTGTTCAGTTTTACGCACCGCTGTAAGTTCAGCTCCGCCCACAGCCTCATCCTCTAATTCGCTCTCCATCCGACGTTCGCTCCGCCTTCACATGCAGACTCCACCCACAACTTTCTGTATGCGGCATTTGTCACTTCCGTCATAGTGAAAAGCTGACCGCAAGACGTCTGGAGAGCTCTGCTCTCTTATTATTGTTGTGGTTTGCTTTTCTTTGACAGATATTACTGTGTATGATTTGTTTGGTTTATTGGATTTTTGATTTTTGCTTTGCCCTTGTCTGTACTTTCGCTTTGGTTTACTTGCTATTTTGTTTTGAGCTCTTGCCCAGTTTTTGGTTAATATCTTCGTGCGCCCCTTGGACTTTGACACTTTGATCTCTGTGTATGTTCTGTGTTTGTGTCAGGTGCATAGCGAGTGGCTGCCATTTTTATTTTGCGAGCTTATGTTGTATGCTGTTGTTTGGATAGGTAGTAAGGTGTAGAATTTGTCCTTGTGTTTTTGTTTTCTCTGGTCTTAAGTAAGTTAGCTTTGGGTTGCGTTCAGAAGCTGGATTTTGTTTATTGTTTTCGCTATAGTCACTCCTGAGTCCTTTTGCACCGGGTTTATTTGTTCTGTGTCCGTGGCGTGTCAATAAAAACAGAAAAATGTTTTTAAAAATGTCCACGTGTGTTCCATCACACCCTGTCCTTCCCTTACTCCACATCCCCTTTCTATGGAAGCCCTGAAGGGCAAAACACACCAACAAATTCGAAAACATGCTAGCAAAAGCAAAAACACACCAGCAAAAGTGAAAACACACCAGCAAATTCAAAAACACACCAGCAAATTCAAAAACACGCCAGCAAAAGCGAAAACACACCAGCAAATTCAAAAACACGCCGGCAAAAGCGAAAACACACCAGCAAATTCAAAAACACGCCAGCAAAAGCGAACACGCCAGCAAAAGCAAAAACACGCCAGCAAATATGAAAACACACCAGCAAATTCGAAAACACGCCAGCAAATTCAAAAACATGCCAGAAAAAGCGAAAACACACCAGCAAAAGCGAAAACACACCAGCAAATATGAAAACACAAAAGCAAAAACACACCAGCAAATATGAAAACACGCCAGCAAAAGCGAAAACACTACAACATTAGTGGCACTGAAAACGGAAAGGGTATGTACCCACTAATCATCACGTGCTTGTTACTGATCAGGGAGCCTGTCAATCAGTGTCCCGGCACCTTACAGGGGTAATACATGAAGAAAGGGAAAATGTTTTGCCCATACTATGCGGGGTCGTTGGGGTCTTTATTAAGGTGCACATTGTGCTTGAAGACATGCTTGCATTACACGAGCATGCAGAATGAAGTGGCTGTTGGTGATTATGAACATGCGACACGAACCTACTTTTCCTGAAGTTGAAAAACTAGATACATTCGGAATGAAGTCAAGCATACATTAATTATTATTATTATCAATTATTAAGTCTCACTTGCTGAAAATGCCACATAAGTTTAAAAAAAAAAAAAACGCCGCAATGGAGGAGGGAGCGAACGCACTGTAAAATTGCTAGTCGTGATACCTTTTCTTCCCAACGATTATGTACATAATAAATATATACCCCATATCATGAAAAACTAGATACATTCGGAATGAAGTCAAGCATACATTAATTATTATTATTATCAATTATTAAGTCTCACTTGCTGAAAATGCCACATAAGTTTAAAAAAAAAAAAAACGCCGCAATGGAGGAGGGAGCGAACGCACGGTAAAATTGCTAGTCATGATACCTTTTCTTCCCAACGATTATGTACATAATAAATATATACCCCATATCATGAAATACAGCATGCAAAGGAATACACTGTATTCTTCTTATTGTTTTTTATCCTTTGTACCTTGCAGAGAATAGTTAGCTTGCTTTACAATGAGTAAATCTTTATAGTGGCATGTATGGCTGCAACAAATAATCGATTTAATCGATTATTAAAATAGTTGCCAACTAATTTACAGTTTTTCTCAATTGCTAAAACACTAAAACCCATTAGCTGAAGAAAGTTCTCAGTTGCCTGATCTCATTTAGCTAATTGTGCAGTCTGTTGTCAATACCATAAAGCATTTCACATGGTAAAACACAATGCAGATCATACTTAGACTTTTCAGCAAAACTCTAAACACATTCTCATTCTCAAAACACATTCTACACTCTAATGCACACGTCATCCATACTGGTAAACACAAGTAGCAATGCTCAAATACAATTGATTGAACACAACCACTCAAAATTGATGTCACCTGTTTCAAATGATGTGACACAACCAATATAAGCCAGTTCAGAGAGCAAACAGGTTGTTGAAGGTAGAAAGGAGAAAGTCTGAGCATGGATAGAAGAAACAATGTGAGAGGACGAGTGCGTATGCGAGGTGGGCGACGAGGAGGAGGAGGAGGCCGACGACAAGAAAGAGGGCGAGGAAGAGGAGGAGGGCGGCAAGAAAGAGGAAGAGGAGGAGGAAGACAAAGAGTGGAAATATCTGATGAAACTCGAGCAACAGTCATAGACCATGTTCTTGTCCATGGACTGACAATGAGGGAAGCAGGACTAAGAGTGCAACCCAATTTGAGCCGATTTTCTGTGTCCACCATAGTAAGGACATTCAGAGAAGAGAACAGGTACAGTATATTGCTTATTTTTGTAATTGCAAATTTACTGTACTACACTCTATGCAACTGTTTCAATAGACATTTGTAAAGTTCATCACTGTATGTATAGTACTGCATGAATATTTGTTGTAACTGCACATCTACTTTTTGTAGAATTGCGAGGCTGCCACATGCAGGTGGAAGGACGGCTTTATTCACTCAAGAGCAAGAGGCCGTTATACTGGGCATGGTCCTTCAAGATAATGTAATACGACTCAGAGAAATCCAGGAACGAGTGATACAAGACAACACACACTTCCAGGGAATCAACAGTGTGAGCATTTCCACAACTGACCGTGTCCTCCATTGTAACAGGATGCGATTGAAACAAGTATACAAAAGTACCCTTTGAGCGCAACTCACCAAGGGTGAAAGAACTGCGAGCTCAGTATGTGCAAGTAAGTGTACATTCAGAAACATTTACTGTAATCCAGATTTTCTACAATACTAACACATACTATGTGAATGACATTACTCTTCAGTACATACAATGTATGTGAATCAGAAGTGCATACAGTAGGCTTAATTGTACTCTACAGTATAGCACTGTCTCTGTATGACTTGCAAAATTCTAAATGCAGTATATTGTATTTCTACACAGACAATATTTGACTTGGAATCCTTGGACAGACCCCATGACTTCATCTTTGTCGATGAAGCAGGCTTCAATCTAACAAAGAGGAGACGGAGAGGCCGAAACATCATTGGACAGCGGGCCATTGTTGAAGTCCCTGGTCAACGAGGTGGCAATGTCACCATCTGTGCTGCTATTAGCAACCATGGTGTTCTACATCACCATGTTACACTCGGGCCATACAACACCCAGCACCTTCTAAGATTTATTGCCAATCTAAGAGATATTTTATTTGAGCTGCAGGTTCAAGACCATCAGGGTCAAGAGCTAAATGAGAATCTCATTCCCACCTATGTGATAGTGTGGGACAATGTCAGTTTCCACCGAGCTGCTCCGGTAAGTGAATGGTTTAACATCAATGAGCAGTTTATGAACTTGTACCTCCCTCCATACTCGCCTTTCCTGAATCCGATTGAGGAGTTTTTCTCCTCTTGGAGATGGAAAGTGTACAGTATAATAGACAACCCTACACCAGAGTAAATCATCTGCAAGCCATAGATTTAGCTTGTGGTGATATAGGTGAGGAATCATGTCAGGGCTGGATACGGCACACAAGAGGTTTCTTCCCCCGTTGCCTCAGGAGGGACAATATTGCTTGTGATGTTGACGAAGTGCTCTGGCCTGACCCAGCCCAAAGACGAGAAGAAGCAAATTGATCACGTTTACTCCTTTGATTTTTGTCCCTTTTAGTATTGTATACTGTAGTACAGTGCATTGTATGCCGTTTACTGTACAATGAACAAATTGTATGGCCCAAAACATTGAGATTAAAAATTTGCTTCTCCCTGAGAACTATATGTTTTGAACAATGTGTTTTCTGTTTTTTGTTGTATTGTTTACTGAGTGCTTGATAGTGTACATAATTTTGATCACTTTGTTTTTGATTTGAGAGCAGTGCTTGATTTTGAACACAGGTAAAACTGTTTTTAGGCGAAAGTTTCATTTTGCAAGAGGAGTCAGAGGTTTTGTAAATAGTGCTTGAAGATGAGGTTTTGCATTTAACCCCTTGGGGTCGGCGGTCCCGCCGGCGGGATCTGACAGAAATTTCGCGAAACCGTTTTGTCATATACACATTTTAAATATACTCTCAGAAACCTTGGACGGTCTACTTTTCAAATATATATAGGTACAAACTAAATATATTTTTACAGCTTCGTGATACGAATTGAAAGAATAAGAGTGACTGACTTAAGCGACTGCGTCTTGAAGCGGCTCTGATCGCCCACCCACTTGCAAATCGCGCTATTCGCATGATAATAACATGATAATCCGACAGTTAGTATTGGGTAAAGAAATATGTGAATACGCCCATTGTGACCGAAATAAAGAAGAGCACATGTCTGGGTAGTGTTTACACTGATCGGCTACAATATAGCACACGGATACGTCTCTGCCGCTGAAGCTTTGCGCCAGTGTTGCCACTTTCAGCAGCGAAGCTCATACCTGCGTTCATGGCTCAGTGGGCTAAGCCTGTGTGCCTGCAATCACGTGGTCGCCGATTCAAACGCAGCGTATTTAGAACGTGAATAGCGATCTTCTGCTGAGAGCGGTCCTAAACGCTCGCGATACAAGTAAAACAAAGAAAGGTGACACGATTTGCTTTTTTGCCTATTTAACCTAATTTTAAAAACTTTAATACTTCTGACAATGGAAGTTTTGAAAAGAAGACAGATAACGGATGTAGTCAGTGTTTTTTTTTCATGATTTTACATAATGATTTCAGCGAGATATAAACTGAAATACACGAGAAAGATACGCGGTCGACGATGCCCTCGTCCCCAGAGCGTTAATAATAGTCACTGCATCATATTTAACGCTTTCTATATTTATATAGTCACAGTTTTTCATTTTTCATTCCATCTACCAATAAACTGTGAAAGGGATTTTATTGTTGCTACTTTTCTTGCGTTTCAAACTGCCTTTCCAAAGTGATGGGTGTGGGGTGCAGTGACATTCCAGACTGATGGGCCATTGACAGCATGCAAACTACTACAGGTGTGAGGACACCTATCTCATCAATATTCATTTTGAAGGCCACTGACTTTGAGAAAAAGAGTGTCACTCTAAAGTACACACTTTAGTAATCAAACTACATAAAATTTCAGAATGTCACTTTCACCTATGTGTAGCCAACCCCTGTGTCTATAAGTTTCAGAGCTCAAAAGTCTTACCTAGAAATGTCTATAATGTGATTTTTTACAATTTCTCAGCATGTCTGAAAATAGGTTTTTGAAAACTATATGTTTAAAGTTGATTTTAACAAAAAATAGAATAACATTCTAAGAGGTCTCAGATTATTGGTGCTGAGTTTGTGCTAAATAAAAGCAAATGTAACACTTTGGGATAAATGTTTTTTAGATAGGTGAAATATTTTAAAATGTCAAGGCATGTCAGACTACCCCGAAAGTGGAAAAGAGGCCTCAGGCCCCAGGGGGTTAATGGTTTCAGAAAATGTAGCAAGGTTTCAGAAATTGTGTTTAAGCAATTGAGAAAAACTGTAATAATCGATTAGTTGGGTCTACATTATTATATACATAAGTACAGTGGCTACCTCTTAATTTGGGAGCAGTAAGCTAACCAAAGTCGCGGTGGCAGTAAAGTACCATTAAGCTGGAAGCCGACCGCCATAAAAGAAAGAGGTGACAAGAACCAATGGCGTGCCTTGAGTAGCTTACGTGATGAATTCTGGGAGAATTGGGAAAAACGTTTAAAAAATGGCGGACACAGCAGAGTCTTGTTTTAATTCTGCCAGAATTTGACTATAATTAGCTGAAATTAGGTTGGAGAGACACTGATGCATTATGTGACGTTGTGGAGTTTTTGGATTATTTTATGCAATTACAGTAAAATTGGTCTAAGTCGCCAGCTTGTAACTCGTCAATGTGCACAAGTCGACGCTCAAGCAAAAGTCCCGATTTTTCCTAATGATGTTTCCTTTAAAATTCCTTGTGTAAGTCGCCGCTTGCAAGTCGTCAAATTCCCTTAGTCGTCACCTAAATCCCGGTCCCGAACAACACAAATGAATGGATTTTCCTACCTGTAAGTCGACACCCCAATTGCTGCATTCCCGCCGCCTGCTTGTCACCACGGCAATGTAGAAACAGGGAATCCCCACCTATCGCACTAGTCGCACCGAGTGCGGCGCGGGACAAGATTTGATGGGTGAATGCGGGTGCGGGCGGTAAGGTCCTCATGTATGTGCGGGTTGCGGGAGAATAGAATTAATCGCGGGACTCCCGCAAAATGTAATTATCTTAAAATTAATTTATTAAAAACAAATACTCATTTATCTACTGCACAAAAGCAACAAGAACGACTAAATTAAAATAATAATTTACAGGCGAATCGTCTACAGAAACTACAATTGCCGGGGGACGTAACCGGACACCCCAAGAAGTAATCAGCCTGGTGCTTGGACGGGATGGCATGTTTTAAAAAGCTCCTCGTTCGTGTCCATGTTCATCATTCCATTTAATTAAACTAAAATAAAACGAAACATATTTGTTTATTTTCCGTTTCTTTTTTATATATACTCAAAAGGGATGCAAGTGAAACAAATAACAGAGTAGCGGGAAGAAGCGGTAAAAATAAAACTACTTATATGTTTACCTGCGGTATTTTGCGGGCGGGAGCGGGACGAAACTTGAATACTGCGGGCGGGAGCGGGAAAAAATAATATATATTTTTTGCGGGAGCGGGACAGAATCTTGCGGGAACGGGCAGGAGCGGGACTGAAAAATCCGTCCCGCGCAGGTCTCTACCGTGATGAGTAGAGGTATGGTGTTATATTTACTAGTCGGCAAAACGGCCAGATATAAAGTCGACACTTAAGCGACTTATGTCTAAGTCGGCAAAACGGCGAGTTATATTTACTAGTCGACAAAACGAAGAGATAGACATAAGTCACCAAAGTGTCGACTTTATATCTGGCCGTTTTATCTTGTCAATTCTCTAAGTCGTCACTTTTAAGCTGGACCCGCGAGTGTCGACTTAGACCGGTTTTACTGTATTCAGATTACTTATACTTACGCAAATCCTTCATTCAGTGGTGTAGTGGATGGTAAATGCACATAAACGCCATTTACGCACCTTTAAAATTTACAAAACAGGTGATCACCTTTTTTGAGATCACCAATGTTAAGGATATAAATAGTTACCCACTGTTTTTACTGCTGTACATAGAGTTTACCCACCTTAAATATCTTGTTACCACTACACCACTGCTTCATTACTTCATGATAGAAATTTATAGTAATATCAAATGTTGTAGTAAGACCAGTTTTTGAAGGTCTCGATCTTATCTTTGAATCAGCCGTATTTGTACTCGTTCTTGTCATGGACTCGGGATAACTCTGAGAATATGCTTATTAATGAGCCATTTACTAACGGATTGGATAACTAATAACTTCAAGTGCAGCCAATGGCGTTACTGCCGGCCGCATTACCCGCCCCCGTCCCTTCACACACGGACGTGTGTTTAAATGAACTCAGGGGAAGTCGTGGTTGTCAACACAATCAGCTATTATGTGGCTACAAATGTGGCTACATATACCACAACATGTTTACCCTACCATTCTATTAGGGGGGCGCCCTAAGTTAATTTTATTTAATTGTATTTTCTATATAGCGCCAGATCACAACAGAAGTCATTTAAGGCTACCTTTCCTGTAGAACAGGTTTATATCTTGTCCTTTTATTAAACAAACTAAATAGCCTTATGTTATTTATCTTATTTACAGTTCATCACTGTAATATGCTGAAACAACCGGACACGTTTTAAAACTAAATTTGCCGCCTGCCGTTCACGGGTTTTTCATCACCAATAGTCTTATCTGCGTCGCTCAGTCACTAAAGTCTATGGCGCTTCACGAGAGTGCAAGCTGGCTCATTTTTAGCGTAAAATGTAGAAAAGGCTTTTTCTCCGCAATAAATGTTTACTTTGTCCGTAATAAATGCAGACACACTCGCTTGCATGCTCTCTCCCCGTCACATATGTGTATCAACATTTAATAACATTAGACAATTATTTAATAATATTCTTAGTAGCAGTAGTGGTAGTCTGTGCTTTTTACTGAATACATTATCTAAAGCACCATGCTGGTTGCACTTCATAAAACAAGATTTTGTGTATTTCATTACATTGATTCAGCTGCTACAATTTATTTTTATTTTTTTTATACTCTTAATGTAGCATATATTTGTTTTTTGTGTGAGTTGCTGGAAATAACCTTTGTACAAAGACAGACTGGGTTATTAAAAATTGCTGGAAATCGAATTGGTTCCCCCCCCCCCCCCCCGATTAATCGATTAATCAAAAAAGTAATCGACAGATTAATCGATTATCAAAATAATTATTAGTTGCAGCCCTAGTGGCATGTAGTATTATCTCATATTTATCCTTTCTGTTGTAGATTCCTTGGTATACCACCAGCGTTTCTTCAGAGTGCTGCAGATACTATAGAACATGCAGCCCTTCACCTCCTCAGCCCAACTTTTCAACACCGATTATGATTACATTTTCTTCAGGCTGGAGCAAATGCAGAACTGCCTGATCAGATGCTTTCAAGATATTGAGTCAGAAGAGGGGTCATTCCATGTCAAATCAATCACACTTTTGGACATCATTGTCACAAATACTGATTTGTCACATGAGTACCTAACCAAACTGAAATTGGGCGTGTCTGGGATCAATATTGAGGGATATTAAAGCGAACAAAGTTTGAACTTTTTTTTTTTTCTTTGGGGGGGGGGGGGGACTATGACTGGCTATATTCAGGGATGGGCAGTATTTTAGATAAATGTATTTAAAATACGTATTTGAAATATAAAATACTATTTTGTATTTTGTATTGTAAAGCCTTTGGGAAAAATCTAACGTAATTTGTATTTAAATACATTTAAGATGAGTATTTTGTATTTTCAAAATACATAAAATACTTTGTGCCAATCAACCTCTTTATCTGGGTGCTGATTTGGTTCAGACACACCCCTCCCCCAACCTTAACACTCATGCACGTGAGCTGCCTGCAGCAGAGTCAGCATTGGATCAGCGACTTTTCTCAGTTTTCTGCATTAAGGTAAGGGTGTCATCCTGATCAATTCCGTGTTGATTAAAGTTAAAATGGTGCATCATTCAGATTTGCCTTCAGTAAACATGAAAGAATAAAAAAGCACCGACATGTGTAGGAGGAAAATAGCGTTAGTTGCCTGTTAGCCAATCAGTTTTGATAGTTTTTTTTTTAATCTATCAACTAGCTAGTGAAATGTGTTTAAAACATTACTGCATGTTAGGGCTGGGTGATATGACAGAACTTTATATATCTTAGGCAGCGATGACATAAAGTGTGAATCGATTAAACTTTTCAAAATCGTTTACATAGGCCTAGGTCATTTAGAGCAAATAAATCCTTGCAGTGTTTAGTGGGGCAGCAGGAATTATTGGAACGTTGGGGTGGATGAAGAAGCATGAATGAATGAATAAAATAGTGTGATGTACTTGGTTCAGTTGTACTTTGCTGTTTAAAGCGCGAAAGGAGATTCATATTTACACTTCGAATAGATGGATGTCTGAAACACACAGGTACACCATCTTGAGGAGTACACCATCAGTTTTATAATTGACTTTGTGTTACTGAGTTCTTGTTACTGAGTTGAAGTCATGATGGTGATAAAACGTAATAAAAGATGTTTGGGGAAAAAAAAAAATAGTTTTGTTTTTCCTACAGGGCAGGGGAAGGGAAGATCATTTCTAATCAGTAGTACACATCTAAATGTTTTTGTTTTGCATTCAGAATATGTCCAGATATATTTCAGCCGCAGGGTTCCCCCTGGAGTTTGATTTCAATTCTTCACTTTTCTTTGTATTTTTGCTTCTATTAATCAAATTCTTCACTTTTTTTCAGCATCCGTTTTTTTAGTCACTCTCTCGCCGCTTCTCAATAAATTAATCATTAAACTCACTGAATATACATCTTCTGACAATCACACTGTGATTGGTCAACTAATGGCATGGGCGAGTCACGAGTCTACTTGATAAGGTTGGGAGAATCGTGAATACTGTGTAAAAATTTGTGTGCTGAAAACATGATGTATAGTACGCATTTCGGAAATAATGTTCTAATTACTATATATATATATGGTAAGCTAATACTTTCCCGGTGTTTCATAGTACCTTTGAGAGGGACATTCTAAAACGCTTAATGTGGTTTAATGTACCAAAATAGCGACCAATAATCACCAAATTTCGCACACACACACACCTGGTCTTCATAAAGACTTTCACCTGACAAAAAATCAAAACCGAAATATAAGGAATATGGACTTTATTTTACGTTAAGCGTTTTCCCCTCCATTGACGCCCATTATAAGGAAAAGGCTTAATGTAACTTGTACCAAGACAGCCACCAAAAATCACCAAATTTCTCACATATATATCTGGTCATAAACACTTTCACCTGACAAAAAATCTAAACCGAAATACAAGGAATATGGACTTTATTTTACATTAAGCCTTTTCCTTATAATGGGCGTCAATGGAGGGGAAAACGCTTAACGGAAGTCCATATTCCTTGTATTTCAGTTTTGATTTTTTGTTAGGTGAAAGTCTTTATGACCAGATGTGTGTGTGCGAAATTTGGTGATTATTGGTCGCTATTTTGGTACATTAAACCACATTAAGCGTTTTCACATTAAGTGTTTTAGAATGTCCCCACACCGATCGATAACATTTGCTACTTTTAGAACGGCCCATGCTCATTTGACATGGATGATCGACGATCGTGTGTCCGGGGCGCCGGGCCAGTTTTGATTAGGTGCTACGGGTGCTACGGTTGAAAATTGGGAAAAAATGAAATTCGACTTTTCAAAAATTCAAAATTCGTCATTTGAAAATTGAATTCGCCAGAGTGACGATTTGATGCCGTTTTTCTTCGTCACCATGGGTTCCGTTTTCGTCAATGACGAGAGTGACGAGCGGCAGCGGGAACCCTGCAGCCTAATAGGGATGCCTGCACTTGATGACCAATTTCACATGTATTTTGTGTACTTTAAAAATACAAAATACTGTATTTGTATTTAAATACATTTTTTTACACAGTATTTTGTATTTGTATTTAAATACATTTTTCCACTCAGTATTTTGTATTTTTATTTTAAATATATTTCTATGTATTTATGCCCATCTCTGGCTATATTTACCTTAATGTAAGCTGCACAGAAATAGTGAATAAATGAATAAATAATATTCCATCCCCATTTACTACGTAATATCTGAGTAAAAAATTAAAAATTCAATAGCAAAAAAACTTTTGGTTTTTTTAGTTTTTGAGTTATGTGAAATGTGTGTCAAAACCACAGTTCCTTACAATCAATAATGGGCCCTTTTAAGGCAAGATGCAACAGCATCTTCAGCAAGCAAGACTTAATGTAGAGCAGGGGTGCCCACAACTTTTCAGCTTGGAAGCTACTTATGACCAAGTCAAAATGATCTACCTACTATGAAAATGCAAAACATTTACAGATATACCAAGTATTCTTTATTTTTAATCTTTATTATTATTATTATTATTATTATTATTATTATTATTATTATTATTATTATTATTATTATTATTAATAATAATAATAATAATAATAATGATAATAATTTCCCTTTAGGATAAATAAAGCATTTTTTAATTGAACTGGGATTTTAATTTCTTCACCTTTTTCTTTCTCAGCTCGCTTTTCACAGGGAAGTTAATGTCATAGTTTTTATGAACAGTCCGAAAATATCGCTCCACATTTCCCTTCTTCGGAATAGCAGTGGTACACTGACAAATGAAGCAAACGCAATTTGAATATGACGTTGTGAAGAAAAAAAACTCCTTCCATTCTCTATGGAAGTGGTAGGATTTTGGCTTCTTACTTGGTCCAGCTCCCCAATTCATTTTTATACCCTTTTTTAAGTTCAGTAGAAATAAATTGGAGTGCAATCTACCCACTCTACCATTGCAATCGACCAGTAGATCGCGATCGACGTATTTGGCAACCCTGATGTAGAGTATGCGTGACTTCGTTCCGAATGTACTTTTTCAACTTCAGGAAAAGTAGGTTCATGATGCATGTTTATAATCACCAAGAACCACTTCATTCTGCATGCTCGTGTAATGCAAGCATGTCTTCAAGCACAATGTGCACCTTAATAAAGACCCCAATGACCCCCCATAGTACGTGCAACATATTTTCTCATTCTTCATGTATTCTTCATGTATTACCCCTGTAAGGTGCCCGGACACTGATTGACAGGCTCCCTGACCAATCAGTAACAAGCATGTGATGTTCAGTGGGTACATACCCTTTCCGTTTTCAGTGCCGCTAATGTTGTAGTGTTTTCGCTTTTGCTGGCGTGTTTTCATATTTGCTGGTGTGTTTTCGCTTTTGCTGGCGTGTTTTTGAATTTGCTGTTGTGTTTTCACTTTTGCTGGTGTAATTTTGAATTTGCTGTAGCATTTTCGCTTTTGCTGGTGTGTTTTTGAATTTGCTGTTGCATTTTCGCTTTTGCTGGCGTGTTTTTGAATTTGCTGTTGTGTTTTGCCCTTCAGGGCTTTGGTACCTTTCCCTTTTACTCTGTTACACCCCAACTCTAGACTGGGGCTCGTAACAACAGCTGCTGGTTGTGTAAAATTAATTTGTGCATGCACGGCGTGCCTAGAGCTGCCCGGTAGAGGAAGGTGCCCGTATATTGGAGGTCCAGATAAGGGAGGTTTGACTGTACCACAGTATAACAAAAACATTATTGTAATACTGCCTACCATACACACTCTCCCCATCTCTACAAAACATCCTTATTAAATGGCCAACTTTAACTATATTCCCCCACAATAAATTTTGTTGAGGTCCCCAAGGTACACAACTAATACAGATAAAATTTAACGATTTAGGGGTGGGGATGGCTGGCAATGAAAAAAAAAAAAAGAAAAAATATATATATATATATTTGATTTGAAAATTCACTCCCGTGTCACCCTCTAGTTGACACTAGGGCTGCACGATTTATCGATTTCAAATCGAAATTGTGATTTGAAACAACGCGATCGCAAAAAACTCGATTTAGAATATACATTATACAGCACATCGGACCCAAGGTTTAAAACTACTGTGAGAATAGTTTTACAAATTCATGCCATGCTCCCTGTGTGACAGTCATTCTCACCAATCACAAGCGCTGTGCTTCTCGCGTGCCAGTCATGCTCACCAATCAGAAGTGGCCCAAGATGGCGTATAAGCCCACAAACAGCAAACAGCATGTGAAACCCAAGGAAAATGCAATATACTTCAGCGTATCATACCTTTGGTTTTTGTTAATAGGCAATAGCATTAGGATACTGCTAACCCATCAAAACAACGACAGTCAGTAATTCTCACAGCAGCAGTTGGTGACCTCCAAAAAACCCGTAAAACCCACAATACAGTCGTGTTTATGTCATATGTTTTTGTGCTTATTAAATTTAAGTGTTTCCAAAGATTAATCCCACAACAGTAATAAAATAAAAGTCTTGCTTTAACATAAATACTAAAAGAATAGATCGCTTTAATCACTATTACAGTTGGGTATGGGCACGCGGTCTTAATGATAAGCTGCTTCAGTCGAAAGCTGCATTTTACTTCTCATTTAAAATAAAATGCAGGGTTGGCAACTTTGGTCAGCTGCATGGAGTGAGATTTTCTGTTCTCTGTTCTGCATACACATTTACATGTATGTAAGTTTTATTACCTTGTAAATAGTCTGTAGGGTTTGTAAACTGCTGTAACATTTTTGATGCAGCTAATTTTAAGTTCAGAATGGAATATAGATTTGCCGTAAGATTTCTTGCGTGAGAGTCAGAAAGAGTTTGCAACCATGAACACGTACATTTTTTGTTTCACCTGAATTGATTTGTATAGAAAATAACCGTATGCAGTTGTTAAAAAGTGGAAACTTCAACCAACATGAAATCACCAATAAACAACTTCTATTTATTCAATATTTTATAAAATGCATACTACATTTAAAAATTGATGATTATGAACATTACGTTTTTTTTGAGTGTTATTAGTGTTAATAACAGCAGCTAACAACACAATAGCACAAACAAAAGGGCTGCATACACCGAAGTAGTTATTGTTTGTTCATTGGCGTGGGAAAAGGCAGTTCTACTGTTATTAGGAGGGTAATAAGCATTACCTGCAAGATGGCTATTTTTCTTTTTCTTTTTATTATTACTTTAACTTGACACATCACATCTTTAAATTCTCATCCTTGCATTAGAATATAGACCAGTTAATACTGATGGTATCTCATGCTGCGTCATATGTTTTAAAATTACTACACACTGAATATTGAACTGAAGTTTGACATTTAAAAAAATTAAATCGCAAATCAAATCGTAATCGCAATTTGTCAGAAATAACGCGGTTCGATATTTTCCCCAAATCGTGCAGCCCTAGTTGAGACCATCACAATCATTTTCATCATTGCTATGAGAAATGTATATTGAATTGAATTTTGCTTTATAAATACCACAATATGTATCACAACAAAATCACACTGTAATCATAGTAGCTGGAACTTTTGCTGCTGTTACTCGACCGGTAGTCAATGGAAAAGGAAAAATACTGAAAGTACCGCACCAATAGCACAGTACCTAGTGCGGTAGAAAAGTACCCTTAGAAAGGGGGCACTTACTTACTGGGTACTTACTTGCTGTTCCTCTGTACAGGGTTAAAGCACAAGACATTCATTGAGGTCCACTATTTTATGTCTATATAACTGACACTTTAATTTAGTTCTGATGCCATGTTTCCCACTATCACAATGCTACTTATCAGGCAATGTAAACATGGTACATCCATATTTATAAGGTGAACAATGATGGCAAGTTGATTTACTTGAACAAGCGTCTGATGAGTAGATTAGATTACATGAGTGTAATTTAAGACATGAGGGATAATATTAAGGGAGATCTGACCATATGTACAAACGAATTATGGTTAATGTCACAGATTTGCTTTGCAAAATAGTGCAGAATTTTCATTTCATTTTTTGGCTACCTTTCTCAACATTTTATATTTGTAAATGTTTCTAAACCTTCAAACTTTCTGATTTGTTCCAAGTTTAACAATCTGTGAGATGCAGTTGCCGGTCCTTAGAGCACACTCCTGTGGTTTGGCTCAACATTTGAGTTTCATGTACTACAACAGAATCAACTGCTCTGGCACAACACCACATAATATGGAATCCCCTATTTCAGATGCCACACAAATGTCAAAGTTTGAGAGTGAAGAGGCAGGTTTGCCCTGTGTAACTGCAATCAAACAGGCCCTGGGCACAGCACCTCATTGCTTTCCATCTTCAAACCACATTTTTCGGGGAGTTTTGTGGAGCTGATGGAATTTACTACAGCGTTGATGTGTTGCCATTTGCAACACTTCTTAAGGCGTATATTTACTATAGATTGCATAAAGTAAAAGTACTCAAACAATGAAATGCAGTTTGGCATCTAATCCAAAAATGCAAAATAGTGCAAAAGTGCTAGAAACCACTGTATAATATATACATGTGATGCATGGGTACATCTATACATTTTCTGATTGTGGTAAATGTGCTTAAGCTGCCAAATAACATTTTTTCATACCTCTACCTTGCATTATTCAAAATTTTTATTCTTTTTCTTGGTTTATTTACAGTCACTCTCATCAGACTTTCTGCAACCAGAACGGCTTGATTTGAATATTATACGATTGTGCAGTTCATTTGCATTAACCCTCTATGGTAATTTGTAGGAGATAACGGGGCAAGATTTCAAGCTTGTGCACGTTCACACATTTACAAGATAGATTAGATTTATCAAGGGAAATTGAGTACATATATGTACGTGTGACCAGTTTTATTAAATCAAAATTTTTTGTGGACATGCATTTTTCTCATTTTCGTACATGTATGCACATTATTTCAAGATGAAATTTATGTAGTGTGATATCTATGCATTTCATTACAAAAATTGATTTGTTACTCCCAGCCCTACACCAATTTTTTAAATAACCAAAAGTAGTAAAATGCAGTTTGTAAGATATGTGACCTTCAAAAAAGACACTTAGGCACAAGTTCAGTTTTGACATAGCATGAAAAAATAGTCTGAGTTTTCCAACAAGCTATAGCAGAGTCATGTAGCTGTAATATTAAAAAGGTAAAACTCAAAAGAAACCACTCTGAATTATCAATTTTTTGGCTACTCACGGTGTACACAATGCGCTATGCACTCACCTAAAGGATTATTAGGAACACCATACTAATACGGTGTTTGACCCCTTTCGCCTTCAGAACTGCCTTAATTCTACGTGGCATTGATTCAACAAGGTGCTGAAAGCATTCTTTAGAAATGTTGGCCCATACTGATAGGATAGCATCTTGCAGTTGATGGAGATTTGTGGGATGCACATCCAGGGCACAAAGCTCCCGTTCCACCACATCCCAAAGATGCTCTATTGGGTTGAGATCTGGTGACTGTGGGGGCCATTTTAGTACATTGAACTCATTGTCATGTTCAAGAAACCAATTTGAAATGATTCGAGCTTTGTGACATGGTGCATTATCCTGCTGGAAGTAGCCATCAGAGGATGGGTACATGGTGGTCATAAAGGGATGGACATGGTCAGAAACAATGCTCAGGTAGGCCGTGGCATTTAAACGATGCCCAATTGGCACTAAGGGGCCTAAAGTGTGGCAAGAAAACATCCCCCACACCATTACACCACCACCACCAGCCTGCACAGCGGTACAAGGCATGATGGATCCATGTTCTCATTCTGTTTATGCCAAATTCTGACTCTACCATTTGAATGTCTCAACAGAAATCGAGACTCATCAGACCAGGCAACATTTTTCCAGTCTTCAACTGTCCAGTCAAAGTTGCTCTTCTATCAGCTTGAATCAGTCGGCCCATTCTCCTCTGACCTCTAGCATCAACAAGGCATTTTCGCCCACAGGACTGCCGCATACTGGATGTTTTTCCCTTTGCACACCATTCTTTGTAAACCCTAGAAATGGTTGTGCGTGAAAATCCCAGTAACTGAGCAGATTGTGAAATACTCAGACCGGCCCGTCTGGCACCAACAACCATGCCACGCTCAAAATTGCTTAAATCACCTTTCTTTCCCATTCTGACATTCAGTTTGGAGTTCAGGCGATTGTCTTGACCAGGACCACACTCCTAAATGCATTGAAGCAACTGCCATGTGATTGGTTGATTAGATAATTGCATTAATGAGAAATTGAACAGGTGTTCCTAATAATCCTTTAGGTGAGTGTATTTCAAAGGCAAATTTGAAAAGAAAAAAAAACATTTGCAAGTTCTGTGAAATATGTGTAGTACACATGCCAAATTTAATCAGAATCAAAAATGGTGATGCAGGCTATTTCTTGAATTAAAATGGAATGATCCTAACACAGTTTTCAGCCACAGAACTTCCCGTGACTTTTAATCACACCATTCTCTGTAACCTCTAGACAATGTACTGCATTAAAGTCCCAGGAGAGTACCCATTTCCTAGATGCTGGAAAGACCATGTCTGGCACCAATAATCACATCATGTCTAAAATTGCTTACATCATGCACATCATATGGTCCCTATTTGTCAGTGCATACTGTTTCTGAGCAAGTCTACTTAATATAGTTATTATACCAAGCACATAAAAATGTTTTCATTCTCTATCTCTATAGAAAACAGCCAACATCCCATTATTTTACTTAAATGCCACACACCTGGAATAAAATATTTTATATCCCCAAGAATATATCACAGTTGCACAAACAAGAATTTCACTAATAATGCATAAGATCTGAAACACACCATTTTTATGCGATAAAAATAATTTTTTGTATAGGCCCACTCGTACATCCTTGAAATGTTCTCCCCTCCATACAAAAATTACTTTAATTAAAGACGACAAATGGAAACGATAAATACCTATAGGCTACAGATACCTATATTTTGCACACGTTGGGGGAACCTGAAAGAGGACTATACTCCCCGATCTAATGAACAAACAGAAAAAAAATACTGATGATCATAGTTGATCCTGTTTTTAAAGCATGGGCCCGTTTGAATCCACATTAAAGAATACAAGACATATAAACGTGATACTGCTGACAGTGATTCTTCCTAAACCTTGTTGCTAGTTAAAGCTATTACATTTGGCACCGTGTCAGGTTTATAATAGCACGTTATTTCCCAATGATGTGAACCTACGCGGCCTAAAATACCGGAAAACCTAATGTTTTTTCCGAGACATTTAGATCGGTGGTGTGCAGTTTTAGATAGCGGTTTAATGAATGGCACCTTTAGATAGTACTCGGAATTTGTAGAACTTCGCATAATTCGTTAAGAAGCGTTGCAGGTTAATGTTTGCGCAGAGCAGCGAAATCGCCGCCGCATCACTTAGCGTTGCGGCTGCGATGTCGCTGCTCTGCGAAAACAGTAATCTGCACTGCTTTTTAAAGAAAAGACAGCAAGAGTTATCGCAGAAAATCGCTAGAAATGTCACAATACATGTTTTTTTCTTCTCCATTCCCCTCGCCTTTATCCGACAGGATATTATAACCAGTACTGGCCGATGCGAGCAGGAGCTATTATTAGTCAGGTAACAAAATAACATTTCGCATAATTACCTGTATTGCAGTTGTGAAGAACTCAAGTTATTTCAGTAACGATATTTCCTGTAATTCACAATGGCTACTTGAAAGAAAAAAAAAAGTATTTGTACTTCGTCGTTATGAAATGCTGTAGCGTACACTATTTCAGCCTGTCTCCGGGAAGCTGCAGTAGCCGATCCTTGGTTGGAGCGCGCTCCCGTAGCAGACGCACGCACGCGCCTTCTCCAGCTCGACGTATGTGTCAGGGGGCCGACGTAGCTAACTGGCTATTGAATCAGAATCAAAATCTTTTATTCGCCAAGTACGGAGAAGTACAAGGGATTTCTTTTGATCCAGGTGGTGTCATGACATAAGCAAATGAAACATAAAACTAAACATCTAAAAGTAAAGAGACAAGGACAAATAAGTAGGAATGTGCAATGATGAGGCAAGCATTTGGACAGAATAAATAAAGAAATAAATAGATAAATGGATGGATGTAAAGTGCAAACAGCTTGAGTATGGTGCAAACGAGTTCTATAAGTTAATGATGTTTGAGCAGTGTGTGGTTAGATTATGAGACGGCTTCTAATGGGTCCTTATTTAAGAAGGGCGATGACCTGGGGGAAGAAGCTGTTATGGTGAGTTTGTCCTTCTGCTCAGGGGTCTTACTCTCTGCTTTTGCTGGGATGGAAGACACTGGAAAAGTGAGTGGCCAGGATGCAGGGGGTCACACATTATTTTTTTTTTGGCTCTGCTCCACATCTTGATCTTCTCTGCACAACACACTATACGCTGTAGTCTCCTCTTTGAATGTGATATTGTAGAGCGAAACCAGACACAGATGGAGGATGTAATAATTGATTCTACTGCAGCTGTGTAGAACTTAGCCATGAACAACTGCAACAGCTTAAATTTCTTTAGCTGACGCAAGAAGTTTAGGTACTGTTGGGCCTTCTTAGTGATGCAGGTGATGTCTGTGTCCCATTTGAGGTCTTGTTGGACAGTGGTGCCCAGAAATTTCATGGTTCTAGCTCTGCTAATGATAGTGTTATGTATTAGGAGGTGGTGTTGGGTGATTTTTCCGAAAGTTAGTGATCATTTCCACCATTTTTTGTGTGGGTATTGGTTAGTATTTCCAGATAAAAGTAGCATAAACTATACAAAATAAGCCTGCTGAAATTTTGCCCATTGTGAATGTGCGTACATTTCCCGTATTTATGTTTGTGTGTATTTTACAGAGCTTAGAATGTGTAAGTTGACAGATTATAGATACAGCATGTGATCACACATGATGCAAAGGTAAGTACAGAAGTAATTTTTCTACATTTAACACGGGTGCAGAGCCTTATAAATTAAACAATGAAAAATATTAGCATCATCATGTACACATTCTCACATTGCTTCTGTAGCTTTAATGATAGCTATAGAAATTGTATGTAAATTAAGGAAAATGTAAACATATGGGTCCATATTTTGATCTAACATATTCTGCACAGTAATACCATTAAAATACCAAATACACTCACCTAAAGGATTATTAGGAACACCATACTAATACGGTGTTTGACCCCCTTTCACCTTCAGAACTGCCTTAATTCTACGTGGCATTGATTCAACAAGGTGCTGAAAGCATTCTTTAGAAATGTTGTGTCATGGATAGCACTAGGGAACCCCCTTCGTCGTCTCAGCCACGCCCCTCCGGGGATTCCGGTCGATAGGGCTTCCCCGAGGTGTTTGCGTCCTGTCAACCAGTTGTTCTGGCCGTACCGGTTGCTCCCGTTTCAGACACTCTTCTCCCAGCTTTGTCTTGTTTTCCCTGGTTTCGGTGTTACTATATCAGGCAACTCGGCTCTCTGATCAGTGCGAGATCTTCATGGTTTGCCCTGAGTTCGAGCGTTTTTTCCGGTGTGTGTTTCCCTGTGTTCTGACCTCTGCTACGTTTTCTAGACTCCGAGTTTCTGCCTGCCCCCTTTCTGGACCAACGCCGATCGCCCGACCCCTGCCTGGATTCCCGACCGTGTTTTTCACCTCTCTCCCGACTGTACCGAAGCCGATCATCCTGCCTCCCCGCCTGAGTTTCAGCCACGCTCTCGGGCTTGGTCCTGGGTACTTCTGACCTTCCTACAAGAAGAAGTTAATAAACAATCAGGACTTACAGCTTGCTGCGTCAGTGTCCGTCTTCTTGCATCCACAACATGTTGGCCCATATTGATAGGATAGCATCTTGCAGTTGATGGAGATTTGTGGGATGCACATCCAGGGCACGAATCTCCTGTTCCACCACATCCCAAAGATGCTCTATTGGGTTGAGATCTGGTGACTGTGGGGGCCATTTTAGTACATTGAACTCATTGTCATGTTCTAGAAACCAATTTGAAATGATTCGAGCTTTGTGACATGGTGCATTATCCTGCTGGAAGTAGCCATCAGAGGATGGGTACATGGTGGTCATAAAGGGATGGACATGGTCAGAAACAATGCTCAGGTAGTCCGTGGCATTTAAACGATGCCCAATTGGCACTAAGGGGCCTAAAGTGTGCCAAGAAAACATCCCCCACACCATTACACCACCACCACCAGCCTGCACAGCGGTACAAGGCATGATGGATCCATGTTCTCATTCTGTTTATGCCAAATTCTGACTCTACCATTTGAATGTCTCAACAGAAATCGAGACTCATCAGACCAGGCAACATTTTTCCAGTCTTCAACTGTCCAGTCAAAGTTGCTCTTCTATCAGCTTGAATCAGTCGGCCCATTCTCCTCTGACCTCTAGCATCAACAAGGCATTTTCGCCCACAGGACTGCCGCATACTGGATGTTTTTCCCTTTGCACACCATTCTTTGTAAACCCTAGAAATGGTTGTGCGTGAAAATCCCAGTAACTGAGCAGATTGTGAAATACTCAGACCGGCCCGTCTGGCACCAACAACCATGCCACGCTCAAAATTGCTTAAATCACCTTTCTTTCCCATTCTGACATTCAGTTTGGAGTTCAGGCGATTGCCTTGACCAGGACCACACCCCTAAATGCATTGAAGCAACTGCCATGTGATTGGTTGATTAGATAATTGCATTAATGAGAAATTGAACAGGTGTTCCTAATAATCCTTTAGGTGAGTGTATGTCGATTAACCTTCAAATAATGTACAGGTAAACAACCTTATTATGTAGGTAACAAAACACTATATTTGTCTGCTATTGATGAAGATAATGGTTTAATATACCTACAATCATCCATACACCATAATCTTTTAAGGATGCTGGCCAGAAATGCCTGCAATAATGAATGTTAATATAGGTTATATAAACACTGTTTAATTGGACACCCAAAAGACTGAACGTAAATAGATAAGAGTGATCTAAATATTTCTCAGAAAAACACATATAGTACTATGCAAAAGGCTTATGGTGCGTTCTTTTTTCTCTCGGAACTCGGAAATTCCGAGTTGAGTGACATCACGTTCGACAATCTCCCGTTCAAGGAGAAGGGTCTGGCTGCAGACATCCACTGAGACTCACGTCCACTGACACGCAGGAAGTCCACTGAGAGCCCGGAAATGACATCACTGAAGTTCCACCGAAGCGCGCATAAAGTTTGGTAGATACCCATCCTCCCAGTCCCTACCCAACTGCACGAAGGAGAGACTTGAGCGTCTGATGAAAACGCTCCAATGCCCCTTGACTTTGGGCATGGTAAGCTGAAGCTCGGTTATGTTGAACACGAAGCTGTTTTAAAACTTGAGCGAACACATGGGACAAGAAGTTTGAACCTTGATCCGATTGAATAATTTTGGGGATACCAAAATTTGAAATAAACTGAGAGTGCACGAACTACTGACCTAGCCGAAATAGTTTGCAGCGGGTACACTGCCGGATATCCAGTGCTCTGACACATAACAGTTAACAAATAATTAGCACCAGACTTAGAGCGCGGCAGCGGTCCCACACAGTCAATTATTAAATACTCAAATGGTTGGCCAATAACATAAATGGGATATAATGGGGCCGGCTTTAGAACTTGATTCGGCTTATCAGATAGTTGACACGTGTGACAAGTCTTGACATACGCTGAAACATCCCTTTTCATGCGAGGCCAAAAGAAATGTCTCAACAACCGATCATAAGTCTTCCGAACACCAAAATGTCCCGACTCATCATGAGCAACCGGTAACACAGACTGACGTAGCTTAGCTGGTAAAACAAGCTGAAACACAGGATCCCCAATAAACATATCTGTGTGCGAAACCCATTTTCTCACCAACATTGAACCCTGAAGAAAATATCCACAGGCACTGTCCCTCATTTCACTCTCAGGTCGCACCAATTCATACAACCCAGTCAGTGAAGGGTCAGCCAGCTGTTCCGCAACCAACTCACTACGGGACAGATACAGGAAAATCAGTCAAAGGCAAAGAGAATTTCAACATCTTGCCCTCACCAGGCTGAGAAAGAAGCTCAGACTTTACCCGCGTCATAGCACATGTTACCGCACAAGCTGCAAAAGTATCAGGAAAGTTTTGTGCACATTCATGTAACCCTGACGGTAATTGAGGCACAGGATCCACTACAAGGGGTGGAATAACATTAGGCCAGACCTGAGCACCCACCAGGCCATTCCCGAGGATCACAGAGACCCCCTCAATTGGCAGTGCTGGGCGAACGGCAAGTGCAACCGCACCCTGAAACAAATCACAATCAAGCATTACTTTATGAAGTGGCACCCGCAGAACGTTCAAACTCATTCCTTGAACTGGTACTGAACTGCCCAATGCAGAATCTTTAGATGAAGGCAACACACCAGCTTTAATAAAAGTCAAATGCCCCTGTGTCTCTTAAGATTTTAACTGGCACTTTCACATCACTGCCTATCATAGAAACACCCCTGATCTGATGAATGGCAAATAAGAATCAAGCGCAGTGCCACATGAATGTTTTAACTGTGCTTTGACATCAATAGCAGCAGGCATTTTAAGATCACCAGGTGCAGCCAAGCCAGCACCCTTAGGACGCGAACCTAAAGGAGGTTTGTTTTTACTAGACTTAAGCATAAAGCAATAAGCCTTCCAGTGCCCACGTTTATGACAAGATTTGTCAATTCTATCTGCCTCACCGGACGCTAGGGTGCATCAAACCCCCCAAGTGAAAAATATTTTCATGGCTATATAAAAAAAATGTTCTATCTGTACTAAAAACACACTGTGCAAAATAATTTGAAATTTGGATAAGTTTACCGGGTCCACAACAGCCATGAAATTCTGAAATAACGGCAATAATTCATACTTTTTTTCTAAATGGTGGAAGTAAAACGTGACCTAGATTTGAGAGCCCTTGTGAACATACTGAAAATACTGGTGCTAAAATCTGAGCCTCGTCCATGTTCACAAGCTACTCACTTCCAAATCACAGCACAGACTGATGTCCCTTACGCGAAAATTGCATGATATGAAATGGATGTGGTTTTGTTTAGTTGCTTTAGTTTCGTTCCCGCCCATTTTTCACTTACGCGGATTGCGCCATACTATAGTGCACTTACGCGGTTTTTCCCAGGTGCCATCGATATATCAGTCTTCTTGATGTTCACTATCAGTTCTTAAGATAGACATACTATTATACTTGCCCAGAAGTATATTGCTATTATATTGCTGCTGGAAGTATTGCTCTGTAACAGTAGGCCTATGCCCTATACACCTGTACCAACTATATCAGACATCAGACATGTATCACAATAATTTAATAATTTAATTTGTGCATTTAAAATATATTTGTGAACTTCTGAAGTACCTTCGTTTTTCTTGCGTTTATCATTATTTTTCATATTTTCAATCTAGATGTGGACCCGGTAGATGTTAATCAAAATTAACGAAATTTTGCCCAAATAATTTTTTCATCCGGTAGAACATATTTATTATACAGCCAAAAACATTTTGAAAATCAATGGGGGTTTGATGCACCCTACCGGACGCACTAGGCCCCCTACCAGGCAGGAGAGGTCCATTTGAACGGGCAAAACCCTCAGCAGGTGCGCTACCCCCACCACTAGATTGAAATCGGCGCTCAAAAATAATGTTCTGATGGATTAACACGTATTCATCAGCTAAAGCGGTTGCTTCAGCTGCAGTGCGCGCCTTCTGTTCACAGACATAAGTAGCAACATGACGGGGAACAGAGTTTTTAAACTGTTCCAGCACCATTAAATCGCAGAGAGCATCAAAATCTGTGACCTCAACAGACATACACCAGCGATTAAAATGCATTGTCAAATCGCGCGCAAATTCCAGATGACTGTTTTGGACCTCTTTTCCATGATCTAAATTTCTGCCGATAATGTTCAGGAACTCGCTCATAAGCCCTCAACATGGCTGATTTTACCTTATAATCCTGACTATCGTCAGTCGACAAAGCTGAGAAAGCCTCTTGCGCTTTACCAGTTACAACGCACTGAAGCATTAATGCTCGAGCGGCATTGGGCCAGCTTCGAGCATCAGCTAAGCGTTCAAACAAGAGAAAAAACGTGTCAGGATCACTTTCGGAAAATTTAGGCACCGAGCGCAAATTTCCCCAGACATCGAAATTAAATGGATCTAACAGATCAACACTCGACTGTGAGCCAGAGCTTAAGCTAGGTACCGGTGGAATTTTACCCTCACGCATAACCTGCAATTTGTGTTCTAGATCTAAACGTGTCTGTTCCGTCTCCTGACGCAACTTTTCAAGCGCCAAGTCGTTTTTCAACGTGGCGTTTACCTTATACTTTTCATGCTCTATCTGTAACAACAATAACTCTTTACGTTGTTCAAAACTCAAACCCTCTACTGACATAGAAAAAGGGGAGGAAGCATGAACAGATTTATACTCAACTAAAATCCCTGCCGCAACCAAATTACTTTTAAATAACAATTGTCTTCACCTTATCCTTTACAAACTGACTACTTACATCAAGCTTATAATATTCTGCTAATTTAAGCAGCTGCTCTTTTGTATACAGATCTAATATGTCCTCCGACGGAGAAGCAATAAACTCTTCCACCGTCAGCATTGTACAACTGTGCACAACGCTAGAGACTAAAAGCAAGTGCGTAACTCCATACACAAGCCCCCCAACTTACCTACCAAAGATGCGACCGACCTCTTCATGCAGTTACTAGCGGTGGGAAATTAAGTGCAAGAACCCAGTAGGGAGAAAAAGTAACCAGAAACTGGCAACTCCTCTCACACCATGGATACACTCCCGAGACAACTGCTCTAACCGCTTTCACCGCAACACTAAACACACCCCCGACGCAGTCCAAAAACAAACAGCACCGCTCCTCTAAACCAGGGACATACCTTGCTTACAATCGCTAAATTTCCAAAATACAATAAACAGTGCCAAAGTCAATCGTTGCGCACAGAAATCGAGCTTTCAAAAAGCACAATTTAACACATAAAAACGCTACAAACACACTGCGTTTCTACAAACAAAGAAACTTCCCACTCCGCCCATACCATGCCCGAGCAAAATCCCCACTATCGAGTAACATAACTCAAGACGACACGCCATTCCCAAACTTAACCTGCAAAAAAAAAAAAAAAACTAAAGAACGAAACGAAAGATCCCGAAAGTCCACATTTTGTCATGACCCAGCTCAGAGGCCATGGCAAAATCGAAGGACGCAGTGTTGAAAGCCAAAACAATTTATTACATTAACTACTACAAACGGAAACAAACAAAACCACAATGGTCTACATAACCAAAGAAGTGTCACAAGTAGCATGTAACTGTTGTGAGTCGGCAAGCAGGTGAGCGGGGAAGCAGGCGAGTAGAGCCAAGCGGACGGGCAAACGGGGTTCATTCCGTGAAGACAGGGCAAACTGGCACGAGACTTGACAACATTACAACAATACAATGACGGATCTGGGGAAGACGGACTGAGACTCGGACTAAATACAAAAGACTAGGCAAACGGAACAGGCAACAGGTGAGAATAATCAAGGAATCACACGAGGTAACGAGGTGGGTGTGGCACACATCGGGATCGAACAGAGCGGATCGTGACAGTAACGAAGCAAATCAAAGGAAGAAACAAGAAGAAAGCTCTCCCAGATAATGGAGTAGGAGTGGTTTTAAGCAGATTAGGACACCGGGCCCAGGTGTCACCAATTCCACAAAGGGGCTGCGGCCACACCTACAAGGACAACACACAAACACAAATCAAGACAACCGGCGGCAAGGCCAGCAGACCATCACAGGCCTGCTATAAAATGCCCCCCCAGCTAGAATCTTTTCCTTATGGCCCAGCCCAAAGTAATTTATACAGCACAAATAAGGGACAAATATGAGTAACTGGTGCAAGTTTGGTGCATGTTTCTTCCTCAAATGCTTTTATCCATTTTCCGGCCCCTTCTGCCAGAACTGGGAGTCTGAGAATCAGGCCCTCCAGATCCTGTCCTGCCCACGGCACATACTGTGTCTGTGCTCCTTTCACCATCAACGGAAGCATCGGAGTGTCCCTATCGGGGGGCCTTACAGCCCTCCTGCTTCTCACTATTCTATGATCTGCATTATCCTCCTCTACTCCTTCCTCACTCTCTGTTTCTGTCTCCTTCTCCTGAAACTGACTCCATCCTTTAGATGGAAGGTTAGGGGTGTCCAGCAGATGCACCAGCCCTTCTGCATTACTACCACTTGCTCCGTACCCCACCTTTATCTCACTCCCTTGTTTCTCAGGCCCACATGCCTGGCCTTCTGTTCTTCTCTCACTCCCTCGCAGTCCTTCCTGCACTGCCTGCCGCAGCAATGCACTCACTTCCCTGTCTCCATCTAAACAACTTGCCGTTCCTTTCTGCTCCCTACTTCCTTCATCCTTCTGTGTCACCTCACCTCTAAATTCTACCTTCCCCTCTATTACTGGAAACTGACCCTTGTATGAAGGAGGGGGGGCTTCCACTAACGGACACTGACTTTGATATGACAGTGGCTATATTTCATTATTTTTTTTTTTTTCTTTTTTATTGCCCACCACCACCCCCCCTCTTCGGAGGACAACTTTATTTTACATTAAATTCAAGAGCAAAGAGTGTGGCTGCTCCGAACTCACCCGTCCCGTGGAGGAAAGGAAAAAAAAAAAAAAAAAAAACAGGGGGGATACAGAAACAACAATCGTAACGAGAACAGACATTAATCACCATGGGGAGAGAAAAGAAAAAAAAAACAAATTAAAACAAAACAATTTAAAACCCCTTAAATTGTTTTAAGGGGTTTTAAACTGCGCAAGACACAGAAGTTAGCTGCAAGCGGCGTGTGCATACATTGAAAGTGTATGTCACTCATCTAGCGTCGGCAACCGCCTAGCAAGCGTCTTGGTTACGAGTGCAGTCAGCGAACGCCACTCTAACCACTTAAAGGTCAGAGCCCTGAAGGCCTGCCTGACGCCATTTGTTTTTGTTTTTTTCTCCTGGGTCACCAGTGACCCCACCCCTTATAGGCTCACTTGTCGGGGACCCCCCCCCCCCACAAAGGGAGCAACACCCAATTGCGCCTCTAATGGTCAGGCATAGAACTACCACTCCATTTCAAAAGTGCGCCTCTAGTGGTCAGGCATAGAACTACCACTCCATTTCGAAATTGCGCCTCTAGTGGTCAGGCATTGGACTACCACTCCATTTCGAAATTGCGCCTCTAGTGGTCAGGCATAGAACTACCACTCCATTTCGAAATTGCGCCTCCAGTGGTCAGCCATAGTAGTATAACAACATCTGAGTTGGGTCTCTAGTGGTCAACACCGGTAATACCAACACACATAATTGGACACACAGGTTCTTGCCTGAAAGCAGGAATCAACTTCACAGACCAAATCGATTAGATCACAACACATTAACATCTAATTAGGTTATTGCTGCATAACTAATTGATGTTTACAATTAAACAATAAGAAACAATTAATTTGGTTTGATTTCTGTTTTACCTTTTTGATTTATTTTAGGTTTTACTTCATTTTATGCTTTCATTCACTCCCTCTCCCCCAACAAGGAGACTTGCATAGAAGTTCAACCATTATTAATAACAGTAAACCAGTTACATATACAATCACATCAGGGAGTCATTGAGGTTTTGGACGTGATCGGTTGAGCTCTTCCTGTACTAGGTGCTTACCATTCGCTCTCTGTTAGTTGAGCTTGCCTGTATCTCTGCTGTCACTGCTTACGATCGTACAGTTTGTCAGAACCGAAGGGGAGTTCTCAGCAATTGGACGCCCAAAAGCGCGCCAGCCCGGCTGCACCCGCTGACTCATTAAGGGCAAGGCTGACAGGTACCTCAGGCAGTCATTACAACTTTTGAGCAGGACCTCGTCTAGGGTGAGTTCTGAGAACGGCCCTAGCTTGGACTCTCACTAGGGTGGGTGACACCTGAAGGCTATTTTGCCAGCCTTGGTCGAGTCAGGTCTCAGGTAGTGCAGCCGATAAGCTGAGCCCCACCTGGGTTGTTTCAGTTGTGCGTACAGAACACCCCCTTCCAAGCTGACATTGCTGGGGATCGGGGAAGTGGGAGCCAGACTTGGGCCTGCTTGGCTGGGATTGAGCTTGTGGGACGTGCCCTACTCAGGAGGGACACCTGACAGCGTTCAAACCTCTCTAACTGCATGACTAGCTTAACACCGCAACACCTCATATAGGGACAAATAAAGCAGAACCTGCTAGTGGTCCCCCGTCTGGTCAAAGCGGAGTTGTACAACAGAGCCCAACCCAGGGATAATCTGATCTGCAACAGCAAGCTACGTTTGAATGCAGTCCCATTGGTTTGAAGCTGTTATTTCTCATTTCCTGTTCCCAACTTCTCCTGTGGTCTTCTGACACTGTCAGTAGCCACAGATCTGCAATTTCCAGGATAAGGCTTTATCCTTTCCCCCTCACTAGGACATCTCTCAGGCCCTAGAGTAACTCACACTGTCCTAACCTGCAACAACTTCTCCCAGGGAACAATTCTGGTTTTTTATTTTGTCGTGGGTAACTATTCCCGTGGTTCACTACACCCTTAACCATTGACAGGCCCCAGTTCTACTTTATTTTATTTTGTTGGTTTAATTTGTTCGCCCAGATTTAGGTGTTAGGCCTCCCACCTAGGCAACACCCAACCTGAGTAACAGATTTCTGCAGCCACCCTCCTGTTGACCGAGTCACAATGACCCACATGGAAAGCCCACTGGACCAGTGGAAAGATTTTGGTATCTGGTCTGAAGATGTGACTCCCAACTTGCCACCCGGTCATGTCGATCTCACATGGTCCAAAGAAGCTGACCAAATTGAGGATGACATTGCCGAACTTATGGACATGCCACCCACTCAGAAATGCGGGAGTAAAGAGCTAACCAAAATACTCGGCTCCCTCGCACACAAACTACTAGCCAGGCTGAAGATGAATGAAGAGGGAACGTCCCGTCTCCAGCAAAGGGTGCAAGCACTCCAACAGCAGGAGGAAAACACCCAACGACTACTGGCAGAGGCACAGAGAGATGCCGCCCAGGCCCAGTATCACATTGGGAATCTGGAGCAAGAACTCCAAAAGTGAAGCCCTCCACCCCATGAGGAGGAAGAGATGGAAGAAGGCGAAATGCCTCACACCAGCAAAAAGCTTCAACACGCCCTGGAAGAGCTCAGAGCTGAAGCTGACCAGCAAGAACAGCAAGCCAGAGCCACCAGAGAAAACCTCGAAGCCAGACTGGACCAGGCCGACACCCTGCTGGACAGAGCCCACGCGGAGCTCAAGAAAAAGGATGGTCGGATCCAGGCCCTGGAAAACCATCTGGCCGAGGCACAGAGACGTCTGCACAAGATGAATCACCAACTGATCAGCTCCCAGGAACAGCTCACCGATGCCAGAATGAAACATCGGGCTGACGCAGAAGAGATTGACCGGGTGAGACAGGAATTGAAGCAAGCATATGAGGTGAAGTTGGAATTCAAGGCACCCTACGAATCAGCGATGGGACCGACGTCATCTCCAACAGTGCGGTCATTCCCAAGGCACACGGGGATCTCTCATCGGGACGAGGTAACTCCCTGCCACTCACCAGACCTTGAGGAACCAAGAACCCAGAAGGTCTCTCTCAGAGAAGACACCACAGATGGAACAGGCCTACCAAAGCGAACGTTACACCAGCACCGGGCTACCACAAAGGAGCTTGAAAAAGTAGCTCGGAATATCAACACGTTTACCCCAAATCCCAGAGGAGGCCACGACATTCATGCCTACCTCCAAGACATTGACTTCCACCTCCAAAGACTGGACAAGGTGACCAATGAGGACAGAGTCTACCTCATCAGGATCACATCTAGCCTGGAGGTCCGCAGCTTCTTGAATCGACAACCTAGTCGAATCAAAGCTGACGCCATGCTGCTACATGAAGCACTGACTCGAGAGTTTGCTGATCCTGAGTCAGAACAAGGTATCGCCGTCCCCTTTGATGTTAAACAGAGCAGACAAGAAGCTCCCCAAGCCTACTACAATCACCTTCGTCTGGCATATTTTGGGTCCAGAAATGAGCCAGACATGGAAGAAGATGCGAACTTCAAGGCTCTCTTCCTTCGGAACCTCCACCCAACCATTAACCACTACCTGGGGCTCATAGCTTGTCCCCGCACCATGACAAGTCAACAACTGCGAGACCTGGCAATCAAGGCGTACCACAAACAAAGAGCAGCAGCTGAGAAGGCAACCAAGGCTCCGGCAGTGCTGAACCTTGGCACTACAGATCCCAACCTAGCGTTGGAAGGTGGCCACCCTCCTCATCAAACACCAATCCATGACCGAGGTTGGAGAGCAGTAAGCCACAGTGAGCGTTACCCTGGTGCGCCCCCACAGCAGTCAAAGACTCAGCCAGACTGGTGGGAGACACGGCGCTATCCTAACAAGGGTAAGCTAAGACCAATGGAGCGATGGAACAAGCGGAGAGACCAACAGGGAAACCAGTTTCCTAAGCCAAGCTCTCCCCCAAGTTCCCGCCGGAATCCACCACAGAACTGGCAAGACAGAAGGAGAGGTTACGATCCAGACTCGAGGCCTGGACGAACCAAGGAAGAAGAGGAGTCTAATCTACTACAGTTGCTGCGTGATTTCTTTACTCAGCATCCCCTCAAGGGTCAAGAGGACTTTCGGAAGAAAGATCCAAAATGACTAGGACGGAAGCACAAATCACGCAGGACCCCACAACCCTCACCTGAACCCACACCAGACAATGCCTACAAACTCCCTCAGAGGTCAGCCCCAAATGACACTCAACAGTCATCGGCCTTCCCTACCAGAGATATTGGAACAACTGAAGAAGTCCCACCTCAAGTAGAAAGTGCTACTGACTCATGCCCAGTAAGAGCACCTGATGTTGCCGTCACCAACACAGAGCTTGATCAAGGGGATGAGCCCCCACCAGTGCCTGACAGTGCTGTCCTGGTTGTAGGCTGTGACTCAGAAGAGCACCAACCCTACTGGGGTGATGCCTCACCAATTCCTGACCAGGCCCTTGTGCCACAGCTTCTGGGTGACCTGATGGAAATTCTGAAATTCTACCTCTCCATCACCCTGGAAGATGTTCTCACCCTCGAGGCCCTCATCGACACTGCAGCAGACATCACCCTCATGTCAGCCAGTCTCTTCTACCAGGTGCAGCACCTAGCCGCCCAGAAGAACAAAACCCTCCAGCCGAGGAAATGCTCTTTGGACGTGCAGGCGTATTCAGCCGTGGGCACCAGGATGGATCACATGATCCCCCTCAGTTTGTCTGTTGGCCCCATGGATCTCATGCACCCTGTATACATTTCCCAACTTGAGTCCATTCCTCTCCTCATTGGGAAAGACTTGCTGAACCGGTTTCAGCCGTTATTAGACTTCCAACGTCAGAAAATTTGGGCTCAAGTTAGAGAACCGCTGCCACTGTGGACACCTGACACAGCCACATGGGAATGTCAAACCCTGGCTGTCTCCTCAGACCTCACTCCACACCATGGAGAGAACGCAGCAGGAGATCAGTGTCTTGACACAAAAGACCCATACTGTACCAGCATCATGACTCCTTCCTGTGCAGGCTGGACCCAACCCCGGGATCCTTCTGCCCCAAGATCGGGAAATGCATGTGGCTCCAAGGCATGGAAGTCACAGATGTGGTCATGACCACGGAGGTAGAAGAGTCACCAGTGACAAAAGAGACTGTATGTCACGTGGAGCTTGCTGACGACCAACACCTGACAATCCATGCCATAACTGCCCAGCCTGACGCAGTACAGTCACCCAGCTGCCACAGCTATTCTCAGGAGGGACCAGCAACACCCAACATTTTGGACACGCCCACACCAATGGAACTGTCGCAACACCACTACTTTGATGAAAATGTCTGTCAAGACATGATCACCATTTATGTAGATGGGTGCTCATTCAAACATCAGGGGACACTGAAAGCTGGAGCTGGCATTCTGTGGCTCAATGACGACCTCGTCCCACCACAACAGCTCAAGCTTGGTCCTCACACATCGCAGTACGCAGAGCTGGCAGCAATCTTAATCACCCTGGAGATGGCCTCCGAACGTGAAGTAAAGGACCTGCTGATCTGCAAAGACTTCAGCTATGCACGTCTCAGCTTCATGTGCCATCTCCCTCACTGGACACGGAATGGCTTCAAGACATCAGGGAACAAGCCAGTCAAACACCAAGACCTCCTGCACACGTGCGATGCTCTGATTACCGCACGCAACACGTAGATCTATTGGAAGAAGGTCAGCGGTCATTCCAGACTCCCAGGACTTGACAAGACATACAATGACCGCACGGACGCACTTGCTAAAGCAGGAGCACTGCATGGTGACTGTCCCCTCCCACCCACCCATGCTGTCCAGGTCGTCACCTGCAGGCACAGCCGAGCACGTACCTCGATGCCATAGGCCTCACTGCTGGAACTTTCCCTTCAGGTCTCCAACTCTGACATCATCTCTCTCCAGCCCACTGATGCTGTGCTCAATAAGGTCTGCGATCATCTCTGCGACCTCTCTGCTAACTCGATCTCCACAACTGATCAGGCATCCCTTCCTGACCTCCATCACCTGATCATGGCTTTACCCTTTCTTCATCTTGCCGAGGGCGTACCTCTTGGTGTCCCTGATGTCCACACTTCACCACAGCTCGTGGTCCCTCAGGCACAAAGGGGGGTCATGCTACTGTACGCCCACGACGCACCCTGTGCAGGACACCGCAATGCCAAAACAACCAACAAGGCACTCAAGATGAAGCCAGCAGCTTGGAATGAACCACATTCCAACCAAAAGAAGGACAACTTTTCCAGCCGAAATCTCCTCCAAAACCCCAACAAGAAAGACCAAAGAGAAAGGGGAGGAAAGATGGTCACAGATAGGGTAGACTAAGGTGCTGGGCTTGACTACTGATATCTGGGTGACATTTTCATTTTATTTTTTTTATCTGTTTCTTTGTTTTGATAACTTTTCATTTTATTTGGTTGTTGTTTTTGGTAAGGACCTGGGGTGGCTCACGCGTGCCCGGGAAATTACTGAAGAGGATCCGGTTTCGCAATTTTCTTTGTCCTGTTTGTTTCTTTGCAATTGTTCTCTGGCCGAGAATTGTTGCCCACTATTTCCTTCTCCTGTTCCCTTTTGCACCGGTGTGCACAACATTCAGAGTCTCGACTCACCCCCTCACTCCTAATCTGGTCTTTTATTTTCTACCCCCTACCACTAGGATGTTGCTGCCCCCGCTATTAGCGTTACTCTGGCTAGGAGGCTGAGGCTCCAGTCTGACACGGCGTTCCCTGGGCCTCTGCCCAGCATTGTCTTCCGGAAACAGCCCGGTCTCTTGATTACTAACTGTTGTACCCACACAGAGAGAGTATTCGTCGGACGATGTCAACTGAGCCGTTACCTGCACGAGAGACCCCAAACTAGTGGGACAGGTGTCCGATGGACCCAGGATGCCCTGCATCATGCTGCCGCAGACACTACCCACAGGTTGGAGCAGACCCAAGCTGAGTCCAATCGACAGCCCAAGAGGCTCCTGAGCACCCTGCTGGGAGCTGCAGCAGCCGTGGGCACCCTGTTCGACATAGGATTCACCACTCCTCGCAGTCCCAGAAGCCAGGCGCCAGCCCCTGCGCCTCCTCCCTGTCCATCCTGTCACTGTGCCACCCAGAGTGCCAAACAATGGGATGTTAACAATGCCTCGTTGCATGGTGGTGATCCTGTTTCAACTTCCGTCGCCTGAATGATGGCAATGCCATCCTTAGCCGAAAGGGGGGATATGTAGGATCACACATGCACATATCACAGGGCCTAAATTCTAGGTGGCCTGAGACAAGGCCGAGCCTGGTACGAGAGGCACCAAAGGGGGGTTACACACATAAACACACACACACAGATAACAAGGGAGGCCAGCACTCCAACTTTTATTGCCCAAAGATTTAGGGACCTACAGAAAAGCAGAGTGGACCTAATGAACAGGGGTCCCTCGACTTGGCACACAACCCCCTCCCCATACATTCTGCCTTACATATCACTCACCCAACAGACGAACACCCTAAAGGAAATTTCATTTAATTTGACTTTTGTATACCCTGTATATTGATTTACTCATGACTACTAGTCTCAATATACAGATAGGTTATGTTTGTATGAGTCCTTAGACAATCTTAGTGTTTTGTGTGCCACCCTTATAACCATGTTCACGGAGTATCACATATTTTACCCATTTGCACTTGAACACATATAAATTTAAATAAATAGATAGGCATAGCTACCATTGTATATATGTTCTCATGGTATACCAGAAGAATCTGGAAAGTGAGTGTAACCAATGTGTCCTAACTTTTAGAGAGTCTTCTTTGTTAACAACATTCCTTTGTGGTCCTTATCTGATCTTGGTGGACCGTTACCAAGTTTCTGTGTTCTAACATACTATATTAAAAAGAACTGAATTAAGGTGTACATTATCCATTTTGGAGAAGATCAATTAGAATAAGACACACCAACCAAGATATGTTGTGTCCAGATGTGCAACTTATATTGATATTACCACAAACTAATGGCCATGCCTATCTATGGATAAGATGTGCTGTTTGTAATATGAATATTTGATGTAATGTCTGCACAAAGTGTAACATCTGTTGAGGTGCAACCCAAAACACCTGTATCCTATACTGATGTGAATCAGTCACATAGATAAAATAATTAATTGTTTAATCAATTAATACAGATGGTATGAGGTATGTACCTGTGACGCTGGTATGGCATGTTTGGTGTCAAACTGATTGTTAATCACCCCTGATTCCAAATCTGGATTGGAATTACGATAAAAGTGGATGTATCAAAAGTTATAACAGCTTAATGAAAATCATCAGTAAAGGGAGAATCAGTCGGGCCATAAATCCCAAAAGGACTGATACAGACCCCCTTCTGAAAGCCCGCCAAATGGATGGCCAGCCATTGGGCCAGGAGTCGAATTCCTGGTCATCCCTATTCATGAACTTTAGACCATAAAAAGCCCGAAGAAGAACATCAGCCGGGGCAAACAGATCATCAAGCGTAGAGAACACCCAGCAGCAGTACAGAAAAGACCATCAGCCCGGGAGACGAGAAGCCCACAAGAAACCCTCCGGTGAAGGCCCAGCTGAACAGAGAACAGCACTCAAGACGAAGCTTCACCAGGAGAGAGAATCCAAAGGGGCTCCACTCCGCTGCTCCAAACGCCGTGCCTTCCTGAGTGCCATCGGCTCAGCAGCTCTGCCATCAACTGCCAAGACCCCCCCCCACTCTTCAACCAAGTAAACCAACTTCATTTCATTCTAACAACTGAAGCTGTTCTGTTAACCTGCTATAAGACTTTAGGGTCGTGTTTCCACAAACTGTGCTTGCTTTGCAGAACAGTATTTCCCATTTAAGGTTACTCATTTAAATCCGGTCATTGCATTTTCATAATTACATTGTTTGTTTTATTCCGTTATTTCGTGTTTGTTGTTTGTGTTAGGTATAATGTCTGTCTTATGTTAGTTGTAGTGTTAGCTAGGAATAAATGCATGTCTTTTACACAACTTTAGCCCCCGTCATTGAGTGTTCCACAATAAGTTCCTGCCTTTGTGCGATCTTGCTACACGCTCTGAACCTCAAACTCGCCTGAAACATCGCAAGACTCTCTCTCATCGGCCGTGAGGGGGGCTTCGCTACCAATTGTTTACATTACCTGGTGACGCAGCTCGGTGGACGAGCCTTCTAACCCAGGTTACTAAGTGATACTGGTAATTAGTGAATCCCATTTACTGTAAGTCTCACATTAACAGACTCACGGGGATACCGCAATCGAGTTTGGAGGAGCCGACCATTCGGCATAACAATTGATTAATAATCAGCATTAAATAATAATTAATTAAACTTTAATTAATTCAAACATATTGGTGGAGATATTAAAATTTACCTGAGCTAATAATTCCTACACTTTGATGAACTTGTTTGAATATAAGTGTTGAGATGTGTTTTTCTTTGGAGAGAATAATGAGGTTTTTAAACTCTTCAGGCATCGCTCCTCGGCTCAGTCTACCTCCAACCCTCAATAGGCCATCAACCAGAACCGGGTTCAACCTGTATATTGGACTCTGGCGACTCACTGCTGCCCTCTTAGAGGACAATGCATCAATCTCCTTCTTGAATTGCTGCTGCTGGCAATAGCTAATCACTGCAGCCTCTGCTTTCAACAAATCATCCAAAATCAGAGTTTTACATGGAGTCACCATGAACCTTTCCACAGAACCCTTCGAACCCTTTCTCCAACGAACCTTCTCCAGCAACATGGCCTTTAAACAGAGAAACCAAGCTACGGCCCTCTTGAGCCATCTCCAGTCAGAAAAGTACCCAATAAGCTGGTCAGTGGGCTTAAGTAAAACACACATCTATGGCATTTGTGGAGACCTCTCTTCTCACCTCTTAGTCATCAAGCCTTAAGGAATAGTCCAGTGTAACATTGGGCCAGTCCTCCTCCGGCTTCCAAAGAAACGTGGGACCTCTACACCACCTAGTGGTTTGTACAAAGTTTGCCATCTTCACTCCTCTCGAGGCATCATCTGCTGGATTGTCCTTAGAGCAGATATGCCTCCATTGCCAGGGTTTTGATGCCCCTCGAATGGTTGATATTCTATTAGCTACAAATGTGTGAAACCGTTTATCCTCATTCTTGATGTATTTTAACATTGAAGTACTATCTGTCCAAAAGACAGAATCATCCAACCTTAAATTCAACTCCATCTTCAGCATTGAGTCTACTCTCACCACCAGGACTGCCGCAGTCAGCTCAAGCCGTGGAATTATTATGACCTTCAGTGGTGTAACTCTAGCCTTGCCAAGCAGAAAGGCGACCTGGATGTGCCCTTGCCGATTCTTCATCCTCAAGTATGTCACAGATCCATAACCAGTTTCACTGGCATCAGCGAAATGATGTAATTGGGCCTGCGCTATTTCACCGAAGTCCACGGGCTTGACACATCTGGGTATTTTAATGATATTAAGCTTATTTAAATCTTCCAACCATGTTTTCCATAGGCTTAAGATATCATTTGGCAAGGAATCGTCCCATGCACAACCTCTTCTACATAATTCCTGCTGCATCACCTTTGCAGGCAGTGTCACAGGTGCCAGTAAGCCTAGAGGATCGTACACTGAGCAGATGGTTGATAGCATACCACGTCTGGTAAATGTCCTTTGGTTTATCTCAATCCAGAATCTGAAGGAGTCAGTTTCTATGCACCATAGCAGACCCAGAGCTCTCTCCATTGGGAGCTTGTCTCGATCCAAATCTAATTCCTTTAAATCCTTAGCCCTTTGCTCTGTTGCGATGGCCTGCAAAACAGCGCGGCTATTGGTGATCCACTTTTGCAAGGCAAAACCTCCCCTCTGACACAATCCCATTAGGCCTTTGATCATCTGGATAGCATCCCCTTCAGTGGCTGAGCTCTTCAAAACATCGTCTACATAAAAGTTTTCCTTGACCGCTTGACATACACTGACCGCAAACTCAGACTGATGATCATCAGCACTTTTCCTCAGCGCATAGCTTGCGCAACTTGGAGAAGACACAGCTCCAAACAGGTGCACGGTCATCCTGTATTGCACCAGGTCTTGAGTGACATCTCCATTAGGCCACCACAGAAAATGGAGAAAGTCCCGGTCTTCCTCAGCAACCTTTACCTGGTGGAACATGGCCTGTATGTCACCCATAAATGCCACAGGTTCCTCCCTAAAGCGAAGCAGGACCCCAAGCAGTGAGCTGGTAAATTTAGGGCCCTGAAGCAGCTCTTTATTCAAGGACGCACCCTGAAACGTGGCTCCACAATCAAACACAACCCGAAGGGTTCCTTTCCTTGGGTGGCGAACTGCGTGGTGAGGAATGTACCACACTTTGCCAGGCTCGCCTTGGAGTTTCTGCTGGGCCACAGGCTCTGCATAGGTGTTAACAATGAGGCTATTCACATACGCTGCATACTCTTGGTGCAAGTTTTCGTTATGCAAGAATTTTCTTCTTAATCCGTGCATCCTTTGCTTCACTACTGCCAGATTATTGGGCAGAGAAACATCCCCTTTTTTGAAGGGTAACTTTAAAAAGTACCTTCCATCCTGCAAAACTGCTGAATTCTCCATTATTTCCATAAATCTGATGTCATCTTGGGACATTTCCCTTTCTTCCACAGCCTTCTCACTGAAGTCCTGATTGTATTGACTGGTGAGCATATCTTCGAGCCTTTGCAGGGAGATGCGGTTCACTGTGACAGAGGATAATGGTGCATCACTGTTTCCACTCAGTGGCCCATTGACCACCCATCCCAACACTGTTCTAATTGCATATGGACCATTATGGCAACTATTGATGACCTCCCAGGGTTCTAATACCTTGGGTGCGTTAATTCCTATTAACAGGTCAACATTTGCCTTCACTCTTGGGATGTGCACCTTTGACAGATACGGCCACCTACTCAGATCTTCAGATGTCATCATATTATTCACAGTAACTGACATTTCTTTCTGCATAAATACTTCAGGGAGTGCATAGAAGTTATTACTGTCCAGACCAGCCACCTCCAAGCTGGACAAAGAGTATGCTGGCTAGAGATGTTCTGATACCATTTTTCCCCTCCCGATACCGATTCCGATACTTGGGCTCAGGGTATCGGCCGATACCGAGTACTGATCCAATACCTGGGTGTGTATCTGTATATACAGCTGTAGATACTACTAGCCCTGTATTAATTGGCTGAATTATTTTATGCTGTGCTTTAGATTTATCCCTTAATAAAACATGAACAAGTACATATAGTGAACTAGAGTGTTTTTATTATCTGGCATATTTAACAGTATTACTTATTTTTGAAAAAAAAACTGAACTTCAACATCTGAAAAAGGTATTTTAGTATTTTTACAATATAACTGTATAAAAACAGTGGAACAAATAAATCTAGGAATATAAAAAAATAAATAAATAATATAAGAAAATAATCTCTTTAAAGCTTAAAGTCCACAAACAATTTTGTTAAATAAAAGGCATTTTAGTTTTTAAATACAAAAGTACAAAAAAGTGCAACAGTAACTTGTACTCAATCTGAGTAGTCCTTTAAAAAAAGTAAGTGCAGCCACAATGTAGTAAAATAATAGACTTGAGTAATAGAGTACAAAAATAAACCTCAACTGAACAAGTTAAGATTCAACAAGAGCAGTATTAAACCCAGAATGAAAATATAAATATTTCAAGTAACTTAAACTAGGTTACACACTGCTGTGGAAACTTAGTATTGCTCACAATTTCAATAACAATGGCAAGTTCTTCTTCAGGAAAATGAGCATTTCTGCTCTCTCTCCTCCCAGCCTGTTTCTCCTTGCATCCACAATATTAGATGCTGTGCTAAACAGTCTCTCACTGTCCACACTAGTACCAGGGGCGCAGAGAAACTTTGCAGCAGTGGCAGCCAGAGTGGGAAACCGAACTCGGTTGATTGCCCAGTACTGGAATGGGCTGTCTGAGCGTGAGATAGTTTGCTCCGTCATATACGTCTGAAGTTGAAAATGTGTGCTTGTAGTACCTGCACCATATTCCTCATCATGCTCCTGCAGGATTTCCTCAAACAGGCCCTTCAAGCTACTCTCTCTACTGCTGCTGCCGCCTACCTGCACTTCCATTCGTGGCGTTTTCTAGGGGTTTTCTGCTATTGTCTCTGCTACAGTTGTAGACTTCTCAATTTTCTCCATTTCTACTGTCAGAGCATCCTTTGCATGTTTGATGTTGTCTGCACTTGAGAAGTATCTGAAAGAAACAATAATAAAAACAATAAATACATGTAACAAATAAATAACCTCCTTCAAAGCAGCCTTTAGTTTGGTCACAGACTTAATGCATCTGTAATTATTAAATTATTAGGTACAAAAAAAAAACTTAATAGCATTTATACAGTACCATTTAAAATAATACATAACAAGTGAACTGATATACTCAATATAGCAATGACAATAATCAATATGGACATGAAAAATCTTTTTAATAGACATACCTATCTTTGAAACATGGATCCAAGAGAGTTGCAACTGCATACAAGGGCTCTTCCTCGATGGTTGCGAATCGTTTCTTGATGGCCTCAAGAAGGGTGGTTTTCATTGTTTTTATACCAGTGTCCTACTGGCTCTCCCGAGCAAGTAGCCGTTTTAGAACTGTAACTGAGGCGATCACTTCTGCTACAGAGGAGGTGGAGGAGCTAATCTGTTTGGTTACTTCTTCAAATGGTCCCAAAACAGTGACCGCTTTTTCCAGCAAAGCCCACTGGTTGGCTGTCAAAGTGGCTGGCAGGGCATGATCAGCTCCGTATGCTGAAATCGTCCGATTCTGCTCAAGTAAACTCTCTACCATATAAAAAGTACTATTCCACCTCGTAGCCACATCTTGCTGCAAACGTTTGGTGGCCATTTTTAGATCCTTTTGAATATCCTCCAGGCGCGTTGTGGCCAATGGCGAGTGTTTGAAATGGCCAGCGCATCACTCACACTTCTCTGTGATAACAGGCCTTCGTGTACCACCAGTTGGAGAGAGTGTGCGAAGCACCCCAAACTCGATATACCCATCTCGTCCATGGCTTTTTTCATGTTGCTTGCGTTGTCGCGCAAAATAACATGAACACGGGATTTAGAAATATTCCACTTAATAAGCATACCCTCGATTCATTCAGCTATGGACTTGCCGGTGTGCGAGCTGCGAAACTCGTTAGCCTGCAGCACTGCACTTTGAACAGTAAAAGATGACGGCGTCACTGTGTCCACCGAAGTGTGCTGTCAAACTTAGTAAAGACAGCGGGGTCGAGTTGCAGCTCCAGATGTCAGTAGTGAAGTTGATAGTTCGCACATCCTTTAGTTTTTCATGAAATGTGTTCACGCACTGTCTCATATAGCTTAGGGAGCACTGTTTCTGAGATATATTTGCGACCAGGCAAACTGTACCGGGGCTCCAAATGTTCAATTAAGCGGCAAAAGCCCACATTTTCGACCACTGACAGTGGCTGGTCATCCAGTACAATAAACTCGATAATCCTGTCGGTCATCTTTATTGCTTGTTGGCTGTCTTGTGAAAACTTTTCTCTTCGTTTGAATGAAGCTTCCAATGTTTGTTGCGTCTGGCACGGCTCATCCTTCTCTGTCCTAGCTTTTGTGTAACCATCGTGTTCTATGGGGTGACACGTCTTCAAATGCTTTATTAAGTTTGTTGTGTTAAAGTTGCTAATACTTGTGCCACCCCTTGAAATTGCAGCTTGACATATAATACATGTCGCTGTTTTACTGGCTGGTTGATCAAGCCTGAAATACTGCCAAACAGCAGACATACTTCTTGCACGTTTGTACTACTTCGCTGCCGTAAACAGTGGTTGCTTGTGGCAACACGACACAACAGCGAAGAAGAATTGATTTCCGATTTGCAGCGTTAAGCAAAGCTAGCGGGCATAACTAGGTTATGTTTAGGAAAATGGTATCGGATCGGTACGTGGACTCAAATACTCGCCGATACAGATGCCAGATTTTTTGGTGGTATCGGCAGCATTTCCGATACTAGTATCGGAATCGGAACAACATTAATGCTGGCACAAACATTTCTTGCCCCATTGTCCGCAATAGGAAACTAGTTCTTTTGCCCATGATTTTCAACTTCCGCATCAGATGTTCGGAACAGAATGTGGCTGAACTCCCCGGATCCAGAAAAGCGTAGGTTGTAATAATGCGGCCTCCCTTTGCAAACTTCACCTTGACAGGAAGGATAGATAGGACACACTGGTCATTACTGGCCCCTGTATGTCCACACGTTTGTAAAGAGGACTGCTTCTGGACAGGTGAGTCTCTTAACTGTTCTGGTTGTTTTTTAATGTGTAGCACGGTAGGATGAGACTGTTCACAAATTTTACATGCCAAACGCCTCTCACAGTCTTTGCTCATGTGACCGATGCATAGACATGCGAAACAAATTCCCCTTTGTCTCAAGAAAAGAATCTTCTCTTTGTGCTTCTTTACTTCAAACTGCTTGCATTCCTCCAGAAAGTGGCGATGCTTTCAACAAAGGCACTTCACTTTCACCACATTCTCTGTATCCAACAGTTCCTCCTTTGTATCCTCAGACACATCTTTAGAGGTTACAGTAGTAGCCACAATGTTGCCCCTTACGTGGCTCCTAGGCTGTCCTTTAGACCCTGATGTAGGCCTTGACACAGAAATTCCAAGACGTGCATCCTGTATGTTGCCAAAGAGAGGGTCAGAAAGGATTCTAACATGACGCTCAATAAACTGGACGAAATCAATGATGTGGGCTCTATCATGAGTCCTTACCATGATATCATGAGCGGTAGTTCTCCATTGCTCTCTCATTTTAAATTGAAGTTTTGAGATTATGGTCCTCATATTTACAGGCATGTCCAATTCCTGTAGGTATTGAAGTTCCCCTATCGCATTACAACAGCCACGTAAAAACAATGAGTAGGCTTGCAGTGCTTCCACATCCTCAGGCTTAATTGTTTGCCAGGCCAAAGCCTTCTTCATGTAAGCTGTAGCAACTTTATATGGATTGCCAAAGTGTTCCTGCAAAAGGCCCTTTGCCACTGTGTAGCCACGTTCAGGTGTCATATGTTGACAGCTACGCACCAACTCTTGTGGCTGTCCTCTGGTGAACTGATCCAAATAATACAGACAGTCTACACCTTCAGCTTTGCTCTCTACCCCCTGTTCAAAGGCTTTAATGAATGGTCTAAACTGGAGAGGGTCCCCATCAAACACGGGAATTTCCCTTGCTGGCAAAGATGACGTATGGTGTTGTTGGACCAAGGCTGCTGTAATATCATTTTGCCTTTGCATAATGGCCAGTAGGTCCTGTGATTGAGTACTATTAGCAAGATGGTCTGTTAAAGGTCTTCGCCGTCCTGGCTCTTGCCTGATTTAGCCGCTAGCATGCTGGTTTAGCTTGCAGGTGAGGACAGAGTCACCACTCGAGATGCATTCTTGTGTTCTTATTAGGGGAGCTGGGAGTGCGAGGTAGCCAGAACGCACAGCTCATGATTGTTATACATTTACAGGTAGGGAGGAAATTTCTTTGTATTTGAATGTAATGAATTGGAGCCAGATTGTGTGTAAATCTGATAAAGTGAAAAATATATGTGTATTAAGTTTTCTTTTCTCGTCAGAGTTCTGAAATGTTTAGAAGATTTTTTTCTGTTTTTTTGTTTATTTCGGAGTTTTGTGTTAATTTAGCTTTGTGGTATAATTGAGCCAGAGCTTTTCTTACACGGCTGGAGGGGAGCTGGGAGTGCGAGGTAGCCAGAACGCACAGCTCATGAATGTTATACATTTTACAGCCAGTAAAAGTCTGCAGACCAAGCATGGTGTCCGGTCATTTTTGCGCACCAGAACACAACGCAGGAAGAATTTCGGATGGGACGGACTACCACGGGTCACATAAGCTGGTTCATAAGTTTCATGCTGTATGTCAGAGGGGTTGCATTGATGTTTAGCATTATCCCGGCACCACAGCTCTGTTCTCCTTTTACACACATCTTGTAACAATGGGTTGTTAGGTGGTAGAGGTCCTTTGGCAGAGACATGTTGTGTTAGCTTTGATCCAGACTGGAATTCCTTTACTTCAGGTTTTAAGACATTTGATGGAGCCCTTTTCCCGTTTTCCTTTTCCACATAGGAATTCATGCCATCGCAGGATGCTGCAGAACAACCTTTCTGATCAGAGGCCTGTAGCACAGCCAACTTCTCTGCAAATGCAGCCAACTCTGCCTCTATGTCGAGTTGCTCCCTTCTCCTCCTTAATTGCTGTTCCTGCTCCTCCAGGGCGTGCCTTTCCTTTAAAGCTGCAGCCCTAGCAACAAGTGCAGCTCTCTCAGCCTCAGCCCTTATCCTAGCCGAAGATGTACTGGATCCACCACTACTAACACTTTTATGTGACCATTTGCTACCATTAGACACACTTTCATTTTGAGTTACATCATCCCCACTCTCAGTTTTAGAACCCATATTAGATTTATCATGACCATTTGCATTTTGACCAACATCTAACATTTCAGATAAAACAATAGACATACCAACATTCTTATTTTCAGGACACGTTGAAAAAAGAATCTTTGTTTCAGAAATAACCTCATTGATAGATATCAATTTTGCTTTAAACCAAGTCTCATGTTTATCCTTTGCATCAACAGGTAATAAACTTAACAAAGACTCATGAATACGCTTTGCATCATTACATGTTTCTATCAGTTCCTTCAGAGCAATTTGTAATTGTGGTTTATCATTCCTTAAACCTTTAAGGAATTTTTTAAGGAACCTTTAAGGAATTTTTTGATAACGCTGGCTTTGTCCAACTTAAACTTTCTGTCCGTTTGCAAAGTAACTAATTTATCAGCAAGCGCTTCAGTGCGTGTCATTTAGACTGCTGGTGACCAACACCACTAACCACACTGGCTATACCAGCGTTTTGCGTTGCAATCCGTCCAATTGCGTGTATATCGCGCATCTCCATGATAAACAGTCAATTTAAACGAGTTTAAATTGACTGCCGATACCACACAAAGTTCACAGTTTACACAGTCAGGCTGCCGCTTTAACGCTTGAGTTTGTTTTTTATACCCGGGTATGTGTGCACACAAATGCAATGGCCATCAAAAAATTGTAGACCTACAAATACCCTTTCGTTGGGCGCCGTGCAGTTCCTTCTTACTCCGTGGCTGATTTTGGTATCCAAACAAAACTCCTCTTCACCAATAGGCCCACGTACATCCAAACGATAATCCACAAAACAGACGGCTCTTGGCTGGTCCTAATTCCTTCCATGCAAGACTCCGACTTTGTTTACTAAAAGTCCGAATTGAGATGGGTTTTTGACTAATATTAAAGGAGTTTGGTCTACTACCAAACTACTGAGGTGCCTGACACCGGACATGGCTTGGCTGACACGCTTGATGGTAACGATGCTAGACTTACCCTAGTTAACTTTGGTTGCTGTATATGCTACACAATTAGACGAATCTTGATGTTGAATACAAAGATGTCCATTTATTCCAATGCAGCACATAACAGGTATCACCAGTAATTTCGTGACAAGCCGCACAACAAAGCGTTGCTTGTTCGGCGTCACGTAAGCGTAAGCGGTCAAAAACCCTTTGCTCTTCCGGGTCAAACCACCTGCCCACAACATTGAATTTTTACTAAAAGTCCGAATTGAGACGGGTTTTTGACTAATATTAAAGGAGTTTGGTCTACTACCAAACTACTGAGGTGCCTGACACCGGACATGGCTTGGCTGACACGCTTGATGGTAACGATGCTAGACTTACCCTAGTTAACTTTGGTTGCTGTATATGCTACACAATTAGACGAATCTTGATGTTGAATACAAAGATGTCCATTTATTCCAATGCAGCACATAACAGGTATCACCAGTAAGTTCGTGACAAGCCGCACAACAAAGCGTTGCTTGTTCGGCGTCACGTAAGCGTAAGCGGTCAAAAACCCTTTGCCCTTCCGGGTCAAACCACCTGCCCACAACATTGAATTTGCTACCTTTATACCTGAAACAATTACATGCGCCACCCCGTGTTCCACCTAGGATATTACAACATTTAACAAAAGCAACATTTGGCGCTTACAATGCTTTTCTGCACTTGAACTGTTTTCCTGTCTAAGAATTAACAGAATTCCTCACAGTCAACCCGTGCTCTATTCTTCACCTTGATGTGTGGCTCTAAATTATTTATTATTATTTTTTATTATTATTATTGTTTATTTTCTACTTATTTCCTCTCCTAACTAAAATCCCTAACACTGCACCCAATTATCTACGAGCACACATATACTAAAACCTCTTGTCTATAAACTGTTTTTCTCACAAAGATGTGCTTTAATACCCTTTATCTCTAAACTTAGTCTCTATAATCCATAAAATCTATTAATCACAATATTTTATTTAAATACATTATTTTAAGATTTATCAAAGTTCTAAATTTACCAACCCGCACTTCCACTACTGTCAATGACATTTTATGGAAATGCACAAATGCTCTATCCAGACCCCTGCTAACTTGATCTCTTCTACTTTGTACTTATTTCTGCTTTATACATCTTTACTTGCAATTTATCCGTTGAACATATATGTGGGCTTCCCCTGATTTAGCCCAAAACTGTGTACGTAATTATTTTCCCCACTTCTGCATCAAATTAGCGCTCGCTCACTGGCGTGCTGCTTCGTCCCTCTGCCTAGCATGCTCTCTCTCCTTTTTCCACAGTAATTCTCCCAGTGAGCGCTTATCCTCTACTCGACATCCGGCGCGCCGAACCGCCCCACACATACGCTCCCCGGCATCAGCTACTTCCTTCTCCTTATCTCCTTCACCACTTGCCCCCTTCTATGGCTTCCTTCACCACCTGGATCTGCCTTACAGGTGGCTTCCACACTGCATTTTCCGGGGGCGGCCATCCCCCGTCATCTAGCTCCCGATCAAACTCGCGGTCCATTTTTAATCTGTCCTGACTGTTTTGATCCCTTGTCTAGCCGCCCTTCTGCCTCCGGATGTGGGTTCAGCCACCCACACTCAGTACACCTCCTTATCCTAGTCGAATGTCCTACTAACAAACACCACCAATACATAAATCAACCACTTCTAAAACAATAAGACTATATTCAAAGCAGCTTACTGTGGTGTCCCCCCTGAACAGGGCACGTCCCACAAGCTCAATCCCAGCCAAACAGGCCCGCTCCCAACCGAAACCCCCCCGATCTCCAGCAATGTCAACTTGGAAGGGGGTGTTCTGTAGGCACAACTGAGACAACCCAGGTGGGAGTCAGCTTATCGACCGCACTACCAGTGTTCTGACTCGACTAAGGCCGCCAAAATAGCCTTCAGGCGTCACCCACCCTCCAGAGAGTCCAAGCTAGGGGTGTTCTTAGAACTCACCCTAGGCGAGGTCCTGCTCGGCAGTTGTAATGAACGCCCAAGGTACCTGTCGGCCCTGCCCGTACTGAGTCAGTGGGTGCGGCCGGGCTGGCACGCTTTTGGGCGTCCAATTGTTGAGAACTCCCCTTCGGTTCTGACAAACTGTAAGATCGCAAGCAGTGACAGCAGAGCCACGGGCAAGTTCAACCAACAGAGAGCGAGTGATAAGCACCCAAGACAGGAACAACCCACAACACTGCTCACACACAAACCAGTACAACTGCACCCAAGCTTTGATTGACCCTTTCTTTTTTTTTTTTTTTAGAGAGGGGGACCTTATTCCCTGCTCCCAATCTAGAGTTCGGGGGTCCTGAATTCCCCGGGTCTCCCACCCAGCTTTTCTACCGCTTGTCAGCAAGTAGTGGGGTTGCCACACCAAGGACAATGCGGGGGTCCCGTACCCTCTGCTCCTTAAAATTCTATTTCCCTGCGGGGGTCCCTTACCCTCCGCTCCTTAAGGTTCTATTTCCCTGCGGGGGTCCCATACCCTCCGCTCCTTAAAGTTCTATTTCTCTGTGCACGATACCTGGACACAATGCATACACAATACATAGACATACCCAGTATACACTCACCTAAAGGATTATTAGGAACACCATACTAATACGGTGTTTGACCCCTTTCGCCTTCAGAACAGCCTTAATTCTATGTGGCATTGATTCAACAAGGTGCTGAAAGCATTCTTTAGAAATGTTGGCCCATATTGATACGATAGCATCTTGCAGTTGATGGAGATTTCTGGGATGCACATCCAGGGCACGAAGCTCCCGTTCCACCACATCCCAAAGATGCTCTATTGGGTTGAGATCTGGTGACTGTGGGGGCCATTTTAGTACAGTGAACTCATTGTCATGTTCAAGAAACCAATTTGAAATGATTCGAGCTTTGTGACATGGTGCATTATTCTGCTGGAAGTAGCCATCAGAGGATGGGTACATGGTGGTCATAAAGGGATGGACATGGTCAGAAACAATGCTCAGGTAGGCCGTGGCATTTAAACGATGCCCAATTGGCACTAAGGGGCCTAAAGTGTGCCAAGAAAACATCCCCCACACCATTACACCACCACCACCAACCTGCACAGTGGTAACAAGGCATGATGGATCCATGTTCTCATTCTGTTTACGCCAAATTCTCACTCTACCATTTGAATGTCTCAACAGAAATCGAGACTCATCAAACATTTTTCCAGTCTTCAACTGTCCAATTTTGGTGAGCTCGTGCAAATTGTAGCCTCTTTTTCCTATTTCTAGTGGAGATGAGTGGTACCCGGTGGGGTCTTCTGCTGTTGTAGCCCATCCGCCTCAAGGTTGTGCGTGTTGTGGCTTCACAAATGCTTTACTGCATACCTCGGTTGTAACGAGTGGTTATTTCAGTCAAAGTTGCTCTTCTATTAGCTTGAATCAGTCGGCCCATTCTCCTCTGACCTCTAGCATCAACAAGGCATTTTCGCCCACAGGACTGCCGCATACTGGATGTTTTTCCCTTTGCACACCATTCTTTGTAAACCCTAGAAATGGTTGTGCGTGAAAATCCCAGTAACTGAGCAGATTGTGAAATACTCAGACCGGCCCGTCTGGCACCAACAACCATGCCACGCTCAAAATTGCTTAAATCACCTTTCTTTCCCATTCTGACATTCAGTTTGGAGTTCAGGAGATTGTCTTGACCAGGACCACACCCCTAAATGCATTGAAGCAACTGCCATGTGATTGGTTGATTAGATAATTGCATTAATGAGAAATTGAACAGGTGTTCCTAATAATCCTTTAGGTGAGTGTACGTTAGGATACTGCAGGGAAGTGAACACCTGCTTATGGCAAATTTGGTTGGATTGAATAAGCACAGCGCTACAGTATGTGGGTGATCTGCTCTGTGTTATATGCACAGGCACTGAAGCTGCCGTTGCTGAAGGTCTTTGCGAAAGGGGGGCTTGAGGTTCCCAAAGCTAAGCTGCAATACTGATAAGAGCAGGCTGCATACTTGGGGTGTGAGTTCAGCCACAGGAGGGGCCCTTATGAGGCCTCTGTGTTGAAACAAAGGGGGATGCTAAGTACTTCATGGTCTGTTTCACAACCATTTTTGGTTGTGTCTTTGTGGGTATCTAACACCTTGATACTGAATGCGCATGGTCTTAACCATTGCGCAAGGGGGGAGTGCTGCGGAAAACAAAAGAATAAAAAAACAAGGTTTATGAGTTGAAGTTGTACATGGGGTTTCTAACTCAAATATGCAAAGTTATTTTCAAGCAGGAAAAGGGGAAAGCAAGATGGCAAGAGAAGACAGACAAGGACAAACCAGTCATCTTCCCAGGAGACAGAGTACACCTCAAAGTATTAAATTGCAGGGGTTACAGGAAGAGATGGCAAGAAATGCAGGACAATAGAATAGAATAGAATAAACCTTTATTATCCCACGAATGAGAAATTTAGGTGTTACAGAGCTCTTATAAAAGTAATACAACCAAAGTTTTAGAAATAAATAAATAAAGATGTACAGAAATATGTACAACATGTACAGAGATACATACAAGTGTGGGGGTGGGGTGGGGTGTGAATGATCCTGGTGAATATACCATATACACTCAAGCTGCAAATCGGTAACAGCAGTTAAAGACATATGATATGTCCGTTAGACAGTATATGAGTAGAAAATTGTGTTATAAAGTCTGACAGCTGCTGGTAAGAATGACCTGCGGTAGCGCTCCTTCCTACACTGTGGGTGTAGAAGTCTATTGCTGAACGAGCTGCTCAGAGCTCGCACAGTCTCATGCAGGGGGTGGGGGGTGTTGTCCATAATGGATGTCAGCGTTAGACAGCATCCTCTCTTCCCCAACCTGCTCGATGGATTTCAGTGGACAGCCCAGGACAGAGCTGGCCCTCTTCACCAGTTTGTTCAGTTTCCCCCTGTTCCTCTCTGAAATTCCACCACACCAGCAGACCACAGCATAAAAGATAGCAGATGCTACCACAGTGTCATAGAAGGTCCTTAAGAGAGTCCTGTTCACCCCAAAGGATCTTAGCCACCTTAGCAGGTGAAGACGACTTAGACCCTTTTTGTAAACTGCCTCAGTGTTTGTAGACCAGTCCAGTTTGTTGTTGAGGTGAACACCCAGGTATTTGTACTCCTCCACCGTTTCAATATCCAGACCCTGGATATTCACCGGTGTAGTAGGACAAGACTTCTTGCTGAAGTCAGTCACCAGTTCCTTCGTCTTGCTGGCATTGATATGAAGATGGTTCCGTTCACACCAGCTGACAAAGCCATTGATGACCCCACTATATTCTAGTTCGTTCCCCTCTGACACCCGACCAGCAATGGCGGTGTCGTCTGAAAACTTCTGTAGATGGCAAGTGTCCGTGTTGTAATTGAAGTCCGCAGTATATAGGGTGAAGAGAAAAGGGGCGAGTACTGTTCCTTGTGGTGCCCCCGTGCTACAGACTACCACCTCAGACACACAGTCCCGGAGCCTCACATACTGGGGTCTCCTGGTGAGGTAGTCCATAATACACGCGGACAACTGATGGTCCCCTCCCGCTCCCTCTAATTTCCCCCTCAGCTCTGAGGGCTGGATTGTGTTGAAGGCCCTGGAGAAGTCAAAGAACATGACTCTCACAGTGCTCCTAGTCGTCTCCAGGTGAGAGAAAGCCCGATGCAGCAGGTAGATGACAGCATCATCCACCCCAATGTTCGGCTGGTAGGCAAATTGCAGCGGGTCCAGATTCCTCCTGACTAGCGGGCGAAGGTGGTGAAGTACAATCCTCTCCATGGTCTTCATCAGGTGTGAAGTCAGGGCAACAGGTCTGAAGTGGTTCAGCTCCTTGGGGTGCGTTGTCTTTGGGACCGGCACCACGCAGGATGTCTTCCACAGAATGGGGACCCTCTCCAGACTGAGACTGAGGTTAAAGATGTATGTGATGACCTGGCACAGTTGACCTGCGCAGTCCCTCAACAGTCTAGAGCTGATTCCATCTGTACCCATGGCCTTCCTGGTTTTCATCTTCATCAGCTGACTCCGTACCTGGTCAGTTGTGATGGAAAGGCCGCAGTGTAGGTTGTGGGTGGGTGACTCCTGATGAACGGCATGAGGGGGAGGGGCAGTAGAGCCGTTGGGGGACAAAGGGGGCAGATGGGGTGCCGCCAATATCCCCGGTGCTGTGACTACTGTGGGGGGTTGCAGGGAGGTGTTAAGGAGGTGTGATGAGCTCTGGTGAATAAGGGGGGGGAGGACTTCTGAGTCAAACCTGTTAAAGAACTGGTTCAATCTATTAGCCCAATCCTGGTCGCCAGACTCTGGACTCCCTCCACTCGCCGTGCTCCATCCGGTGATGGTATTTAGTCCCCTCCACACACCTCTGGTGTTGCTCTGCTGGAGCTGCTCCTCCAGCTTCCTCTTGTAGCTATCTTTTCCCCTCCATTTCTCTCTCCTTAGCTCTTTCTGGGTTCTCCTAATTTCCTGTCAATCTCCGGATCTAAAAGCCCTCCTTTTTTGCTCCAGCAGAGTCCTCAGGTCTGGAGTCAGCCATGGTTTGTTGTTGGAGTAACACTGTACTTTCCTGGTCGGTACAGTGTTATCCATGCAGAAGTTGATATAATCCGTTATGCAGGCTGTTAGACTGTCAATATCCTCCCCGTGTGGGCTGCATAGCACCTCCCAGTCTGTAGTTTGGAAGCAATCTTTCAGTGCCATACTCGCCTCTTCAGACCATCCTCTCACATACCTTGTAGTGGGGGGTCGTTTGCACACTAAAGGTATGTATGAGGGAACCAAATGGACCAGGCTATGATCTGAACGACCCAGTGGGGGGAGGGGTGATGCTCTGTATGCGTCCTTAGTATTTGCATACAGTAAGTCCAGTGTTTTGTGTTCCCTGGTGCAGCAGTCCACATACTGGGTGAAAGTAGGGAGAGTTGAGGACAAGGAAACATGATTAAAATCCCCAGAGATTAAAAGGAAGGCTTGGGGGTGTGATGTCTGTAGCTGGGACACAACTGTGTGAATTGTCTCACATGCTGCTGCCGCATCTGCCGCTGGCGGAATGTAAACAGTTATCGCGATGACTTGCGAGAATTCCCGCGGCAGGTAATATGGTCTGATGCTGACCGCCAATATCTCCACATCCCGTGTACAGCATTGCTCCTTAACACTGATGTGCCCCGGTTTACACCATCTCTCATTCGCATACATCACAATCCCCCCACCTTTCTTCTTGCCGGTCTCCTTCTCATCTCGGTCCGCTCTCACCAGGTGGAATCCCGGTAAAGTCATGTGTTAGTCTGGAGTGAGGTGTGTCAGCCAAGATTCTGTATAGCACATCATGCTCACCTCCCGGTACTCCCTCTGAAGTCTGGTCAGCGCCGTTAACTCATCGATCTTATTAGGGAGATATCTAACATTCCCCATAATGATCGAGGGTACAGATGGTTTGTACCGTCTCTTCCGCTCTCGACATTTAACTCCAGCTCTGCAGCCCCGTCTCCTCCGCCGCAGCTCCCTGGGGATCTCTGGTCTTTCTCTGGGGTGTATCAGCTGGTTGCAAAGCGCTAACAGCTGATCCCGGGTGTAAACAATGAAGCCGCTGCTTGATGAATCTCCGTGTAGCGGGTAAAACAGTCCGTAAATGATTAAAAAACAAAAAAGTAAGTTCACAAGTTGCTTTTGACTAGCATACTTGTAATTAGTTGAAAGAAAAGGTGAAAAAAGCAAGGAAAATAGATAAGATACAGTAGGTTAAAAGAATAGAAGATGGTCAGAGCCGCTGTAACTAGCTGGCACTCTCGTGGCGCCATCTTGAATCTGAATATGACTGGTTGTTTGACTGGTGGTATAATATGTGGGGTAATTGGCAGCAAAGCCCTTATGAAAGTGCTCTGTGTGGGTGCTATGCTCATTTTTGCTCTGCTACTAATCTTTTGTTGTGTAGTTCCTCTTGTTCGCTCCCTAGTGGGGAGAGCACTGTCCCGGCAGGCGACTATAGCTGCAATGTCTAGAGTGGTGGGAGGACCGTTTGGAGTGACATCCTCCTGGACCAACACGGAAACTGATGGCAACATGGACACCTTGGATGCGGTCCTGCCCATAGCTGAAGTTTGGCCGTGCCGCCCGTGAATACTCTGTGCTGGAAACGCTGAAGCATGCCTGCCTCCCACGACATCTGGGACTTTTTCTGCTCACGGCGAAGTGTCTGTTATAATAGTCTGTAATGTTATCAGTTAACCTTTTAGTTATCTTTGTATTACATCTGTTTTTGTATTGGGCTTGTAGTAGATTTTGTAGTCCTGCTATATATGCAATATATCTAGGGGAGGTCATTGTATGGCGATCCTCCCCTCCCTTTCCTGCTGTACCCCCTGTGCTGCTGTTGGTTGATTCTGAGCGTTGGTAGTGTGTGAGCCATGCCAGCCATGGACCCTGAAGGGGGGCTGCGCCTGTGGCGGGCTGGGAGAGGAATTTCCCTGAAGCTCAGGGTTTTTGCCCTCCTTCCTAGGCTGGATGGACAGTATTGTGTGTGGGACTCTTTGGAGCCCCAAAGAGGGGAAATATATGGAATATTATTTAGCATTTCATAACGCATAGAGAATGTAATCATTAGGACTCTGTTAAGAAGCTGATGTAAACTGTGTAGAGAGTGACTTTGTAACCTTCAGAGAATGCTGACCAATTACTGCTGTGCACAATGTGATAAAAAAAAGAAGTATGAATGAGCACCTTGTGTTGGCTTAGAAGTTTCTGTATCTGTTAGCCATTTTGTTAGCCTCTAGTGTATGAATATGTACTTTATTAGTGCTGCAGCTTATCACTATGTTGAAGGACGTATACCTTATTAACCCTCTAGCCAGATAATCTGCAACAAGCAGAAGCTGCCAAGGTTTGCTACTGAGGGAAGGGATTCACCTGAGTTCACCAATCACGGCTGGGCATTTAAAAAACTGAGTAGAGATGGTCACGTCACCCTTATGTTCAGCCGAGGCACCAAACAGTAAAAAAGATGACTGACAAACTTATCATATAAGAGTGTGGATTAAGGGAGAAAACAACAATGGTGAATGGTTGAGGGAATGATGATGCTTAAGTGGAGAGATATTGTTACACAATGAGAAAATGTATAAAAATTGGTGTAAAACAGTATTGGGCACACTTTTTGTGTCCGGCCTTGTTTGTAACTTCATTGTTGCAATGAAGACTGAATTTGGATCTATACCAGCGACTTCTGACTTCTGATTTGGCGGAGAAGGAAAAACCACAACAACATTCCTCTAAAACCAGGAATCATTCTTGTAGCCCTACGTTGCACCCTTTCCAGTGCAGCAATCTCCTTTTTTAAGTATGGTGACAAAACCTGCACACAATATTCTAGATGGGGTTTTACCAAGGAATTGTTACACCTAGAGATGTAATCAAGCATCCTAGTGGCCTTTTTTTATTGCTTCCCCACACTGGTGGGACATGGAAGCATCAACATACACACCGAGGTCTTTCTCATAATCAGCTACCTTTATTTCAGTGGAAACCATAAAATATCTGTACTTTATATTTCTGCTCCCTGCATGGATTACCTTACATTTATGCACGTTAAATATCATCTGCCAGGTATCAGCCCAGTTGCTAGTTAAATCAAGATCCTGCCTCTGTGCTACTAATTTAGTATCTGCTACACCAGCCACCTTAGTTTCTTCTGCAAATTTAACCAGTTTACTGTATATATTAGTGTGAATATCATTAATGTAAATTAGAACAATAGTGGTCCTAAAATTGAACCCTGCGGTACCCCACTATGAACGCAGGCCCATTGTGACATTGTGCTTCTAATTACTACTCGCTGCTTCCTGTCGGTAAACCAGTTTTCGATCCAAGCTGCTACAGCTCCTAAAATCCCTGCAGCTTTGAGCTTAATCCTCTGGAGTCGACGGCATCGTCGGCGATGCCGCGTATCTTTCTTGTGTATTTCAGTTCATGACTCGCTGAAATCTTATTGTAGAAACATTAAAAAACGCTGACTAATTCCATAATCTGTCTTCTTTTCAAAATGTCCATTGTCAGAAATATTAAAGTTTTTAAAATTAGGTTAAATTAGCAAAAAAGTAAACCATGTCACCTTACTTTGTTTTACCTGCATCGGGGGCGTGTAGTTCCGCTCTCACCTGAAGATCGCTATTCACATTCTAAATAGCGCATATTCAAATTGCATTCACATGGTACTTTGATGAACAACGCAACAGTGAAACGTGATCCAGATACATCCCCATCAGCGCCAAAAAAAGGGGGGGGGGGGCGTGATGTGGCCAGGTGTCAATGGCTTATGCATACACATGAAAGTTGCTACATATTCAATGAAAGGAGCCAGAAGGCGCCCCCCACTCGAAGGCGAAGGGAGGCTACCTTCTCGTCTACTGCGGTAAACCCCAATGTATAGGCGCCCAGCCAGGGGGCAATAAGTATGCCCACCCCAGCTCGGCGCCTCTCCCCGTGAGCAACTCCAGAGTGGAAGAGGGTCCAACCCCCTTCGAGGAGACTGGTTCCAGAGCCCAAGCCGTGTGTCGAGGTGAGCCCGACTATATCTAGTCGGAACCTCGCGCACCAGCTCAGGCTCCTTCCCCACCAGAGAGGTGACATTCCATGTCCCTAGAGCTACCTTCTGCAGCCGAGGATCGGACCGCCAAGGTCCCCGCCTTCAGCCACTGCCCAACTCACACTGCACCCGACCCCTATGGTCCCTCCTACAGGTGGTGAGCCCATTGGAGGGGGGACCCACGTGCCTCGTTTGGGCTGTGCCCGACCAGGCCCCATGGGTGTAGGCCTGGCCACCAGGCGCTCGCCATCGAGCCCCACCCCCAGGCCTGGCTCCGGGGGGGGGGCCCGGTGACCCGCGTCCGGGCAAGGGAAATCGTGGATCAATGTTTATACTCATCATTAGGAGTCTAAAAAATATTTAGACTTATCTAGACTACATCATGTTAAGCTATGTGTAATTTTGCGGTGGTATTGAAGTGTTTAATAATCACAGTTCATTTAATGTAGGCTATTTGCTTTCACATTTGGGCTCACCTCTCTTGGGAAAAAAAATTTGTAAGTAGTTGCTTTCCCTCATTTTTTTTGTTTCTTTCCTGCCTGTCTTTTCTTTTTTGAAAACCGGATTTAGCTTTCTTTGGCATCATCTTCCAGCACGGATTCAGCTGATTCAGCAGAATGACCGCTAAATTAAATGCACCTAGTTAAAAAGCCCAGTAAAGACTAAACCATTGCAGGGGGTGAGGGTGCTTGTCCTCAGGCACTGTAAGCTAGGACACAATTCAATCCGTCAACCGATTTATTTTCCCACAAAAATTACTTTTATATTAGTTAGCAACATTTTTGTGATCTTTGAATAATATTAATGTATTTAAAGGAAAATAAAATTCCAGATCCCTTAGGGGCCCTCCCCACACATGCGGCCCTGATAACTCAGTCCCCTTTTTCCCCCCACTACAACGCCCCTGGCTGCCTTTGAAAAGGTGCAACGGAGGGCTACGAGAATGATTCCTGCTGTCACTACACGATCCGTACACCCTACTGGATCCATAGCTTCTGGATCCGGTTCATGCATAGTTAACATGTGCGCCTGCGTGTGTCTTTCCCAGCGTTAGACTGCGCATGTGCTCAGAGTTAAAGCATGCGTACACTGAGTATTTTACGACTGGTAGCAAACAGTATTGTTTGCGACTGCGGCTCAATGCACTGTGTCACTACCGAAAATGTTACACCGAGAGGAAACAGAAGATTTAACCGGATAATGATGGAGACCTTCAACTTTAAAAGATTTTATTTCGCACAGGGCATTAATGCCCAATGTGCCTCAGCAGGAGTGACTTAAAATACGGCGTATGGCCATCAATTTTACAGTCAAAGGTGACATTACTTTAATGTTTTCTCTGTGTGCTAAATGAAATTACCATTATGTATTACACCCAGTTCAATGTGCTGTGAAGTTACTTAAACTAAGACTGCTTTTATTCCTCCTTAGTCATTTCTTTTTTAAATTGTATTATTGTAATTACCACACACTCGTGTCAGTTATGGCAGCTGTGTCTTGTGGTGCTAAATTAAGCAAATTATATTTGTTTCTGACAGACGACCGATTGTTTTATCTTTGGCCAATCCGCACATCCATGCGTTTGGTTGTTTATGTTGTGCAAATAAAAGTTCTTAACTATTATTTTGGTGTGATTCTTTTTAGAAAATGCTGTACATATATCACAACCCCTTGACAAACAAAGTAAGCTATAAAATGACCTATTGTATAATACAGTGGTTCTCAACCGGTGGGGCGCGCCCCCCCGTGGGGGCGCGGACACTCTCGCGGGGGGACGCAAGTAGGCTACAGGATGGGAGCAAAAAAAACTGAAAAAAAAAATTGCAAATTTGTGATTTGTTTGGATTCATCGGATCTATTTTCGCTGCTAAAATAGACCAAAACGGTCATTATTTCATCAAAAATGTAAGTGACTTAATATTATTAACTTGTTTGTTGAACTGTTATATGAAATCAGTGTCACATTTTCAATCGTGAGGTGATGGTAAATTAAGTGATGGTCAATTGTCAGCTCTCTTGGTCGTCAGGTCGTGTGATGTATGTTGCTGAACTGTATTCAAATGTTATAAATATAAAAACACCACATTTTGAAATTTAACTGCAGTATGTCAATTTAGTTTATTTGTGTGTGCTGCGCTCATAGACTTTAGAAAACGGCGCTCATTTGTTTGATTTCTCCTCGAGAAGCTGCGCAAGCCTCAAAAGTTTAAGGTCCTTGCACCCTGACTGAGTCCGAAACTGTCGTATTCGTTTTTCATATTCGTCATTTGGTGGCTCTCAATTGTCAAAAACACCCCTCAAAATATTTGCTACGGATACGAAAATTGCAGAAAATCGAACCATCCGAATTAATTTTTATGACGCACGGAAGTTGCAGAGGCTGCAAACGTATAAAACGTGAGGTCGTATTTAGTTTTATTTATATATATATACTGTATATGTGTGTGTGTGTGTGTGTGTGTGTGTGTGTATATATATAAAAAAACGAATAAACTAGTCAGAATATAGGCTACAGTTAAAGCTTTCCTTTAGTTTTTGTGACACGCACGCACGCAGCCACGCACACACAAACATGTTTAAATACATTTATGTTAATAAATAAACAACAATAAATAGTTGTAACAGCAATATCTCCAAGTTTTGTTTTTCACTATAAAAATGTAATGATTTGTCAATGCAAAGTGAGTACCGCCACCTTTTCCCCCCACTTCAAGCACTGATTATAGCACAAACAAATCATCCTCCTGACGACTTTTTTTTTTTTTTTTTGTCAAAAGCGACAAATCCAGTGACTTTTACTGGTGTTTTTGGAGACTTTTGTGGTGAAAACAATTTGCGACGTACTTTAAAGAGGATTATCGCTCTTTTGCGTGGGTTCGAGATCCGTTTGTGTGCACAGCAAACGAGCTATCAATTGATATGCAGGAACAGCTTATTGAGCTGAAGAGTGACAGTAGACTGAAGGAACTCTTTAGCTCCTGCCCTCTTTTGTCATTCTGGGCAGCATTGATGCAGGAATATCCTGAACTCTGTGACGTCGCCTTTAAGATTCTCCTTCCTTTCGCGTCCACATATTTGTGTGAGGCAGGATTCTCAAAAATGACTTCACTCAAAACTAAATACTGCAATCGTGCACAAATCGAGGATGATTTGAGGCTATGTTTATCAAACATTGAGCCAAAAATTGAGGATCTTTGCAAGGCAAAGCAGGCTCAGGTCTCACATTAACATCACCTACCTGCAAGCTTCTGTAAAAAATGCAGATGATGCCTACTATTAGGCCTAGTAATAATAACAATAATAAAGCATAAATTAATATCAGAGGTCTGGTGTCAATTCCCAATTATAGCAATATCCTAGTAATGATAATAGGCCTATACTGATGATGATAATAATAATAATAATAATAATAATAACAACAATAAAGCATGTAACCTCATTATTATATAGCAATAGCCTAGTAATGATGATAGGCCTACTACTACTCATAATAATAATAATGTCTGCAAGCTCACATTAGAAGTCTGGCGCTATTGCCAATTATAACAATAGCCTAGTAATGATAATAGGCCTATCTACCGCTACTGATGATGATAATAATAAATAATAATAATAATAATAATGTGGGCCTAAAAATAATAGCCTAGGGCTATCTATCTATCTATGCAAGGTGGTGTTTGGGATGTGGGGGGGGAGGGCCACTGGGGCCCCAACTGCAATGAGCCAGCTTTGGGGGGGGACCAGCTTGCAAAAGGTTCAGAACCCCTGGTATAATAAAAAAACATTAACCAAATGTGCAGGAAGTAGGGTAAATAATGCCCATGTCCATAACTAAGATTTTTAACTAACATTTTTTTTTGCTTCCTTTCCCTTCATTTTAGCCCAGCAGGCAAAGGAAAATGAATTCCTTCTTGAAACACAAGGAACAACAGACAGGTTAAGAATTTAAGTACACAGGTTAAAAAAAAAAATAGAATTAAAATATGGGTACACAAGATTGATATACACCCCAATTCTATTACGTTTTCTAAAGAAAAGGCATCTATTCAGCAATACCATTTGGAAAAACCATATGTAAGATTACTGTCAGGCACTAAAAGCAACGCGCACACAGATGCAAATATTACAATCTGCAAAGCAAAATGGTCTAAATACCACAATAAAGTGACGGCTGAACTACAAATGTAAACATCAATGACCCATCTCACAATACGTGGCCAATGAATGATGATACACGACATCACGCCCTGTAGGCCTGAATCACGCAATCACGGTCTGCCGTAAAATGTGAATACATGCGCAGTATCGAGCCTGTGGAAGTGTACATTACGCATGAGTAATAAAAAAGTGCCAGTAAATGTGGTTTCGTGGACGCATGCGTAGTAGGGGAAGTTACATTTTCGGTAGGTGTAACATTTTCGGTAGTGACAGGCGTAACATTTTCAGTAGTGACAATGTGCACGAAGTCGGGATTTACGACATGAATGTTTCTTTTTGGGAAAAGAATTCAAATAAGATCCGGTTTCAATGGCCTGTCACTACCGAAAATGTTACACATACCGATATTCTTCACAGCACATTGAACTGGGAGTAGTACATAATGGTAACATTAAAGTAATGTCACCTTTGACTGTAAAATTGATGGCCATACCCTGTATTTTACGTCACTCCTTCTGAAGCACATTGGGCATTAAAGGCCTATGTGAAATAAAATCTTAGTTTAAGTAACTTCACAGCACATTGAACTGGGTGTAATACATAATGGTAATTTCATTTAGCACATAGAGAAAACATTAAAGTAATGTCACCTTTGACTGTAAAATTGATGGCCATACGCCGTATTTTAAGTCACTCCTGCTGAGGCACATTGGGCATTAATGCCCTGTGCGAAATAAAATCTTTTAAAGTCGAAGGACTCCATCATTTCCGGTTAAATCTTCTCTTTTCTCTCGCTGTCGACATTCTCATCAAAATATCAACAGACGATGAAATGTGACGCGATGCCGTAAAAATAGCACGCCTCCTTCCAGAAGTCGCAAGCGTGCGCATGCATAGTAGCAAAAGTTACATTTTCGGTAGGTGTAACTACGTACGTTTGCGACTCGTAGTGAATTCTAAACACGCATGCGTGTACGTGGACAGTGATTCAATGTCGTGTAATCAACATCTATATACATATCTCAATTAAAGTCTAGAAGCCAAGACAGATTGCTGTAAAATTGGAAAAATGGGTGGATTTTACCTTGCTACCAAGGTGAACTAATAGAGCAGGAGAATTGCGTTTGTTATACGTTTAAGGTCGGTTTATTGGTGTTTTGTGACCAATAAATAAATGTTATTTTCCCCAACCGAATAACTTCCTTGTCTTTGGATGTTTATACACGTATATTTTCTTTTATTTATGACTGCCGCTTGGTTGCTATAAAACTGTATTATGTGTGCAATGTTAAATTGCTATCTTTAAGAAGTAATTAAAAATAACATTCACTCAGTTACTTTTAATACCAGTCCATTATGAAACCACGTGAGGTACAGATACATTATCTTGTAGAAAAAGATTCTTTTATTATTGTGAGAAACACGTTTCCCACATTTGTTCCACAGGGATCATAACTAGACTAAACTTTTAGTGAAGACGCGTCCCTGAAAAAACCCACCCACGCGAGAAGTTTGTGTCAGAATTGTAAGCAAAAAGTCAGGGAGCGCAAGCGAGAAAGCTGGCAGCGTAACCGCAAAGTGAAGCAGCGCAAGCGAAAAAGCTGGCAGCGTAAACAAAGGAAAACATTATCAAAAGACCAATCGTGTTTGCAAGTTATAAATTTTACTTTTGAGATGACATTTCTTTTACTTCAGTTAGTTTTTTTTCTTCTCGAAGCCTTGTTTTTGCTTGATGTCAAAAAAGTTTTGCTTGTTAATATTGGCACAAATCTGATTCCATAGTTAACGAGGGGGCGTGGCACACGGAAGGAGCAGACGATCGGGGCAGGACACATTGGTTTTTTTTAATCTTTACACATTGTTTGGATACATTTATTTTCTTACTTTACAAATTACTGTTTTGATAAATGTGCTTAGATGTGTTTAGTACAGTATATGCTCTTCTTGTTTTATCCGGTTCATTTTGTGTTTAAATGCTAAAAAAAACATGATAATACGCATGCGTTATCATAGATAGGTGTAATTTTTTGGGGCCGGGAACCAATTAATTGGTTTTCCATTATTTCTTGTGGGGAAAATTCGATCACAACTCGAACTTTTTAGGATTCTATCCGGAGTTCTGAACAGATTAAATTCGAGTTCTGAGGTACCACTGTATTATATTTATATATTATATAATATATTATATTTTTCTTAATATTTGCATATGTCTGGTGTGATAATCATATAACATATGGGATCGATGTGCCGGTTATTGACAGTCTGTGATTTTTCTTACACAGTGGATGGGGAGGAGCCAACAAAGTGCTACTTCTTTCGTTCATTCGTTAATCCTGAAATAACAAAGTGATTTGGGAAGCACATATAGACCTCACTCATTCTTTACTTATATTGTTCGATATCTTGCTCGTTATTCTCTAAGCTTGATCGCTCTCTGGAAAGCCACTTCTGATCAATGGGAGATACTTGGTGTCTTCTAGCAGGCTAACTTCTGTGGAGACCCTAGGCTGACATGGGTAGGAGGGGCCCAAAGTGGGCCATTTGAGCAATTTTTTGGAGCCAAAAAAGAAACAAGAGGAAATTAAAATGATGGAATTTAAATAATATGCTAATCAAAGCATGGGTTGTCAACAGTAACATTTACCCATTAGGGTGGGCATGGGAGTGCTCTTGGTAAAATTCGCCAATTTGAGGGGAAAGTCTTTCACGTGAGAGGATCTAAACGGGCAGTTCTCCGAAAAAAATAAAAATAAAAATCCCCAGATATTCTGTTGTGCTATCATCTACATTGTTGTGGTGAGAGGTGTCTAGTTTTAGAGATATCAGCCATAGAAAATGTCAGTGTTTCATTCATAAAATGAATCAGCAATGTATCTTTCAAGAAATATTGACCAAGTTTATGTAAGATAATCCAAGAACTTGTAGTGAGCAGCGGGAGCTATTTTGTTTCTACTGAACTTCACACACTGATTGTATCACTGCAGAGAATATAGTGATGGGGCGCTCTTGCTCCTGACAATGTGACTGAATATAAACATCATTGGTATCCTCCTTGGCTGAGAACATTAGGTAGGTCAGTAGTGCTAAGTGAGCTAGGAGAATTGAGCTATTAACACTATTAACAAATATAATATTGCTGCTATTTTTATTATTGGGAGCTGATGCTAATCGATACTGCTAGCTCACCTAGCTATCTTCTGCGCAGTGGAACGGTTGGTGTGTGGAGTTCTATAGAAAGAAAATAGCTCCTGCATAAAATTGCTGCATTAGGTCTATGGATTATAGACACAAAAATAAAAAACCACAACTCAACAAAAACTATAAATGTTGCTTCCAAAACTAACTGAAATAAAATAAAATAAAAACAAACTTTAAATACTTTCTGTTACCATTTTTGAATACTGTCTGGCTAAACTAAATAATGATTTGTTCATTTTTCCTCCTCATTCAAGGAAATCATTGAAGGAAGCATAACGTAGTACATTTCTTTTAGATACCTAGAACCATTAGATACCATTTTTTGTACATGATGTGAACTGTGTAATCATGTTGGAATATCTAAAGATAAGACAAATAAAATAGCTCTACAACTGCTGGCCTATCCCTAGAAATACAGTTATTTAAACTGAAGATAAATATACACTCACCTAAAGGATTATTAGGAACACCTGTTCAATTTCTCATTAATGCAATTATCTAATCAACCAATCACATGGCAGTTGCTTCAATGCATTTAGGGGTGTGGTCCTGGTCAAGACAATCTCCTGAACTCCAAACTGAATGTCAGAATGGGAAAGAAAGGTGATTTAAGCAATTTTGAGCGTGGCATGGTTGTTGGTGCCAGACGGGCCGGTCTGAGTATTTCACAATCTGCTCAGTTACTGGGATTTTCACGCACAACCATTTCTAGGGTTTACAAAGAATGGTGTGCAAAGGGAAAAACATCCAGTATGCGGCAGTCCTGTGGGCGAAAATGCCTTGTTGATGCTAGAGGTCAGAGGAGAATGGGCCGACTGATTCAAGCTGATAGAAGAGCAACTTTGACTGAAATAACCACTCGTTACAACCGAGGTATGCAGCAAAGCATTTGTGAAGCCACAACACGCACAACCTTGAGGCGGATGGGCTACAACAGCAGAAGACCCCACCGGGTACCACTCATCTCCACTACAAATAGGAAAAAGAGGCTACAATTTGCACGAGCTCACCAAAATTGGACAGTTGAAGACTGGAAAAATGTTGCCTGGTCTGATGAGTCTTGATTTCTGTTGAGACATTCAAATGGTAGAGTCAGAATCTGGCATAAACAGAATGAGAACATGGATCCATCATGCCTTGTTACCACTGTGCAGGCTGGTGGTGGTGGTGTAATGGTGTGGGAGATGTTTTCTTGGCACACTTTAGGCCCCTTAGTGCCAATTGGGCATCGTTTAAATGCCACGGCCTACCTGAGCATTGTTTCTGACCATGTGCATCCCTTTATGACCACCATGTACCCATCCTCTGATGGCTACTTCCAGCAGGATAATGCACCATGTCATAAAGCTCGAATAATTTCAAATTGGTTTCTTTAACATGACAATGAGTTCACTGTACTAAAATGGCCCCCACAGTCACCAGATCTCAACCCAATAGAGCATCTTTGGGATGTGGTGGAACGGGAGCTTCGTGCCCTGGATGTGCATCCCACAAATCTCCATCAACTGCAAGATGCTATCCTATCAATATGGGCCAACATTTCTAAAGAATGCTTTCAGCACCTTGTTGAATCAATGCCACGTAGAATTAAGGCAGTTCTGAAGGCGAAAGGGGTCAAACACCGTATTAGTATGGTGTTCCTAATAATCCTTTAGGTGAGTGTATACTGGGTATGTCTATGTATTGTGTATGCATTGTGTCCAGGTATCGTGCACAGAGAAATAGAACTTTAGGTGAGTGTATATAAAATCTAAATGGAAATATTCCTTTAAATAAAAACGAATAAAACAAAACTGGAACCTAGAACTAAACTGGATTTCAAATGAAAATTGAAAATAATAATAAGTCACATCCAGCCCACCTTGCCTGTTTGATCCCCTTGTTTCCCAACATTCGTCTTGTTAGTTGTTCTTGTTCCTCCCCTCCTGTTAACCAGCCACAGCTGCCTTGCTTTTGATCCTTTGTTAGTCTCCCAGTCTTGTGTTCCCTGTTCAGCCATTGTCGCATGTTAGTATTTGTGAATCTGTCCTGTGCTCCTTAATAAACACCCATACATATGGTCTGCTGGAATACAGCCTGCATTTGGGCTGTGCCTTGGTATGACGTTGCGACAGAATGGCCGAACTGCAAAGATGACCCCACGGCTGTTCTGACCGGAGGAATCATTTACCTTTGTTCTCTGTGACTGATGATGGTACTAACCTAACATCAGAGAGCAACTGGCGGCCACTCCCTTGTCAGCCACCACATCTGCTCTGGACTGGAATGAAAGACACCTTTCATGCTCTCCTCGGGGTTCTGCTGGAGCTCCTTGGAGATCCCTGGCTTCAAGAGTCACCCGAGGCGGTCGCCCTGCTGCTCCAGATAGGGGAAGGGCTGGATCTCCTCCGCCTCCACTTCCCCGGGGGTACAGGAGATAACCAGGGCTTTGCTTGTCTTGCACCGGTGGATGGAGGGATCACCATTTGTCCCTCTGCCAACCAAGGATCCGTCACTAGAGTCGCCCTCATCCACTGCTGCCCTCCCACCTTCCAAGCTCGCCCAAATTCCCCGGTGAGTCCACAACTGTGCTATCAGCAAAACCTTTGGTTAGCTCCAGTCAGAGGAGACAGAGAGTTAAAAAGCTGCAGACTCTAATGTGGAGGCTGCTGCTGCTCCAAAAGCATCTGGCCTGGAAGAGGCCACTGCCACTCCACTAGCATTCAGCCCAGTAGAGCCTGCTACTCTGTTTGCATCTGGCCCAGGAGAGGCCGCTGCTTTTCCCAGTTCAGGTGCACTGGTTCTGTCCTACCCTCATCTGGATGGCCCGACTACACTTCACTTACCCCTCTGGTACCTCCGCTGTGCATTGCACACCACCCAAGGGTCCCGCCATGCTGTGCTTATTGTTAAAGGGTCCCATTGTGCTGTGCCTACCCCCAGCAGATCCCACCTCACAGTAGCCCAGGAGGTCTGCACCGCCTTCATCCCAGCTCCTGCTACGCAGTCCCACCTGCAGGCGTTACCCAGACAGTTCCTTCCCAGCCAGTCCTGCCTGGAGCTGTGGTGCAGCTGGCTCCTGCCCAGTCTGCGGCTGTTACCCAGATGGCTCCTGTACAGCCTGCAGCTGTCGCCCAGATGGCTCCTGCCCAGCCTTCAGCTGTTGCCTGCAGTTGTCTGAGGCTGTTGCCACCCAGACAGCTCCCGTCTGCTTGCCTACAGCTGTCACCGCCCAGATGGCTCCTGCCTGCTCAACTGCGGCCTTCTTGCTGGCTTCTGCCTGCTCATCTGTGCCCAACATTTCATCGACTTTGGACCTACCTGCGGCAGACACCTCATTGTCGGAACCTTCCTGGCTCCCAGCCGTCTACTCAGCCCCTGTCGTGGACCCCGAATCCAAGTCGATACCTCCTCCCTGTGCCCCCTATCACCATTTCTAGGGACCTCCAGGAGGAGGTCATCAGGGTAGCGGTGTAGCAAGGTCCTACAAGGAGAGGCCTACTTTGTTGCCAAGCCCCACACTGGTGGCTGCTAGCTCTGCGCCTTATTTCCCAGACATGTCCATCCCAGAGGAAGACGTTCCCCTGAAGGACCTGGAGTGGGACCCTCAGTACATTGCCCTGAGTCCTGCTTTGGGGAGCCCTGTTCAGAGCTCCAGCTGCATCGGGCCTGTGCTTCAAAGGGGTCACTGGCCTCGATGGACAGCCAAAAGTTGAGCAGGCCAATTGTCTGCCTCCTGAAGAAGGGTATGGGGACACACCATTTGTGGCCACTGACCACTTACAGCTCCTGCCCTGTGGGCCTATCTGGACCATTCTGCCTTGCAGGCCCCTTGGAGCTCTCTGGTTCCTGTTCCTGTCCCAGTCTCAGCTCTTACCCTACAGGTTCATAAGAACATAAGAACTATACAAACGAGAGGAGGCCATTCGGCCCATCAAGCTCGCTTGGGGAGAACTTAACTAATAGCTCAGAGTTGTTAAAATCTTATCTAGCTCTGATTTAAAGGAACCCAAGGATTCAGCTTGCACTATGTTATCAGGAAGACTATTCCATACTCTGACTACACGCTGTGTAAAGAAGTGCTTCCTTAAATCCAGTTTGAAATGTTCTCCCGCTAATTTCCACCTATGGCCATGAGTTCTTGTATTTGAACTAATGCTGAAGTAACTATTCGGTTGAACAGCATCCAAACCTGTTAGAATCTTATAGACCTGGATCATGTCCCCCCTCAGTCTCCTTTGCTTGAGGCTGAACAGATTTAGCTCAAATAACCTTTCCTCGTATGACATTCCTCTAAGACCAGGAATCATTCTTGTGGCCCTACGCTGCACCTTTTCTAAGGCCGCTATGTCCTTTTTAAGATATGGTGACCAAACCTGCACACAATATTCAAGGTGAGGTCTCACCAAGGAATTGTATAATCTTAGCATTACCTCCCTTGACTTAAACTCCACACACCTGGAGATATACCCCAACATCCTATTGGCCTTTTTTATTGCTTCCCCGCACTGGCGAGAATGAGACATGGAAGCATCAACATACACACCAAGGTCTTTCTCATAATCAGCTACCTTTATTTCAGTAGGTCCCATAAAATACCTGTACTTTATATTTCTGCTCCCTACATGGAGTACCTTACATTTGTCTATGTTAAATTTCATCTGCCAGGTGTCAGCCCAGTCACTAATTAAATTAAGATCCCGCTGTAGCTGCTGAGCCGCTAGTTCAGTATCTGCTACACCACCCACCTTGGTGTTATCTGCAAATTTCACCAGTTTACTGTATATATTGGTGTCTATATCATTTATGTAAATTAGGAACAATAGTGGTCCTAAAATTGAACCCTGCGGTACCCCACTATGAACGCAGGCCCACTGTGACATTGAGCCTCTTATAACTACTCGCTGCTTCCTATCCGTTAACCAGTTATCAATCCAGGTCGCTACAGTTCCTAAAATACCTGTCGCTTTGAGTTTAAGTGAGAGCCTCTTGTGGGGGACAACATCAAAAGCCTTTTGGAAATCTAAGTAGATGACATCATAGGCCTTCTTATCATCAACTTCCTGAGTAGCTTCCTCAAAAAACTCCAACAGATTTGTTAAACAGGATCTACCTCTCCTAAATCCATGCTGGCTATCCCTCAAAATGTTATTTGAGTCCAGGTAATCTACCATTTTCTCTTTGATTATAGCCTCCATAACTTTACCAGTTATACAAGTTAGACTGATTGGCCTATAGTTTGACAAATTACTTCTATCCCCTTTTTTGAAAATGGGCGTTATGTTGGCATGCTTCCAATCAGAAGGTACCACACCTTCAGATAAGGATTTTTGAAACAGTAAAGTTAAGGGTCGGCAAATAATATCCCTCATCTCTTTTAACACTATAGGTAAGATGCCATCAGGGCCCTGTGATTTATTTATTTTGAACTTAGCTAGGCTTTGCAAAACATCAGCTTCAGTTATATATATATTAGTTATAGACGATGTTGGATTAGTAATAAGAACTGGTAAGTTACTAGTGTCCTCAACAGTGAATACCCGTGCAAAACTATCATTGAACTCATTTACTATGTCAATGTCGTTTTCAATTATAAGACCCTTACTATCCTGCAGATTAGTAATTTCAGCTTTTAGAGCTCTTTTAGGGTTAAAATACTGGAAGAAACTTTTAACGTCATCCTTAGCCTCCAATGCGATCTTCCTTTCGACATTCCTTTTAGCTCGTCTAATGTCATTTTTTAATTCAGCCTGTAGATTTAGATACTCTTGCTTTATTCTGTCATCATCAGTTATTTTCCATTTCTGGAACAAAGCCCTTTTCCTCCTTACTTTATACTTTATTTCCCTAGTAAAGCACCTAGGTTGCAATTTCCTATATTTATTCTTGCTGGAAACAGGTATGAAGTCCTCTTGCACTTGCAATAATGTGCTTTTAAAAAATTCCCATGCCTCTTCAACAGTTTTGTTATTTAACTCCATCCAGTTCACAGTTTCTAGTTTTAATCTCATACAATTGAAGTTAGCCTTCCTAACATTATATATTTTTGATTTGGACTTTGCTCTTCGGGCACTAAACTTAACCTCAAATTTAACCATGTTATGATCGCTGTCCGAGCTTTTAGATAGCAATAACGTTAATGTTACTGTGTGCAGTATGGCTAGAGAAATGACTTTCTGTGAATTTGCCTGCTAAGTCCACTGCTAGGCTAGTGTACTAACTTTAATGCATAAATGTTAGCATGTAAAAATGGAGCTATGATAACATGAGTTTTTTTACTCAGTTTGTTAATACTCCTACCAGGGGAGAAGCCCTTCTTGATCTCGTTTTTTGTAATAACCAGGATAGGATTGGAAAATTAGAGGTTTTAGACCCATTGTACGGTAGTGATCATAACATGGTTAAATCCGAGGTTAATTTTAGTGTCCGAAGAGCAAAGTCTAAATTAAAAGTATACAATGTTAGGAAGGCTAACTTTAATGGTATGAGACGGAAATTAGAAACTGTAAACTGGACAGAGTTAAATAGCAAAACAGTTGAAGAGGCATGGGAATTTTTCAAAAGCACATTGTTGCAAGTGCAAGAGGACTTCATACCTGTTTCCAGCAAAACTAAATCTAGGAAACGACAACCAAGGTGGTTTACTAAGGAAATTAAGAATAAAGTCAGGAGGAAAAGGGCTCTGTTCCACAACTGGAAAATAACTAATGATTTCAAAATCAAGCAGGAGTATCTAAGTCTACAGGCAGTTAAAAAATGACATTAGGCTATCAAAGAGGGATGTAGAAAGAAAAATTGCATTGGAGGCTAAGCATGACAGTAAAGGTTTCTTCCAATATTTTAACTCCAAGAGAGCACTAAAAGCTGAAATCACTAATTTGCAGGATAGTAAGGGCCTTATAATTGATAACGAAATTGATATGGTAAACGAGTTTAATGATTATTTTTCAAGGGTGTTCACAATAGAGAACACAAGTAACTTACCACCAATTCATATGAATACAGCATCGTGTATGACCAATATATGTATAACTGAGGTTGATGTGATACTAAGCCTAGCTAAACTCAAAATAAATAAATCGCAGGGGCCTGATGGCATCTTACCTTTAGTCTTGAAAGAGATGAGGGATATTATTAGCCAACCTTTGACTTTAATATTCCAGAAATCGTTATCTGCGGGTGTGGTACCATCAGATTGGAAGCATGCTAATATAACACCCATATTCAAAAAAGGGGATAGAAGTAATCCAGCAAACTATAGGCCAATCAGTTTAACTAGCATTACTGGAAAAATAATGGAAGCTATAATTCAAGTGAAAATGGTAGATTACCTAGATGCAAATAACATTATAAAGGATAGCCAACATGGATTTAGGAGAGGTAGATCCTGCTTAACGAATCTGCTTGAGTTCTTTGAGGAAGCTACAAGTGAAATTGATCACAAAAAGGCCTATGATGTGATTTACTTAGATTTCCAGAAAGCCTTTGATGTTGTCCCCCACAAACGGCTCTTGTTAAAGCTTAAAGCTGCAGGAATTTTAGGAACTGTGGCAGCTTGGATCAAAAACTGGCTAACTGATAGGAAGCAGCGAGTAGTTATTAGAGGCACTATGTCACAGTGGGCCTCCGTTTATAGTGGGGTACCGCAGGGTTCAATTTTAGGACCACTATTGTTCCTAATTTACATTAATGATATTGACACGAATACATACAGTAAACTGGTTAAATTTGCAGACGACACTAAGGTGGGCGGGGTAGCAGATACTAATCTAGCAGCAGAGAGGCTTCAACGGGATCTGGATTTAATTAGCGAATGGGCTGATACTTGGCAGATGAAATTTAACACAGATAAATGTAAGGTAATCCATGCAGGGAGCAGAAATATACAGTACAGATATTTTATGGGTTCCACTGAAATAAAGGTAGCTGATTACGAGAAAGATCTCGGTATGTATGTTGATGCTTCCATGTCCCACTCTCGCCAATGTGGGGAAGCAATAAAAAAGGCGAACAGAATGTTGGGTTATATCTCTAGATGTGTGGAGTTTAAGTCAAGGGAGGTGATGTTACACTTATATAATTCCTTGGTAAGACCCCACCTAGAATACTGTGTGCAGGTTTGGTCACCATACCTCAAGAAGGACATTGCTGCCTTAGAAAAGGTGCAACGAAGAGCTACGAGAATGATTCCTGGTCTTAGAGGAATGTCTTACGAGGAGAGGTTAGCGGAACTGAATCTGTTCAGCCTTGAGCAAAGGAGACTAAGGGGGGATATGATTCAGGTCTATAAGATTCTAACGGGTCTGGATGCTGTTCAGCCAAATGACTATTTCAATATTAGTCTAAATACTAGAACTCGTGGCCATAAGTGGAAATTAGCGGGAGAACATTTTAAAACAAATTTGAGGAAGCACTTCTTTACACAGTGTGTAGTCAGAGTATGGAATAGTCTTCCTGCTATTGTAGTGGAAGCTAAAACCATGGGTTCCTTTAAATCAGAGCTAGATAAGATTTTAACAACTCTGAGCTATTAGCTAAGTTCTTCCCAAACGAGCTTGATGGGCCGAATGGCCTCCTCTCGTTTGTAAATTTCTTATGTTCTTATGTTCTTATGAATAATGCTAACTGAAGTCTTAATGTTTTAGCATAATCTGGCCAAAGAAACAGAATGTTTCCATTCTAATAAGTGTTAGCTATGATTTCGAGTTTAAAAAGAGTTTGCTAGTATGTCAGATGGAGCTTCACTGGCTAGCTGGCTAGCATAAGGTTAGACTACCATGATACGACATGCAGAGTTTATTTTGTGCATTAACGAGATGTAAACCTATTCGTTTTATGGGTTTTATGCAGGTTGGAATGCCAATTTTATTTTCTGAGCAAGCTGCATTTACAGCTATTCCACTGTCCTCCTGATTAACATACATATACATGTGTGCAGACAATGCCAGAGCTGTGTCAGAACACTACCATGCTGTTTTGTGGGTGTGTGTAGTGTTACAATTAAAAAAATAAACAAGTGACTGGTTTTCTTTGTCAGTTCAGGTTGTGTTTCATTCTGTAACATTCTACTAATTCCTTATTCTACAGGTTCTACAAGCTAGTCAGAGGCATTAGGTATTGTAAATGTGGCAATAATGCAACAATGTGTGAAAGAAAATATACTTTTAATACTTAAGTATTTTTAAAAGCAAGTACTTCAGTAGTTTAACTTAAGTAAAAAATTTGACTGTACAACTTTCACTTGTATCGGAGTAACATTTAACCAGTGGTATCTGTACTTTCACTTAAGTAATTAAGTTGGGTACTTTAACTCTTCATAATGCATCATAAAGCTTTCATAAAGCATTATAAACATGGCTATAAATATTTATAAAAAGGCAAAACACATTATAGCTATGTTTATTAAGCATTACAACTGCCTTATGTTCAACATGGAAAACATTATGATAATTATAGCTGTAGGTTATGGATAAAGCTGGTTACAGTCAGTCATAATTTTAGGTTTGGGGACATTTTGGTTTTCCAATAAATTAGAGAGAGTAGTTGATAAGAGCAAGACTGTATCAGCTCTGTTATACCAAACTCAGATATGTTGCAGAAAACACGTTACACACTTCATTCTGTCACGATCCGCTCCGTCCGCTCCTGCTGGCCGCACACCGGTGGAGGAAGATGCCGCTCTGCCCGCGGCGGCTCCTGCTGTCCACTCGCCTGATCTGCCTGTCTCGCCTGTCCTGCCCGCCCTGCTCGCCGGTCCTGCCCGTCTCGCCTGTCCTGCCCGGCCAGCCCTGCTCGCCGGTCCTGTCCGTTTCGCCTGTCCTGCCCGGCCAGCCCTGCTTACCTGCAGCCGCACCGCCGGAGGAGGACGCCGCTTTGCCCGCGGCGCCCCCTGCTGGCCGCACGCCTGCGGAGGATGACGCCGCTCTGCCCGCGGCGCCCCCTGCTGGCCACTCACCTGAACTGCCTGTTTCGCCTGTCCTGCCGGCGCCTGACCTGCCTGTCTCGCCTGTCCTGCCGGCGCCTGAGCTGCCTGATGTGGCTGCGGTTGTGCCCCCTGCTGGCCGCGTGATGGTGGCGCCCGCTGCGGCGCCCCCTGCTGGCCGCGTGACGGCGGCGCCCGCTGCGGCGCCCCCTACTGACCGTACGCCCAAGGTGCCTGCCCAGGCGGCCCCTGTGGGTCGCACGCCTGCAGCTGCCTCCGCTCTGCCTGAGGTGCCTGCCGAGGCGCCCCCTGCTGGCCACACACCCGCGGCTCCGTCCGAGGCCATCTCTCCCGTCCTGCCCGCGGCCCTGCCTGAGGCCGCAGCTCCCGACCTGCCCGCGGCCCTGTCCGAGGCCGCCTCTCCCAACCTGCCCGCGGCCCTGGCTGCCGCGCCTACGGCCACGCCTGTTGCCCCCAGGGAGGCTCTGACTCCCTCGCCCTTACCCCGGCAAGGCCGACGCCCCCCAGGACCCCGCCTCTCAGTATCCAGCAAGGGAAGGGGACATAGGCGTAGGGCCCGGGTCCCGCCCACCCTGCCCCCTGGCTCGCCCGTTCTGCCCCTGGCGGTGGCTAGGTGGCTGCCTGCGGGTCCTCCGGCTCGGGGTCGGCGGTCCCCTCCGGGTCCCCCCCTGGATCCTCGGTCCCGCCTCCGGGTCCATGTTGGCCGCCTCCGGGCCCCCCTGCTCCGGCTGAGCGTCGGACGGCACCTTCGCCGGCTCTGGCTGCGCGTCCGCCTGCCGCGACTTCCCCCTCCTGCCTGCCTGCACGGGTGTTCCCTCCTGCTCCCTCCGTGTCCCCTCTGTCACTCCCTCGTCCCGTTCCCTTGGCCCCTGGGTGGTCCCCTCCTGCTCCCTCCTCCCTCTCCCCTGCGCCTTTACCCAGGCAGCACGGTCATAAAAAACCTCGCAGCAGCAGAAATAATATACTCACTCTATGCATGTCCCGTGTAATTTTCTCTTTCCAGTGGGGTACTTGTTTTTCTTTACCAAAGTAGGGAAACCCTGCTCGGCATACTAAAAATATCTGCGGTTGGTTACTTCTTAGGATTCTTTAAGGAGAAATATACGGCCTGTCAAATTTTATCTGATTTTCGAAGTCTATTTCGATGTACGTTTTTTCTTTTAACTGCACAGACGATGTACATAACGGGCAAGTCGGGGAAAAAACAAAACTTCAAACAAAATTTACTGAAATACAAAATGTCCAATTTGATGTGTGGCCCAAATTATTACGGATGACCTACGGGGATGTACATAACAGGTGCATGGGAAAAACCAAAACTTCAAACAAAATTTACTGAAATACAAAATGTCCAATTTGATGTGTGGCCCAAATTACAGTTTGACTGGGATTTGAACTACGCTGATGTAATACAATGGCTGCATGACGAAAAACACAAACTTGAAAACCGCTACCACACAAGGCCAAGCTGTTGCTGCTGCTGCACGGGGTGTCAACACACACACCCCCAAACTGCCGCTAAGCGTTCATTGGAGGAGGATAGCGTCAGACCCAGACCCTCCTCCTCCTCTCATTCTTAGCTCCAACTTGTTCATTCTCACAGGGTTTCTTTCAGTCTCGCGCAGCACAACTCTCAGCTCACAGCTCTCCAGCATCGCTCTCTCCAAGTCCTTTGCGGATTCTCCAAAGCCCGGGACCTTCCCAAAGTACCGCTCCACAGGCACCCCCTCCGAGTCCTTTGCGCTATGCCCAAGTACACGCTCCGCTGGACCGACTGGGACCTTCCCAAGGTACCGCTCCACAGGCACCGTACGCTCACACTCCATCAGGTAACCGACCCACTCAGCCCCCGTCCTCAGCTCCGTCCTCGGCACCCTCGTAGCACGGGGCTCCCACAAAAACCCACTCATAAGCACACAATTCACTCTCCTCAAATAAAAATAAATAACAATAAAATAATAATAAATAAATATTATATTAATAAATAATTAATAATTAATAAGTAATAAATAATAATAAAAAAAAACCTCTCCCAACGTCACTGGTCGTTGTTGGCTCACAGCCAGGTGACGTCACGCCCCAGACCCGCCCATCCAGTGAACTTTTGACCCGTGACCTTTATGACCTTTGGGTCATAAATCTTTTTGAAAGAAGCGGTATTCTCCATCTCTCTCTCCTCAAATGCTTTTATCCATTTTCCGGCTCCTTCTGCCAGAACTGGGAGTCTGAGAAGATCCTGTCCTGCCCACGGCACATACTGTGTCTGTGCTCCTTTCACCATCAACGGAAGCATCGCAGTGTACCTGGTGGGGGCCTTACAGCCCTCCTGCTTCTCACTATTCTATGGTCTAGCTTGTCTTCCTCTACTCCTTCCTCACTCTCCGTTTCTGTCTCCTTCTCCTGAAACTGACTCCATCCTTTAGATGAAGGGTTAGGGGTGTCCAGCAGATGCACCAGCCCTTCTCATTACTACCACTTGCTCCGTACCCCACCTTTTTAGCACTTTCTTTTTTCTCATACCCGCATGCCTGGCCTTATGTTATTATCTCACTCCCTCGCAGTCCTTCCTCCACTGCCTGCTACAGCAATGCACTCACTTCCCTGTAGAGACCCCCGTATTGTCCTTGGTGTGGCAACCCCACTATTCGTCGACGGGCGGTAGAGAAGCTGGGTTAGAGTCCCGGGGAATTCAGGACCCCCAAATGCTAAATTGGAAAGAGGGATTAAGGTCCCCCTCCTCAAAGTACCGGGTTGGAGTCCCTGGGTTAGAATCCCAGAAGTACTGGGTTGGAGTCCCTGGGTTAAAATCCCAAAAGTACCGGGTTGGAGTCCCGAGACTAGGACCACTCTGTGTGCAGTTGTGCTGATTTGTGTGTGAGTGTGATTACATGTATTGGTGGTGCCTGTTAGTGGGGCACCCTACTAAAATAAGGAGGTGTACTAAGTGTGGGTGGGTGAACCCGCATCCGGAGGCAGAAGGGCTGTTAGATAAAGGATCAAAACAGCCTGTGCAATCTAGAAATGGAGCATGAGTTTGATCGGGAAATAGACGACGGGGGCTGGGCACCCCCAATCGAAAAAGGGGCATGGAAGCCCTTATCAAGGCAAATGCAAGTTGTAGGAGTAGCAGTGTCAAAGGCAGCAAAAGAGAAGGAGAGAGAGAGGGCGGGGGCCGCAGCAAAAGTTAGGATGTGTACTGTGGTTCGGTGCGCAGGGTATAAGCTGGAAGAGGGGCAGAGAAATCCCCAGAGACAGGGTAAAGCCCTGAGGGAGACGAGTGTACCTCCACTGGCACCCCCTGTAGGTGAATGAGAGGGTCAGAGCAGAGAAGCCCCAGCCGGACCCGGAAAAGAGGGAACCGAGAGATGGAGACAGACCCCCTGCCTATGCGTGTAGAGAGGCCGCCCCTTCCGCTCCGCCTGCCTATATGTGCCCTATGATCACAGTTACGTCCGGGTCAATACACGTACAAGGGACGGCATCTGGCTGGGGGTTGACCCTGACCCCCTCAGGCGCCGGATCATGTGAGGGATCGGAGGCGGACTCAGACTTAGAGACCGAGCGTAGGGAACCCAAAAGCTAGACCAGCTCACTCAGGGGACAAAATTGGCACTGGGAGATTTCCAGGCAGTGGCAGCCAGATGTCTGACTAAACACTCATTGCTGGAGGTGGAAGATAGAGCAGGGACATTGACGCATTCTGATAACATTAGCTTGACGACCGTAGTACGGCACATTGGGAACGCCATGACAGAAATGTTTCCTCCTCCAACCGGAGCAGTCATCCCGAAGCTGACGTGGGATAAAACCATGCACCCCAGGGAATACCTGGATAAGTGTAAGGAGGATTGGACGCGGCGAACCGGGTATCACCCCGGACAGCAGGGGGTACCGCGAGAATGGTTCCAGCGGGCTGTAATGGAGGGGGTTCCAGAGGGGGTGTGGGCTGCGATCCTGGGCAACCCAGACATACCGGGCGTGGACTCCCACGTGTGGGATAGGCATGTGATACACCACCTACAGTGGGCCCAGGACAAGGTAGGGAAGGAGGAGAGTGACCTTAAAGAGCTCCAAACCCAATTGCTGAAGTTGCAGGTGGGGGAGGCTAGGCAGAAGGCCAACGAGAAAAAAAAGAGGGGGCAGACTGGGAAGCAGATGGTGGCGGAGGGGACCACAGGGGGCCCACCCCAACAACCCACGCCAGGCCAGTGGGGAAGGACATACCCCGCCCCCGCCAATATGGTGGGTGGGCTCCCAATGGGGGAAGAGGACGAGGTGGCCCCGGTCGGGGATCGGGGGGCCGAGGTCGGGGAAGGGGCACTCCGCAGAGAGGATAGCCAGGGAGAGATGCCTGCTACCGGTGTGGGAACTTCGGGCACTGGGCCAGAGACTGCCCTGCACCCAGCCTGATAAGGGGCAGAGGCCATGGGGGCCCTACTAGGGGACACATGGTGGCCCCCAACCCACAAGCCACACCCCAGACAGGAGGCCAATACCCAGCTCTGGATGGCGGGGAGTGGGAAGACTTCTCTCCCCCCAATGACATACCACAAGAGAGGCCCGGGACAGAGGAGAAGCAGACCCTATGCTGTCCCTCATGGTCATGGACAAAGAACCGCCATTTCTGGTGGACACTGGGGCCACATATTCCACTCTGAACATGGCTCCAAAGGACAATCAGGTGTCCACCTCCACAGTGACCGTGGTGGGCTTCTCCGGGGAAGAACAGAAACTGGCAGTGACAAAACCAGTGAAGGTTTCCATTGGGAAACAGACCTTCCTGCATCCGTTCGTGATCTCCCCCACGGTTCCAGTCAACCTGTTGGGGAGAGACATCCTGGTGAAGCTGAGGGCCTCCATACTGTGTAGCGCAGATGGCCTGGTGGTGACACTGCCGGAGGGCACCCAGCTGCGGTGCGGGACTCAATAACAGGGCGAGCGGTCAGTCGCTCATGCGGCCGATGCGACCCCACACTGCAAACATCTACTGGGGCCTGCTGGAACTTGGCCCCGGGGGCATCCTCGAGGCCTACTCGATGTGGAGGCCCTGGATCTCACTCCTCGAGCCCTACATTCCTCCACCCGATCCACCTCATGTGACTCTGTTCTATGATAGGGATGGCACTGAGTGGTACGAGGAGCTTTTTTCAGAGCAACTGGAAGGCCATAAATGGCAAATTGCTTCCCAAAACATCTATGTGGGCCCCAAGGGGGTGGCCTCAGCTACCATCCTTACTCCTGAGCAGCAGCCTTGGTACAGGATGGGTCAGGAGGCGGTTCCCCACATCTCACTCGCTCTGCACCCCAAACATCAGGCCAAAGATCTCGGCCCCATGGTCAAAAGGGCACAAGAAGCCGAGGACTGGGTGGAGACCCAGATCCCGGCTGTCACCTTCAACCCCACGGGTAATATGTTTAAAGACATTGTCACCCTTCAGCTTGACCAGATATCACGGGACCATGAGAGGGAAAAAATGGACCACCTGGACGCTAAAGCCCTGGTGGCCTCCCTCCCAGATTCCCTGTGGTCCCGGAGCCCCACAGATGTAGGCCACGTTCACTGCTCCCCCGTTGCGTTCGAGCTCTGACCCGGGGAGGGGCCCCTATGGATCAGCCAGTACTTCCACAAACCGGCTGCAGAGGAAGGAATATGTCACACCCCGATCGTGCTGATCCTCCTGTGCCACGCCCCCCTCGTTAACCTCATGTTGATTCCCAGTGTTTCACAGCTGTTTTCAATTGTCTGTATTAGTTCAATGTATTTAAGTCCACGTCAGAGTTTGTTTCCCTAGTTCTGTCATTGTAGTGTCGTGCTGTAGTGTTCTACATCGTGATATTGTCGTGTAGCTCCGTGTTATTGTTTTTTCCTTATGCCCTTCCGTTTCTCCATTAAATCCTTTTATTTTACCCCGTTCTGCTTTCGTCCGCCTGTTTCCCTGGTCCGTGTTCTCCGACGCGTGACAGAATAGTAGAGACCATTGAAGGGTTAATCTCGGTCAGGGTGTTGGAACCCTCCTGCTCAGCCTGGAATACGCCCATTCTCCCAGTAGAAAAGGCAGGTACAGGTAAATATTGAATGGCCCATGATCTGCGCTCCATTAACAACCTCCTGCTGGCCCCCACCATCCCAGTCCCAAACCCCATATGTGGCCCTCACCAATCTGGCCCCGGAACAAAAGTGGTTCACTTGCATAGACTTAGCCAACACTTTCTTTAGCCTGCCACTGGCTGATCACTGTCGGGACATTTTCTCATTCACCTACAGGGGGTGCCAGTGGAGGTACACTCGTCTCCCTCAGGGCTTTACCCTGTCTCTGGGGATTTTCAACCAAGTTCTCAAGCAGGCCCTGGAAGGGTGCCCCTTACCAGATGGGGTCACATTGGTCCAGTATGTAGATGATCTCTGGAGGCCACGCGGGCAGTACTGTGCTGTCTGGCAGAGAAGGGGTTCAAGGTTAGCAGGGAGAAACTACAGGTTGCCCGCACGGTCGGTTGATTTCTTGGGAGGGTGCTCTCTGGGACAGGGACAGGGCTTTCCCCTGCCCATCGATCTGCCATCCTGCATCACCCCAAACCAGTTACCCTCAAGGACATGCTGTTGTTCCTGGGGCTCACAGGGTACAGCCGCACATACATCCCCGATTACACGGGGCTCACACAGCCACTTCGGGCCCTAGTGAAGGAACATGGGCTGAGATGCCTGACTGCCCCCTTAATTGGGACACTGCGGCAGAAGAGGTGTTCATCACTCTAAAACAACGCCTGGCGCAGGCCGCTGACCTTGCCCTGCCAGATTACTCCCTCCCCTTCCATCTTGATGTTTCTGGAACAGAGAGCGTGGCGAACGGTGTTCTGTTTCAGAAAAAGGGGGGAGAGAGGAAGGTACTGATGTATGTCAGCATAGGCTTAGACATAATAGAGAAACGCCACCCAGCATGCACACGGCACAGCGGGGGTGGCAAAAATCATTCAAAAGACAGCGCACATAGTGATGGGGCATGCATTCCACATCCTGACGTCACACAGTGTGGTGGCATATGTGAACTCGCAGACATTCACTATGACATCCCTCCGGGCAACAGAGACTCAGCAATATATTGGAGGCCCCTCATTTGACGTTTGTACACGAGGGGATAAACATGGCAGATCGAATGGGAATGGGGGAGCCTCATGAATATGAATATAGTGTACTCAGAGAAGAGAAAGTAAGACCAGATCTGGAGGCAGAGAAAATAGAGGGAACGGAGGACTGGTTCACGGATGGATGCTGCTTCAGGCACGAGACAAGGGGTCTGCAGGCAGGATATGCGGTAGTGGCAAGGCAGGGCGATGACTTTGTGACCCTGAAGGCAGAGCGACTAGAAGGACTGCAATCTGCCCAACAGGCTGAGGTGGTAGCTGTGATTGAGGCCCTAAAATTAGGGAAAGGCAAGGATGTGACCATTTACTCGGATTCAGCCTATGCAGTAGGGGCAGTTCATGTGTAATTGAGCCAGTGGTTGAGGGCAAGATTCCTAACGGCAGGAAACAAGCCCATTAAGCACGAGGCCGAGATGCGGGAACTAGCGGAGGCACTGCAGCTGCCTAGGACGGTGGCCGTGGTTAAGTGCAAGGATCATGAGGGATCAGGGACCGTGGTGGCAAGGGGAAATCAGGCAGCAGATGAGGAGGCCAAGAGGGTCGCAGGATATCACGTAGAAAGACAGATGGTCAGTGTGGAAGAAGAAGTGACGAATGATCTTACAAAAGATAGGATCAGGCAGGAACAAGTGAAGACGTCTCCTGAAGAAAAAGCAGTGTGGGTTCGGAACTGGGCGCAGGAGCACCAGAAGTGGTGGCAAAGCGCGGACGGAAGGCCGGCACTTGGCCCAGGAATAAGGCAGGGTGTGTTGGAGGAGGCACATGGCATAGGACATGTAGGTGCGGGACAGATGTTAAAAAACCTGAGCGGATGGTGGCATCCTTTTCTTAAGGACATGGTGCAGGACTATGTCCGTCAGTGCACCGCGTGCACGCTGCACAATCCCAGGCCAACTGTGAAACCAGATAAAGGCAAGTTCCCAGCCTGCTCCAGGCCGGGGCAGGAAATATTGATAGACTATACAGACATGGTGACTCCGGCAAGAGGATATCGGTATGTACTAATGTGCGTAGACGCATTCTCGGGATGGCCAGAAGCGTGGCCACTAGGGTGGCCCTTATTTTTGAAGTATTGAAAACTCTTCCTCTGACCCTGTTATATGTTTCCAAATAATAATAAAAAAATTCTGGTAAAGTTTGAGGGCAATATACCAATTGTAACAGGTTGCTCAATGGTCAGCTAATCAGTGCTATATGACAAATAGGCCGTGTTAACCACTATAGTCACAATAATGACAATATACAGTATTATAGTGGGAATTACACTTCTGGTCTGTTCAGTATTCATATATTTCATGTAGGGTACCATAGTATAGGCCTACTTTATTGATGATCTCTGTTGGGCCTTGTCTGAGTATATTCATCATCAACCAAAGCCACAGTGAACAAACAAGGCTTACATAAATTAGTACTGAGTCTACTGACTGTATCAAAAGACCTATTTAATGTTGTATTTAGTGTCAGAGCATCTAGTAGGGTTAGCGCTATTTGACATGAAGGTACCGAATGACACCAAGGTCCTAATGGTTGCTGCAATGAATGAAGTTCAAAGTGACAACAGTGCAAAGCAGAAAGCAGTTGTTGATCTCCACTCTGTTGCAAATATGGACCTTCAAGACTTCACAACCAAAAGCACAGTTGAACTCCTAGAAGCCTTGCAAGTTTCGAAAGAATTCTTGAGGACTCCACCATCTACATGGCTAGAAAGAGATGATTTCCAGGATGGAGCAAAAAAAGCTGCTGCTCTCTCTGTAGTGAATGATCATGCAGAAAGAGCAGTAGCCTTGGTGCAAGATTTCAACAAATCAACAAAGAATGAAGAGCAGCTGCAGAACCTGCTACAAGTGATAGCGGATCATCGGAAGCAGTACCCAAATGCCACGAAGACTGCACTAATGAAGACTTGAACTTTGCCAATTGCACATTATAATATATAATTTCTCCAATTTACACTATGTATTAACAGAGACTAATTGTGATTTGTCACTTAGTAGTTTAAAATAAATATGATTCATGTTTCTCAATTTCTCATAGCTATTGGTTTTTGTATCTGTAGAATTATTGCGTGATTGGCCAGCCTTATGTTCCTGGCCTTTGAGCAACCTGTAGAATTTGTTCAAATGTAAAAAAAATTTAGGGGAATTATTTTCAATATAAAAGGAAAGATTCTAGAGGGCCAGAGTAATAAAATTCAAACTTTTATTTTTTTCACTATATAATAAGGGCCACCCTAGTGGCCACGAAGAAGGACGGCACATCAGTACAGATAAATCAGTACATCCCATGACATGGGTTTCCGGACAGGGTGCAATCAGACAATAGCTCCCACTTTAAAAATAAGGATTTGTGCACAGTAGAGACCGCACTAGGACTCAGACATTCCCTTGGTACGGTGTACCATCCCGAATCCCAGGGTAAGGTGGAGCGAATGAACCAGACAATCAAACAAAAATTGGCAAAAATCTGTGCACAGACCAAAATGAATTGGGTTGACGCGTTACCCCTAGCCCTTATGTCCATCAGATGCTCCATAAATCGGGGAACGGGGTTTACCCCCTTTGAGCTCCAGACAGGGAGGCAATTCCCCGGCCCCCACAGGGAACTGAAGTGGGGGCCGGAACAAAATGGGGACGGGAATGCCAAAGCATATTATGATGGATTGCAAGTTCTCGTTTCAGATTTCCCCTGCCAGGTCCAAGAGGGGCAGTCACCAGCAGGCACCGGCAAGACCCACAGGGCAGAGTGGGTCCTCCTGAAAATCATCAAGAGGAAGTGGTCAGAGCCCCGGTGGACCGGTCCTTTCCAAGTCACCGAAAGGACCTCCCATGCGGCTGAAGGGAAAAGGCGACACGTGGTTCCACTGGAGCCAGTGCGCTGTGACACAGGAGCCAGGCAGATCCATAGCTGAGATCCAGGAGGACCTCGCTGGGAGAGTACAGAGTTCTGGTTCAGAGGAACCACAACCAACTCAGGTCTCCACAAAGGGGCAGAATAATCCCCTGACCTGAGAAGGTTGGCAGGGTAGTCTACCCCTGTCCGACAGAAGAAACAGAATGCCTCATTGCCGATTGCCGATTGGCCACAGGGTATAAGGATAGCAACCTCTGGCTGGATTGGATAGCCCAGACGGCTAGGGACCAGCAAATGGCGGGCTGCATGGCCTGCGCGTCCGGTAGGCCACAGCTATACACTGAGCCCGCCCCCTTATATCCCTCTGACACATGGGGATATGCCTGCATGTTGGCACTCACCAGAGAAGCTACCCCCACGAACTGTACCACCTTAGCCTCTATTTTATCAACAGTAGACAATAAGACCAAGCCAAGTCCGTTTTCTCCTCAAAAGGGGGAGGGAGCGTATGTTTGTTTCAATTTTACAGGGGCGGGGCATCCATTGGCAGAGATTCCCCCGGACTGGTGTAACGCTACAGTCCGGAATGGGACAAGCAATGTCACCATCGGTAGTTGGGCGCGGTCTGGCCTGTATTTCTACTGCGACGGCCAACGTCTCCTGACCAGGGTACCCCCGGGGGGGCGAGGGGTGTGCACCATGGTCCGGTTGGGGGCACCCCTAGTTCTCATTGGTGAGTGGCCCGTCCAACTCAAAGCGACTTCTGCGGGCTCGATCGCACGACATAGGCGCCGGCATATCCTCTCCCACCGGAGCACTCACAATTTCGACCCAACGGCAAATTTGCCTACATATATTGATGCCATAGGCGTGCCAAGGGGGGTCCCGAATGAGTTCAAATTGGCAGACCAGGTGGCTGCTGGATTTGAAAACATCCCCATCATGGCAGCCTTATTTCCTATAACTCCCAACAAAAATGTAGACCGGATCAATTATGTGCATTACAACGTGCTCCGCCTGTCCAATCTTACCACGGACACCATAGAGGGATTGGCGGAGCAATTTGGGCCGACGTCCCTTATGGTGGTTCAAAACCGTATGGCCCTGGACATGCTGCTGGCTGAGAGAGGGGGCGCGTGTGCCATGTTCGGAGATGTGTGTTGCACCTTCATCCCTAACAATACGGCCCCAGACGGATTGGTCATGAAGGCCCTGGAAGGACTAAAGATGCTGTCCAAAACCATGCATGAGCACTCGGGCATAGACAACATCTGGGATGGCTGGATGGTCTCGGTGTTCGGTCAGTGGAAAGGGTTAAGGAGTGCATGGAGGTGGAGCTATGCGGTAGGAGTGGAACGAGACTTCACGAGACTTTCGGCAGTATCCAACATGGCGGCGCGCTTCTAAAACAAACTAACAACAAGTAATCAGATATTTTCGCCAACTTAGAATAACCTAAAATTAAGTGAGTAAATAAATAAAAAGTATATAATTAATTGCGGTTTATTTAACATCTTCACTCTGGAGGAGTCTGCGGACGCATTGGATAACCTATTTACTTTCATCAACGAGTGTTTTGATCGGATTATAATGGGGAAACCTAAGCCTCTCACCGAGACTCCGACCACCAGCAAAACCGCTTCATTCACCAAGAGGAGCAGACCCGAGGATTCGCCCGAGGCGGCCTCCCCACCTAGGGAAGACCTGGCAAACATTCTGGACTCCATTGATAAGAGGCTATCGAGCTTCGACGCACGTATGTCCCTGTTAGAAATTCTCCATAGGGAATTCCAGGCGATGCGTGAGTCTCTGGAGTTCAGCCAGAAACAGGTGGAGACGCTCGCTACGGAGAACGCTGCTCTCAGAGAGTCCGTGAAATCCCTCACAGAGGGCCTGGGCCAGCTCTCGGGAGAAAACAAAAAGATCAAAGAAGCGGTTTTGGATCTCCAGGCGAGAAGCATGAGGGACAACCTAGTTTTTGCAGGCATCCCAGAAGCAGCGGATGAAAATCCCGAAACCACGGTAAAGAACTTCATCCATAAACAGCTCAAACTTCCAGCGGAGACCACAAGTAACATCACCTTCCATCGTGTGCACCGCCTTGGAGGTAAAAGACCCTACGGCCACAGACCACGACCCATCGTGGCAAAATTCGAGTACTTCAAGCAAAAGGAGCTGGTTAAAAGCCGAGGCAGGGAACTGAAGGGAACGAACTTCAGTGTCAACGACCAGTTCCCCAAGGAGATCCTGGAGCGACGCCGGGTCCTGTTTCCCGTGAGGAAGCGTCTCATAGATGGAGGTTCCCAAGCGGTCATCACCGTGGACAGGTTGTATGTCAACGGACAATTTTACCGCGATCGAGATATTACCCACTGGCTATACTAGAGTAAAATAATCCGGGGAAAAAAAAAAAAAACCCGCTAACTTTCCCAAGGTATGTTTCCGTTAATACAATAACTGCTGGTCTCAAAGCATAGCCTGAGGTAAGATGTGCCCACGTCTTACTAGTGACTGCACCCCGCTTTTTCTCTTTCTCTTCTTTAATTTAACTGTTATTTTCTCTTCTCTTTTCTTCTTCTCTCTTCTCCGATATATAACGTATAACACCATGATTATGCATAAATGCATCACACATAACGTATGCACACAAGCAGCACATAAACAGACCATACACATAGACACATCACACACATATGTACTTCACACGCACACAGAGGTACATAGGCACTCATGCGCACAAATAAGCACAGGTGAGCATAGGCACGCGCATGCGCACGCACAGACACAGACACACACACCTAGCAAGCTCCTCACACCCGGCGAGTTAGTTTAAACATGAGCACAATAAGGTTTGTCACATGGAATGTACGTGGTGTCGGCTCCAGAGTAAAGAGGCTAAAAGTTCTTAATCACCTGAAAGATTTACAAGCAGACATTGTCCTCCTACAAGAGACACATCTGTCCAAAACAGCAGCAGATGCACTCACCTCACCACAGTTCCCTCATGTATATTCTGCTGGATACAACTCAAAACAGAGAGGAGTGGCCATACTGATTAATAAAAAAATACACTTTACTACCATTAACACTATTAGACCCAGAAGGTAGATTCATTATAGTTAACTTATCTATCCAAAACATGAACATATGTATCGCTAGTATACACTCACCTAAAGGATTATTAGGAACACCTGTTCAATTTCTCATTAATGCAATTATCTAATCAACCAATCACATGGCAGTTGCTTCAATGCATTTAGGGGTGTGGTCCTGGTCAAGACAATCTCCTGAACTCCAAACTGAATGTCAGAATGGGAAAGAAAGGTGATTTAAGCAATTTTGAGCGTGGCATGGTTGTTGGTGCCAGACGGGCCGGTCTGAGTATTTCACAATCTGCTCAGTTACTGGGATTTTCACGCACAACCATTTCTAGGGTTTACAAAGAATGGTGTGCAAAGGGAAAAACATCCAGTATGCGGCAGTCCTGTGGGCGAAAATGCCTTGTTGATGCTAGAGGTCAGAGGAGAATGGGCCGACTGATTCAAGCTAATAGAAGAGCAACTTTGACTGAAATAACCACTCGTTACAACCGAGGTATGCAGTAAAGCATTTGTGAAGCCACAACACGCACAACCTTGAGGCGGATGGGCTACAACAGCAGAAGACCCCACCGGGTACCACTCATCTCCACTAGAAATAGGAAAAAGAGGCTACAATTTGCACGAGCTCACCAAAATTGGACAGTTGAAGACTGGAAAAATGTTTGATGAGTCTCGATTTCTGTTGAGACATTCAAATGGTAGAGTGAGAATTTGGCGTAAACAGAATGAGAACATGGATCCATCATGCCTTGTTACCACTGTGCAGGTTGGTGGTGGTGGTGTAATGGTGTGGGGGATGTTTTCTTGGCACACTTTAGGCCCCTTAGTGCCAATTGGGCATCGTTTAAATGCCACGGCCTACCTGAGCATTGTTTCTGACCATGTCCATCCCTTTATGACCACCATGTACCCATCCTCTGATGGCTACTTCCAGCAGGATAATGCACCATGTCACAAAGCTCGAATCATTTCAAATTGGTTTCTTGAACATGACAATGAGTTCACTGTACTACAATGGCCCCCACAGTCACCAGATCTCAACCCAATAGAGCATCTTTGGGATGTGGTGGAACGGGAGCTTCGTGCCCTGGATGTGCATCCCACAAATCTCCATCAACTGCAAGATGCTATCCTATCAATATGGGCCAACATTTCTAAAGAATGCTTTCAGCACCTTGTTGAATCAATGCCACGTAGAATTAAGGCAGTTCTGAAGGCGAAAGGGGGTCAAACACCGTATTAGTATGGTGTTCCTAATAATCCTTTAGGTGAGTGTACAGTATATGGCCCAAATGTTGACGACTCCTCCTTTTTTCACACTCTTTTCACTGCCCTTTCTGATCATTCTGACACCACACTTCTTATAGGAGGGGACTTGAACCTGATTTTTAACCCTGAAATTGATAGGTTTAGTAATGCAGGTAGCTATAGGAACTGGCAATCCCCAGAAATCCTGAAACAATATATGAGGGACCTTGGTCTATGTGATGCTTGGCGTTCTCATCATCCCACTCTTAGAGAATATACTTTTTTCTCGTCTGTACACCACTTTCTAATCAGTAGCTCCAAAATGAGGGACACTTCAGTGGTTCAGATCCACCCTATCACTATCAGCGACCACGCCCCAGTCTCCCTCACTCTGACTAACACAAAGGTTACTCCGCCAATCAAACACTGGAGATTTAATACATCATTACTTAAAGATCAAAATTTAATAAATTATTTCAAACAGGAGTGGGCACTATACTTGGAGGACAATGACACACCAGGAATCTCAGCTTGTGTTCTTTGGGAGGCAGGGAAAGCAGTCATGCGAGGTAAGATAATTTCTTATTCCTCACATAAGAAAAGAGCAGAGAATTCACTAATATTAGAACTAGAGCAAAAGATTAAAACTTTAGAAAGTGAATATGCTGCCGTATCCCAGAATTGCATTCTGAATGAATTAAGGAGAACAAGACTTAAATTAAACGAGATTAACGATTAAAAAACACAGTTCTTGGTGCAAAGGCTTAGACTGGAAAATTTCGAACTAAGCAACAGATCAGGTAGATTTTTAGCCAACCAATTAAAACTGAACAAGGAAAAAACAACAATCTCTTCCGTAAAAGACCGATTAGGTAACATTACACATGACCCAAATGAAATAAACAACACCTTTAGAAATTTCTATGAAAATTTCTATAAGTCACAGATTGATCCACCACAGGCTGATATTGATGCATTCTTTAACAATATAAATCTTACAAAATTACAGGAAGATCAGGTAATGGCACTGGAGGCACCCATTTCAGTAGCAGAACTCTATGATGCCCTTCAGCATATGGCCAACAATAAGACTCCGGGACCAGATGGTTTTCCAGCAGAATTCTATAAAGAATTTTGGACTACGTTAGAGCCCACTTTCCATAGAATGGTATGTCATATTAGGGAAAGCGGCAAATTACCTTTAAATATGAACTCGGCCAATATTAGTTTACTCCTAAAACCAGGTAACGACCCCACGCTCCCATCTAGTTATCGTCCCATATCACTAATAAACACAGATCTTAAATTAATATGTAAAGCTTTAGCAAAAAAACTGGAGAAAGTCACCCCTTTTATAATACACCCAGATCAAACAGGCTTCATCAAAGGTAGACAGTCGGCAGCCAACATACGCAGGTTAATTAACTTAATGGATTACTCTACCATCAACAAACTAGAAACTACAATTATTGCTTTAGATGCAGAAAAGGCATTCGACAGGGTAAATTGGAAATTTCTTATAACAGCACTAAATAAATTTGGGTTTGGATCATCTTTTATTAACTGGATTAAAATTTTATATAGCTCTCCTAATGCATCAGTCAGGACAAACGACCAAACTTCAAGCTTTCTTCTCCAGAGGGGTACTAGACAAGGCTGTCCACTCTCCCCCTCTCTCTTCGCTATTTTTATTGAACCTCTAGCAGCCAAGATAAGACAAAATAGAGATATTACAGGTATTCAAATTAAAAATGAGCTTCTTTATGCAGATGATGTATTAATTTTCCTTTCAAACTCTCAATCCTCCCTATCTCACACAATTTCAGTCATAGAAAGATTTTCATCAATCTCTGAGTATTCCATTAACTGGTCAAAATCCACAGTCCTGCCTATAAACTGCGATTTTCAAAATGCGCCAACTACTACATTACAATCAGGAAATATCAAATATTTAGGTATAAATATTTCCCCCAGGCTGTCAGACCTGCAAAAATTAAACTTTGCTCCACTTATTAAAACAATAGAAGACGATCTTATACGGTGGAAAACCCAGTCCATGTCACTCATGGGGAGGGTGGCCTCTATCAAAATGAATGGTTCTACCCAAAATTAACTATTTGTTCTCAATGATCCCCTATAAACCCTCTTCTGCCTGGTTCAATTCATTAAATTCACACATTTCCAAATTTTTATGGCAGGATAAACCACCAAGAATTAGTATAAAAACCTTACAAAATACTAAATGCGGAGGTTTAGATTTGCCAAATTTTTACTACTACTTTCTTGCCAATAGATCACAATATGTTTTGAAATGGATTAATCCTAGCCCGCTAGACAGACTATGGCTAAATATAGAGTTCTGTGATAATTTAGATATCTCCGATTTGCCATTTATCAGCTCTAGTATCAAACACCATAAATGTTTCCTAAGTATTAATATTAGAACATTTCTGACAGCCTGGTGGGACTTTCTTAAATTAAACAAATCCTCGCTAACCCCATGCCAACGAACGCCCATCTGGAACAATCCAGACATCCTACTGAACAAGAAAGTGTTAAATTTCACTGTATGGAGGGATAAAGGCATACGGTATCTAGAGCATATTATCCAAAATGGACAATTTATTCCATTTGAAGAACTTGTCTCAGAGTACAATATTCAGAGAAGCAAGTTTCTAGAGTATCAGCAACTTAAATCTATAATAAGGGGTAAATACAGACATGATGAATTAAATCTACAATTACCTACAAAGGTAACCCAACTACTGAGAATCCATGCGCCTAAAACAATGTCAAAAATATATAGATCAGTGTCAGATTTAAACGACTCAATATCTCTTCCAACCTCAAAATGGGAAATTGATTTATCGATTAATATAGACCAGAACATCTGGACACAAATATGTTTAAATACTTTTAGAATGACCAAAAAACCCAATCTGCAACTCATACAATATAAGACTCTCCATAGAACACACTACACAGGACAAAGGATGTTCAAGATGGGCCTCATAGAATCCGACACCTGCCCTTACTGCACAAATAATACACCAGACAACTATATGCACGCTATGTGGGAATGCACAGCTGTTCACCTATTTTGGCAGAGGGTATGCAAAGACTTATCTACGTATTTAGGGTATAATATTCCGGCCTCCCCGAGATTATGCTTGCTAGGCGATGTAAGTAATATGGATCTGGAGGGTAGTGCGACACAAATGGTTCTCACCGCCTTGTGCATCGCCAAGAAAACTATTCTTGTGAATTGGAAATCAAAAAACAATCTGAGTATTAATCAGTACAAAGGTCTCTTGTTGGACCACATTAGTATGGAGCGAATGTCTGCTTCCTCCAAGAATCAATTGGCCAATTTCAACTCTGTCTGGTCCCCAATAATTGACTCCATCACTTAGTAGGTGTGTGGCGTCATGGCTTTGTTGTTCCTTGTGTCCCTTGAGTGTTGGGGGGGCTCTGGGGGGCGTGGGTGCCGGTGGCTCCGTGGGGCTGGGGGCCTGCGGTTCCTAGGCTGGGGGTTGTGGGTCGCCCCTGGGTTGGCGGGGTGGGGAGGCTGGGGGCGTCTACCCGGTGGGCGCGGGGGGGGGCCTGGCGGCCCGGGCGGGGGACACCGGCCATGGCTGGGTGGCTAGGGCCTCGTGGGTGCGGGGCGGGGCTCCGGGGTGGCCCGCTAGTGGGGTGGGGGCCTCGTCCGTGCCGGGGGGGCCGGTCTCCCCCTGGGCGCCCCTTCCCATGTGGGACTGATTAGGGTGTCGCTCTGGGAGCCTCTGGGCATGCTGGCCTCTGGGGGGAGGGCACCGGGGCAGGGTACAGAGGGTGCAGGTCCCAGGTCAGTCTGTCTGGCGAGTGTAGGTGTTTGTATGAGAGTGGCTCGTCAACGAGGCCTTCGCAGATGAGGCTCCGGATACCCCCCTCGGGTTGGGGTGGGTAGCGGGTAGCGCCCCCGTGGGCGTTGGGGGATGGGGGGGGCGGCGGGTGTTGGCTGGCGGGCCCGGGTGCGGGGCGGCGGCGTCCGCGGGGGGCTGCCGGCCTTCGGCGGGGTGCCGCTAGCCTGCGACCTGGGGGGTAGGGGAACATCTTCTGGAGCCGACCACTGGACAATTCCAGGGCATCTGCTGTTGGGCCTCGAGATGAGTGTGTGCGTGTGTGCGTGCGTGTCTGTGCATGTATCTGGTGAGTGTGTGCGTGTGGGCGTGCATGTCTGTGCGTGTATCTGGTGAGTGTGTGCATGTGGGCGTGCGTGTCTGTGGGTGTATCTGGTGAGTGTGTGCGTGTGGACGTGCGTCTCTGTGTGTGTATCCGGTGAGTATGCATGCTCTGTTTGTCTGCATGTATGGCCTGGGATGGGGGAGCACGTCGGGTTTGGGGTGGTGCGGGTGTGGTGGGGTGCGACTGTTTGGTGAATGTGGGTATCTGGGTATGAACGGCTCGTCGGCGATGCCGGCGCAGATGAGGCCCCAGACACCTCCTTGGGTTGGGGCGGGGGGGCGCTGCGGCGGGGGGCGGTGGTGCCCCCTGGGTGTTGGCGCCGTGCGTCCGGGCGCGCCTTGCCTGGCGCCCGCTGCCTTGCGGCACTGTCGACTATCACCGGTGCGGGTGTGCTTGGTGGCTCTCGGGGCGTCCCCCTGGTCCCCGGGGGGGGGTCTTGGGGGGGGGGGGCGGGTCTCCCCGGGGCTGGCGGGGCTCCCGCGGGGTGTGCGGGTGGTCCGGGGTCCGGGCTCTGTCCGTGCCTGCGTGGCCGGCCTCCCGGGGGGGGCCGGCGCGCTGCCGCCTGTGGCCGTGGGGTTCCTGCCTCATGCTCGCCGGTGGGGGGCGCCCGGTGCCTCCTTCCCTGCCTTCCTTGGGTGGGCGCGCAGCCGTCCGGTGGCGGGGGCCCGGGTACCTGGCCGCTGTGGGGCGGCTGGGTCCATGACCCGTCGGGGCTCTCCCGGCCGTCTGGGGGCACCGGGGCGGTGTTGTTGTGGCCTCGCACACACACTCATTATTCCATGTTAACCTGCACACTCATACATACACTCTCAACACACAAACATACACACATACACATATGCGTACACACACACATACATATGCACACGCACACACATACACACACTTTCATATCAACACACATACACTTAGAATGCACACACACGCAGACATGCGCGCGCACACACACACACACACACACACACACACACACAAGAGAGCCTAGGGCTCTCTTCCCCTATTTTATCCCTCTTTCCCCTTGTCTGGGTGTGTGTGTGTGAGAGTGTGTGTGAAAGTTGGTGTGTGGCTTCCACTCCCTCCTCTCAGATGCAGATACGGGTACGACGATATTTAGACAGTGTTCCTGGTGGTCTGCTTATGCATATATATTTATTTTCTTTCGTTGGTATTAACGTATTTAATTCCAGAAGCAGATACTGGCACAAGCACATTCCCATGTCATAATGGTACCACTGGTTTCTTTGTGTGTATACTGTTTGTGTGTGTCCCTGGATCTTATCTTTCAGATACAGCAGCTGGTGTGATGATACGGTGTAAAGCAGCAAGATGCAGAAGCTGTCCTCTTATTACTCTTTCCTTTTTGTTCTACTGTTTGTTATGTATTATTTCTCTTCCCTGTCTCTCTCTCTCTCTGACCCCCCTCCTTATTTTATTTTTATTTTTATTATGTATTTATTTATTTTTCTACTTCCTCTGTCTCTCACCCCTTTCTCTCCTTTCTCACTTTCTCTATCTCTTTCCCACTAACCCCCCCTGTCAGCTCCGGCTTTGTGGCGCATTGACATAAAAATGATTAATAAAGAGTATACCTCAAGTAACAAGAGGAGCTTAAATCCGAAGCGCCACTTGTTAAAATAAAAGTGTTGGCACAATAAGGCACCCAGACTAACATCCTGCTTGCTAAACTGCCGGACACGACAAGGGGGAAAAAAAAAAAAGGAAAGGGTTAATGAGTTCTCTCTTGCTATCGCTGGCTACATTTGCTGCCATATTGGTCACGTGTGGGTGCTGCTGCATCTCCTGCCTGCGAACCCTGTCCGTACGACTGATCACGTCCACCAAAGAGAAACGTGACCCAAATCTACCACACATGATGCCCCTCCTCGCCTTTCCGGACGGGGAGGAGGAGCTGGGCGAAGAAGACTTCCGCCATAAGTAGTGATCTCCTAGCGGAGATCAAAAGGGGGAGTCACAATTTCCCCAAAAGCATCGGTGATCTCTTTTCAGAGATCGAAAGGTGGAATTGTGGACAGAGTTATTTGCAGGGGAACAAGCACATCAGCTCGCAGGGGGGGGGGGGGGGAACAGAGGCTCTGTGCGTACCTAAGTTAATCTATTGATGCAGGCTGCAGTGACAGTTGCTATGCAAATCAGAACAACATGTTGCACCAGATAAGCAGAAACTTCCAGAGACTGAAAAAGTACTGACAGGGGTGGGGGCTGCTGGTAGAAGGGGTGAACAACAAGGAAGTCGAACTCTGTGGGGGTTCGGTGTGTTGCAGAGTTCCCAGATCGATCTGTGGTAATAAAGGGTATTGGACAACTCATCCACGCCTTCGAGTGATCTCTTCTCATCCACAGACCCGGTGGAGACGGCGTACTCCAACAAAGGAACACAGATACAGTATGTGCCATGGGCTGGACAGGATCTGGAGGGTCTGCTTCTCAGACTCCCAGTTCAGGCAGATGGAGCTGGAAAATGGATGAGAGTATTTGAGGAGGAAACTATGGGGCAGCTCCTGGCGATAGGGGACATAAAGGCGGTTCTGGCTCGCGTTTTGGGGGCAGATGGAATGGAGAGACTGCTGCGAAGTAGTGGCCTGGCAGCGGCGACAGGGACTCCTGTGAATGATGCATGTCACTCTGACGGTTACCGTACTAACTTCCGTGACTGAGTGTGGCTAAAATGAAGGTGGAGCCCATAAAGGAGGGGGAGAGCCCAGCTGCCTTTCTGCAAGCCCAAGAAAAGCGGTGGAGCACTGAGACAGAGCAGGACCTGCAGGACTCTGTGTTCAAAGGTCTGTACTGGAGGGCACTGCAGGACACACTCCCGAAGCCAGTGAAAAACAGGCTAAGGCAAGTGGTGGGGTTTATTACTATGCAGCTGATCCATGCTATTGACTTGTACAGAGAGGAGGAGGACTCTGCTAAAGAGCATGAGAGGGAGCTGACAAAGAAATTGAGTCACCGCCAAAAAGAAAAAGTCCAGGCACCAGTGGTCTCTCCAGACCCAAGGCCCCGGGGTGCAGCCTGTGCACAGCCGACAGTCTCCTGTCGCTGGAGCTCCCCAGGACACTAATTGACCTCCGGTCCCTAATTTGAACAGAGTGAGTAGATACAATTGATGGGAGTTTCCTTAGAGGGCACCCATTTACCCACAAATTTGATAATCCCAGACTCTGGAGAGACTGGGTAACAGGCTGTTTCAGCTGGTGTGCTGGAGCTGTGATCAGCCTGGACACACCTGTCCAACCTGCATGTTCCATAAACTTGTTTAGTAGAAGTTCAAAAATGTAAATATGCCCATACTAATATCAGAGCATATCCCAGTGAATTTGTTAGGCAGAGATGCTTTGTGTCAGCTGCAGATAGACATAAAATGTACAGAGGGGGGCGTAGAGGTGCTCAGTGGACAGTACAGCCTTCTGCGACAAAATTTGTTGTTCAATAGGGGGCAGTACAGTTTATACAGGATTGAAGATGTTACTGAAAAGGTTTGGGAAATTCTAGAACAGTGGGGCCCATTTATACAGGAACAACATAGCAATAGGTTGAATTGGACATAGGACAAACATACTTGTTTGTTGCGATGGAGAGATTTCAGTGATCCTGGAGTGCAGGAAGAGTGGGGTCGGCTGATAAATGCACATGATAGCAGATGGGATAATATTAGGCCCTGAGGGAGTAGCCATTCAGATACGGAGGATGGGAATAGTGGGAGAATGGTACAACATACTGTACCAGACGAGGAGCCCCACTTAGCAGTGGCTTTTAATCAGCTCATGGTGGATTTGGGAGAAATGATGGGACAAGCAAAGCAGACAGTCTGGGCACCGATGCAGGTTGCTACCGAAGGTGAGTTGGTGAGAGTCAGTGGAGTGCAGAGTGTGTAGGAGATTTAAGAGGTTTGTGGCTGTGGAGCATGATATGACTGCAGTGTGAAGGGAAATAAAGTGCAGAGGAATGTTGGCAGGAGATGGAAAGGGAAGTGCCTAGCTGAGGAGGTGTGGACCGCCCATGATATGGATGTAGGCCTAGTAAAGACAGGTAACCCAGGTATAAGAAAGATGATGGAAGGGTTACCACTAGAAAGACTGACTGGGTCAATTGACCCAAATCAAACAAAATCACTGCTATTTCTCATTGAAGTTCTTGCTACAAAAATCTGAAAAAATCTGACTTTTATTTTTTTATCATTCTTGAACAGAACATGGTAACACAAATGAAGTTGCTGGTGAAATTAGTATTTTACAGCAGTATATACCTAGAAAGACTGACTGGGTCAATTGACGTAATGTCATGCAAATGAATTAGATAACCAAGTCATAATAACAATAACATAATAGTCATAACACCATCACCGACAGGGCAACTTGAGAGAAGAGTCAGCTGTCAAGTCACGGTCGCTTGTAAACGCAACAAAACTGTCACTACCTGTGACACGTGCAAGCGTCCTGTTTGCGGCAAATGCTTGGCCAAAATATGCATGAGCTGTCAAACGAAAGCTAACTGAAGCTAACTTTTTTCAGATTTTTGTAGCAAGAACTTCAATGAGAAATAGCAGTGATTTTGTTTGATTTGGGTCAATTGACCCAGTCAGTCTTTCTAGTGTTAAGTGACATGGTATTGTTACACAATAAGTATAAAAAATAAATGTATAAAAATTGGTGTAAAACAGTATCGGACACACTTGAAAGTGTCCGGCCTTGGTTGTACCGTCATTGTTGCAATGCAGGCTGAATCTGAATATCTACACAAGTGGCTCCAGACTACTGATTGGTGGGGAAGAAAAAAAACACAACATAATTTGGTGTACAGGATCGGATAAGAGACCCAACATCATGTGAGGGCAGAGCTGAGGAGGCTACGCCCTGGAAAGGCAGTTGCTCTGGATGGTGTGTGTTCTAGACTGCTTAAGGAGCATTCAGATCAACTTGCTGGGTCTGGGTCAGATATTGTTCAACATGAGTATTCAAGGTGGGAGGGTTGCAGCTTTGTGGAAATCATCATGTCTTGTTGCTCCCCTAAGCTGGGCAGCAGATTGTGGTAATTGACTTGACCGGTGGCCCTCACATCACATATCATGAAGACACTGGAACGGTTGTTTCTTCATCGCCTCAGACCACAAGTTCAGCATTCATTGGATTCCCCACAGTTTACATACCAAAAGGATCTTGGCATTGAGGATGTTGTGTTCGGAGTTATCTTGGCATTTACGACACTTCTCAGAAAAGGAAAAGGCTGACATTATTGAGTTAGTGAAATCTTACCCTTCTCTGTTAACTATGTGTCTGGTTGCACTTCAATGTCAGATCATGGCATAAATGTTAGTCAAGCTTCCCCTGTTAGACAACATGCCTATAGAGTTAACCCACAGAAAAGGGACTTATTAAAGAAGGAGGTAGACTACCTGCTAGTTCATGATCTTGCTGTACCATACAGTACTCCCTGGCTCTTAGTGAATATACCAAATGGTAGTTATCATTTTTGTACTAACTATCATAAACTCGATGCTGTAACCAAACTGGATTGTTACCCTTTCTGAGAACTGATGACTACAGTATATAGATCGAGTGGGATCTGTTCAGTTTGTAAGCAAGTTTGATCTATTAAAGGGATATTGGCAGGTGCCATTAACCCCTAGAGCTAAGGAGTTGTCTGCATTTGTTACTCCTGACACCTTCCTGCAGTACAAAATGATGGCCTTTGGGGTGTGTAATGTCCCTACTACTTTCCAGCACCATATGAACCAGGTGTTATCTTGATTAGGCAATTGCGAAGCCTGTTTAGATGATGTTGTGTTGTATAATGCTACTTTGTCATAGCATTTAGATAAAATCAGACAATTATTCACACGTTTAACATCAGCAAATTTAACCATCAATTTGGCTAAGTGTGAATTTGGGAAGGCCACCATAACTTACCTGGGGAAGGTAGTTGGGTACGAAAAAGTCTGCCCTTTTAAGGCTAAGGTTGAGGCCATATTTAACTTCCCTTTGCCTGCCAATCAGTGGGAACTACATACGTTTCTCAGCATGACCGGGTATTATAGGGCATATTGTAAAAACTTGCATCACTGACAGACCTTCTTAGTCCAAAATTCTCATATCAGTGATCTGATGTCACCCAGCAAGGATTTGAAAATGCTAAATCCTTACTTGCCACTGCTTCTGTACTGAGTGTGTCCGATTTTGGGAAGAGTTTTAGTATTGCTGTGGATGCCAGTGGTCAGGGGGTGGGTGCTGTTCTTTTACAGGTTGGCTGGGACTGGGGTTTGTTACTTTTCCAAAAAGTTTAACCATAATCAACAGGCCTATTCTACAGTTGAAAAGGAAGCACTTAATTTGATTTTGGCGTTGCAACACTTGAAGGTGTACCTAGGATCATCATCCACTCCAATAGAAATATATATAGATTACAATCTGCTGGTTTTTATAGATCAGGGGTCTCATTTATAAAACTTTGTGTAGAACTCATACTAAAATTTTACGGGGGCTCAAAAGACTCTACATGCCCTTGTTCAACCATACATGGTCAATGCAAATCACCTCATGCATATTTAAGCCTCCGATGTAAACCTGAAAAACTCATGGCATCATGGCAACTGCAAGCAAAAGTAAGAAGAGATATTTTTCTGACACCGAGATAGATGTGCTTGTGGGTGAAGTGGAAAGCAGAAAAAATATTTTGCTTGGTGGTCACAGTAGTGGGGTGACAAACAAAAAGAAAGGCAGTGAATTGCAACAGGTAATGAATGATGTGAATGAAGTGAGTGCTACAAACAGGACGGTGCCCGAAATAAAATAAAAAAAGGTTAGATTTTTAAGTGATTATAAATAAAAGAATTGCAGTGCATCGAAAGAGCATGTCTGCTAACTAGGGCTGCAACTAATGGATATTTGAATAATCGATTAATCTGTCGATTACTTTTTCGATTAATCAGGGGGGGGGAACCAATTCCAATCTTTGTACAAAGGTTGTTTCCAGCAACTCACATAAAAAACAAATGTATGCTACATTTATTTAATATTTTATTATGAAGTGCAACCAGCATGGTGCTTTAGATAGTGTATTCAGTACTCCAGTTTTTTTATGTAAAAGTACAGACTACCGCTGCTGCTACTAAGAATATTGTCTAATGTTATTTAATGTTGATACACATATGTGACAGGGGGAGAGAGCATGCAAGCGAGTGTGTCTGCATTTATTACGGACAAACAAAGTAAACATTTATTGCGGAGAAAAAGCCTTTTCCGCATTTTACGCAAAAAATGCGCCGGTGTTGTGTCCTAATCTGCCCCCCTGCCACGGATTGCCTCCCCTGGCGTCATTGCTCCATTTAAAGGCTAAGTCGCTTCTCCAGCGCAGCAGAAGCGAACGCTCGCTGTAAATTCATTTTCTTGCCCTAAACCGACTGAATAAACTCAAATTTTTATTATGTTTATTATGCCATTTTACAATCAAACCTTAAGTTATCATTCACAACCTCCTGTAATTCGTCACAAATGTGACGGTAACTTTTTCATTAAGACGCTACAGTAATGCTTTTCTTCTCGACAATGCTCGTCTGTGCAAATACAGTCGCTTTCAGTCGCAAGAAGGGACTGATTTAGTTGAAAGATATTTTTGACACTTTGTTGAATCCGTTCTGCTGAAAATTTTCTTCTCTTCTGTCGTCATATAATATAATACGGCGTTTAACTTCATACTCACCACTGTCACACCTGGAAATGATTGTGGGATTCAATAGAATTATAAAGAACATACAATGAATAGAGGAAAAGGAGAATATAGCTTAAAGCAGGGCATGATGAAAAAGGGGGGGGGGGGGGTTCATTCTAACTGAAACAAGAACTGACTGGCGCCGGCAAGGCAAGGTTACCTAATCGGGACCGATAGAGGGAGCGACAGAGAACGTCAGCGGCCCTTACGTATCTGTAGCCTTCCACAAGGACAAGTACTAACCGACTAACTAGAATAAATGTCAAACATATGGTTGTCACGTAGACGGAAGGTACCGAGACAGGGGGGGAGATGCCCAAAGGGCTTTACAAGGGATACAGCTGATACATATGGCAGAGCCTCCTCCTGTACATGCTGAATGTATGTCAGATGGTCGCTCCCTGATTATAATCAGTCAAGAGAATAAACCGGTGATTTGCAACTTCTCCCCGTGTCAGCTGTGAATCTCTTCTCATCCACGGACCCGGTGGAGACGGCCTACTCCAACAATTTGGGGGCTCGTCCGGGATCACCAGGAGATTCGCAAGATTCAGCTAAGTGTTGACGCAGCCTACTTGGACACAGAGAACTGCAGGGCCCAAATAGATGAGGTAAGCAGAGCCTGTTATATCAAAATCTGCACATTGGATATGTCAAATTGAGCAGTTTGAAGTGTCCAGTGGCCCGTCGGTAAATTAAGACGGAGGAGGGGTTGCACGCACTGTGTTTATATATTGGGTATGTCTATGTATTGTGTATGCATTGTGTCCAGGTATCGTGCGCAGAGAAATAGAACTTTAAGGAGCGGAGGGTATGGGACCCCCGCAGGGAAATAGAACCTTAAGGAGCGGAGGGTACGGGACCCCCGCAGGGAAATAGAATTTTAAGGAGCGGAGGGTACGGGACCCCAGCATTGTCCTTGGTGTGGCAACCCCACTATTTGCTGACGAGCGGTAGAAAAGCTGGGTGGGAGACCCGGGGAATTCAGGACCCCCAAACTCTAGATAAGGTCCCCCTCTCTAAAAATAAATAAAGGGTCAATCAAAGCACCAGCTTGGGTGCAGTTGTACTGGTTTGTGTGTGAGCAGCGTTGTGGGTTCTTCCTGTCCAGGGTGCTCGCCATTCTCTCTCTGTTGGTTGAACTTGCCCGTGGCTCTGCTGTCACTGCTTGCGATCTTACAGTTTGTCAGAACCAAAGGGGAGTTCTCAGCAATTGGACGCCCAAAAGCGTGCCAGCCCGGCCGCACCCGCTGACTCAGTACGGGCAGGGCCGACAGGTACCTCGCCTAGGGTGAGTTCTAAGAACACCCCAAGCTTGGACTCTCAGGAGGGTGGGTGACGCCTGAAGGCTATTTTGCCGGCCCTGGTCGAGTCAGACCGGTAGTGCGGCCGATAAGCTGACTCCCTTCTGGGTTGTCTCAGTTGTGCGTACAGAACACCCCCTTCCAAGTTGGCATTGCTGGGGATTGGGGGGGTTTCAGCTGGGAGCGGGCCTGTTTGGCTGGGATTGAGCTCGTGGGGCATGCCCTGTTCAGGAGGGACACCACAGTAAGCTGCTTTGAATATAGTCTTATTGTTTTAGAAGTTGTTGATTTATGTATTGGTGGTGTTTGTTAGTAGGACATTCGACTAGGATAAGGAGGTAGCTGATGCCGGGGAGCGTATGTGTGGGGTGGTTCGGTGTGCCGGATGTCGAGTAGAGGATAAGTGCTCACTGGGAGAATTACTGTGGAAAAAGGAGAGAGAGCATGCTAGGCAGAGGGGCGAAGCAGCACGCCGGAGAGCGAGCGCTAATTTGATGCAGAAGTGGGGAAAATAATTACGTACGCAGTTTTGGGCTAAATCGGGGGAAGCCCACGTATATGTTCAACGGATAAGTTGCAAGTAAAGATGTATAAAGCAGAAATAAGCACAAAGTAGAAGAGATCAAGTTAGCAGGGGTCTGGATAGAACATTTGTGTCAGGGTCAGCCCCTGCTGTGGTCCTTCCGTGTCCCTTCCCTGTTTGACCAGCAGGTGTTGCTGGTCATCCCGTTCTTTGTGTTAGTCTTTGTTCTCCCTTGTTACCTGTCTAGCCACATGGCTCAATGTGTTGATCATGTGGTTGTCTGTGTACCCTTCTTTCCTGAGTACCCTTCTGTCCTATGTTTGAATCCCACCTCCTGTTTTTGTATTTTGCTCCCTAGTGTTTCTTTTGAGTTTCTTTAGTTCCTGTGTCTGATTTTGTAGTTGGTTTTGTTCCTTGTGCCCCTGCTTGTGTCTTTGCCTGTTTAGATTCCTTAGTGTTGGTTTCTGTTTCCTTAGTTAGTTATTAGTTTCCCTGTCTAGTTCCTTTGAGTATTAGTTTCACCTGTGCCCTGTTTCCCTGGTCTTTGTTAATTAGTCTCACCTGTCCTGTGTTAGTCTCGTTACCCCTTTAGTATTTTAGTTCCTGCTTCTGTTCAGTTCCCCAGTGGTTCATTGTCTATGATTGTAGTCTCTGTGTGATGTTGTTTGTCTTGGTTAATTTGGTTTGATCTGCATCCTGTTTTCCTTCCTAGTTTTTGTTATTTATTCCCTTTAGTGTTTGACCCCTGTGGTCCTTTGTTTTTGGTTAGTCATTTGTAGTGTTTTCTGTTTTCTTTAATACCACTTTTCTGTTCTTGGAGCCGCAAGTGGGTTGTCCGCCCTTTCTGTGCCTGCACTATGCTTCGTTCTCGTGCCCAAGCCCCCCGGATCCCTGACAATTTGTGCATTTCCATAAAACGTCATTGACAGTAGTGGATGTGCGGGTTGGTAAATTTAGAACTTTGATAAATCTTAAAATAATGTATTTGAATAAAATATTGTGATTAATAGATTTTATGGATTATAGAGACTAAGTTTAGAGATAAAGGGTATTAAAGCACATCTTTGTGAGAAAAATAACAGTTTATAGACAAGAGGTTTTAGTATATGTGTGCTCGTAGATAATTGGGTGCAGTGTTAGGGATTTTAGTTATAGGAGAGAAAATAAGTAGAAAATAAATAATAATAATAAAAATAATAAATAATTTAGAGCCACACATCAAGGTGAAGTAGCTACAGTCAGGGAGAGAATTTCAAAAAAAAAAAAAAAGAATAGAGCACGGGTTGACTGTGAGGAACTCTGTTAATTTTTAGACAGGAAAACAGTTCAAGTGACAGTAGAGTGCACAAAAGCATTAAAATGCAGGCCCCGGTAAAGGCAGCAGAAACACCAGTACAGCAGTTGGGGAGAGAGCATAGAAAAGATGTCTAAAAAGTGGGGGAATAGAACAAAGGCCCTGGTAACTAAGTGGCCTAAAGGGGGCACATGGGATGTGGCAGTGTGTGAGATGGAGACTCTGATAAAGTATCATAAGGCTAATAAGAACACAGAAAGGCGTAAAAAGAAAAGGAGTGAGGAACTGGAGGTACTGAGGATATTTAAAGCAAAGGGAGAGGCCTGGAAAAGGATGTCCAATGTCAAACATATGGTTGTCACGTAGACGGAAGGTACCGAGAGAGGGGGGGATGCCCAAAGGGCTTTAAAAGGGATACAGCTGATACATATGGCAGAACCTCCTCCTGTACATGCTGAATGTATGTCAGATGGTCGCTCCCTGATTATAATCAGTCAAGAGAATAAACCGGTGATTTGCAACTTCTCCCCGTGTCAGCGGTGAATCTCTTCTCATCCACGGACCCGGTGGAGACGGCCTACTCCAACAATAGGCAGCTGTGCTCTCTCTCTCCTTTATGGGTTCCACCTTCATTTCAACCACACCCAGCCGTAGAGGAAACTTTAGTCGCAGCTGGTGCCAGAGGTTAGCACGGTAACCGTCAAAGTGACATGCATCATTCACAGGAGTCCCTGTCGCCGCTGCCAGGCCACTACTTTGCAGCAGTCTCTCCATTCCATCTACCCCCAAAACGCAAGCCAGAACCACCTTTATGTCCCCTATCGCCAGGAGCCGACCCCTAGTTTCCTCCACAAATGCTTTTATCCACTTTCCGGCCCCTTCTGCCATCAACGGAAGCATCCGAGTGTACCTGGTGGGGGCCTTATAGCCCTCCTGCTTCTCACTATTCTATGGTCTAGCTTGTCTTCCTCTACTCCTTCCTCACTCACCGTTTCTGTCTCCTTCTCCTGAAACTGACTCCATCCTTTAGATGGAGGGTTAGGGGTGTCCAGAAGGTGCACCAGCCCTTCTGCATTACTGCCACTTGCTCCGTACCCCACCTTTTTAACATTTCCTTTATTCTCAGCCCCACATGCCTGGCCTTCAGTTCTTCTCTCACTCCCTCGCAGTCCTTACTCCACTGCCTGCCACAACAATGCGCTCACTTCCCTGTACCCATCTAAACAACTTGCCATTACTTTCTGCTCCATACTTGCTTCATCCTTCTATTCCATCCTTCAACACACTGCCACATCCCATGTGCCCCTTTAGGCCACTTAGTTACCAGGGCCTTTGTTCAATTCTCGAACTTTTTAGACATCTTTTCTATCCTTGCTTTAAGCAGAGGGTGCTCCCTCCCTAACTGCTGTACTGGTGTTTCTGCTGCCTTTACTGGGGCCTGCATTTTAATGCTTTCCTGCACTCTACTGTCACTTGAACTGTTTTCCTGTCTGGTATAAAAATTAACAAAGTTCCTCACAATCAACCTGTGCTCTATGTAAAAGGTTAAAAAAAATAATAAATAATAAGTTTAATGTTCAGAGTAGTACAGTTCATGAATGTATTGTTAAAATCAGACATCCCAATATATTTTTTATTTTTTATCTATTTTCCTAGAATTTATTAAGTATTAAATTCATTTTACTTGGTGCTCTACTGTAAACACAATGTCAGGGACAGTACCGTAACAGGTGTTGGAGTCACAACTCCGCCGGAGTCCGTTGATGAGAAGAGATTCACTGCACAGTCGAGGAGTAGTCGCAGGTCACCAGTTTATTCTCTGACAGATTGCAATCTGGGAGCAACTATCTGACATACATTCAGCATGTACAGGAAGAAGCTCAAAGCATCAGTATCAGTCCTGTACGTTTATAGGCCTTCTGGGGTGATGCCCCCCTCTTCGGTACTTTCCACCTACGTGACCACAACAGATTTGGCTTTTGCTCTAGTTAGTGTGTGTGTGCATGTTCCCAGAAAAGAGTAAAAGTTAGTGTGTGTGTATGTTCCCAGAAAAGAGTAAAAATAAGTTGTCAGCTATATGATGGGTTCCTGTTCTCTTACTGTCTGGTACAAGGTCACCCTGACCTGCTCTCATGCGGACAGTTCCTGATTTTTCCCATCTGCATGGTGAGATCACCTCATCCTAGTATCGGTTCCCATGTCTATTTTCTTCATTGGGTTAGAGGCCATATTTATAAAATTATTAGTTGCATTCTTAAATGATTAACCCCTCACAGGTCACTAGATGGCGTTTACCGCCAGGGAGGAACCCTAAAACACCATAGAGGCCAGCGCTGCAGATTAAATCTTGCAGCTAAACTAAGCACCAGCTAAAGTTTTGTGCCTCTTTGTTCTCAACCACAGGTGGGTTAAAATTCCTCCCAGAGAGATGCAGATATTTTTGAGTGAGATAGGATACTGTTGTGAAGCTGTGTAAAGAACGTGTAAAGTGCATAATTAAGCGGTTTTGCCGTAATGGGATGGATCGATGTGTAGCCATATACGGTAAAGCTAAGCTAACAGACCTGTTGCGAGTGAATAGCAGTAACACGCTAAAGCCATGAGGGATGGTTTCATAATTAGTGCCAGACCCATTAAAGGGTTATTTAACTGACCGTTCTGGTTTATTTTACTGTATTTGTGTATGTTTATATGGCTATTGAATATATGAGGTAAAGTACTGTTAGGATAATTTTAAGAATGGATCTATTGTTGGCTCTGGGATAAATGTAATGGTATGTTATGTGATGTTATGCCATTATGTGAGAAAATTGAAATTGAGATGCAGATTAAATCTTGCAGCCAAACTAAGCGGCAGCTAAAGTTTTGTGCCTCTTTGTTCTCAACCACAGATACAGAGCCACTGGCAGGGTCTAAGAAAATACACACACCTCTCCCTGACACCCCTAGGTTGGGGAGGGTAACATCTATTCTTTTTTTTTTTTCTCTCCCTGACTGTACCTACTTCACCTTGATGTGTCACTGCCTCTAAATTATTTTCTACTTACTCCCTCTCCTAACTAAAACCTCTAACACTGCACCCAATTATCTATGGGCACACATATACCAAAACCTCTTGTCTATGAACTGTTATTCTCTCACAAAGATGTACTTTAATATCCTTTATCTCTAAACTTAGTCTCTATAATCCAGAAAATCTACTAATCACAACATTTCATTCAAAAACTTTATTTTAAGATTTGTCAAAGTTCTAAATTCACCAATCAATGACAGTCTGGATGCTGATCAGCCAAATGGTTACTTCAATATTAGTTTAAATACTAGAACTTGTGGCCATAAGTGGAAATTAGCGGGAGAACATTTTAAAATGAATTTCAGAAAGCACTTCTTTATACAGCATGTAGTTAGAGTATGGAATAGTCTTCCTGTTAGTGTAGCGCAAGCTAAAACCCTGGGGTCCTTTAAATCAGAGTTAGATAAGATTTTAACAACTCTGAGCTATTAGTTAAGTTCTCCCCAAGCGAGCTCAATGGGCCGAATGGCCTCCTCTCGTTTGTATAGTTCTTATGACCAACAGTGTGCCCATACTGCAAGCTCTGTTGTCCATGTTGTATAGTTCTTATGATCTTATGTTCTTAAACCAGAGGCCTTCTGGAAGTCCATTCTCTGTAAAATCCAAGCTCTGTTTTGCAAGGTCGCGTCACACGTTATGGAAAGCGTTATCAGATCACAAAAAACAAAATATGATTTATGTCGTGATGGCTGCACGAAAATTCGTGAGATCGGGTTGGTATATCTCCAGGTGTGTGGAGTTTAAGTCAAGGGAGGTAATGCTAAGATTATACAATTCCTTGGTGAGACCTCACGTAGAATATTGTGTACAGGTTTGGTCACCATATCTTAAAAAGGACATAGCGGCCTTAGAAAAGGTGCAGCGTAGGGCCACAAGAATGATTCCTGGTCTTAGAGGAATGTCATACGAGGAAAGGTTATTTGAGCTAAATCTGTTCAGCCTCAAGCAAAGGATACTGAGGGGGGACATGATCCAGGTCTATAAGATTCTAACAGGTTTGGATGCTGTTCAACCGAATAGTTACTTCAGCATTAGTTCAAATACAAGAACTCGTGGCCATAGGTGGAAATTAGCGGGAGAACATTTCAAACTGGATTTAAGGAAGCACTTCTTTACACAGTGTGTAGTCAGAGTATGGAATAGTCTTCCTGATAACGTAGTGCAAGCTGAATCCTTGGGTTCCTTTAAATCAGAGCTAGATAAGATTTTAACAACTCTGAGCTATTAGTTAAGTTCTCCCCAAGCGAGCTCGATGGGCCGAATGGCCTCCTCTCGTTTGTATAGTTCTTATGACCAACAGTGTGCCCATACTGCAAGCTCTGTTGTCCATTTGATCTGATATTATAATGATATTACATGACCTTTTACTAGGGATGGCACGGTTCATGAAAAAAAACCGAACCGTTCGGTTCGCTTGTCTCGGTTCGGAGCATGCATGCGTCGCACGGTTCCACGGTTCATGACATGCGCAATGTAGCCGCGTGCGCCGTATGTGACGTCAGTGTGTTTCCCTTTCGCGCGAAAGAATAGGCTATATGCACAGAGCGTTGTGACGTAGTTCCGGTAAAAGTTCAGCCAGCTAAGTAATTTCCGGTAGCCTTTCCGTTTAGCTCGTGTTTTCGGCGTTACTACCGTCTCTGAAGAAAACGTTTAAATTTCAGCCAACCGATAGCACAACATCTGAACACTGTTGTGCGCCTTTGTTGTGTGACTTTATTTAATGTGCGGTTAGGCACTTTGTTAAAGAAAATTAAGTTATCTGTGACAAAGCACTCCAGTGAGTGTCATGCCTCGATCGTCCGCTCTTTCCGTGTGCCACGCCCCCTCGTTAACCCTGTGTGGATTCCCCGTGTTTACCAGCTGTTCCTGATTGTTGTCAAATTTGTCATTACTCCATTGTATTTAGTCCGCGTTTCCGTTTCTTTCTCCAGTCCGGTCATTACATTGCAATTCTGCTTTACCGCTCGTCTGTGTTCCTTTTGCTCATTAAACCCCGCATTCCCCCGATCCTAGGTCTCCTCGCCTCTGCTTCCCCGGTCAGCGTTGTAACAGTGAGCCTGCTTCCATGCTGCAATGTGAACATTTGCCATGTTCCTAAAAATTCTGTTTATTGCAGTGTCTGACCACACAGACCTACAGGCTATTGCCAGATGATCATACTAGACATATCAACTGGACATATTTTGAACTATTACAGATTGATGTCTTGTACATACACAGAAATTGGATTTTATCGATTACTCAAGAACATTCAATATAATTAATACCAAATTTTTTCACGTTATATATATATATTTATATATATGACGAACCGAATCAGGCTTAATCAAGATAGGTGATCTATCATTTTCACGATCCCCAATTAAATTAACCCCGTGGACCGGAAAAATACAAAACGAATGATTAAACATTATATGCGTCTCTTTTTGTATGTTTTCTAAATAAGACCGCGTGCCCATACCCAACTGTAATAGCGATTAAAGCGATCCATTCTTTTAGCATTTATGTTAAGGCAAGACTTTTATTTTATTACTGTTCTGGGATTAATAATGTTTAATAATTTTAATAATGTGCTTTGAGTCAAGTCAAATTCAGTTTATGCATGATTACATGATATAGCTTTTTTAATACTGTATCCTAAATTGTGGATAATTAAGCTATATATCATATGCTGAAGTACATTTCTGGAGTGTTAAAGATTAAAAGAAAAAATAACAAGAACCGTACAGAACCGAAACCGTGGGTTTTGTGAACCGTGCCACCCCTACCTTTTACCACGTGCAATTTCATTTCATTTCCACCAACATTTCCTGTCTGGGTGCTTAACTTTTTTTTTGTCACTGAGTGTATTTATAGCCATGTTTTAATGCTTTATGAATGCATTATAATGTGTTATGAACATGTTTATAGATTTTTATAGACATGGCATTCATAGAAAGTGTTACCAAAAACCTTTCCTGCATCCTCAGCACAAAATTCAGCATCAGAAGTTTACAAATGAACATCTAAACAAGCCTGATGCACTCTGAAAAGTATTGAGGACTGATGTATTTAACATAGAGCTGGGCGGCATGACCAAAAATTTATATCATGGTATTTTTCAGTTATATCAGTTTCACGGTATACCATGGTATTTTTTTTTAAAGTATGACTGGGCGTTTACCTCATTTTACAAGATTCTGCAGGACGAATATTTGTATTACATTTTTGCATTGTTCCCACATTAACTATATTATTTTATTATTAGCCATCAACTGCAGCATACTGTATGCCATGTTCGGCCAACTCGGTATGTGTGTGTTAGCCAGCGTGAATGCATTCAGTGACTATTGAGAGGAGGTGCTGCACAAGTGTGTGCGTGTACATGTGCATACGCGCGTGCGCCTGCGCTGTAGTGGTGCTATGTGAAGTGTGGTGAATGAGGCAAAAACAGCATTGTTGGGGTTATCATGACTATCATAATGGTGAAAATGAGTATCTAATATTGATTCGTATCTGACAATTTTGCGGCATATTTTTAGCGGTGCAGCAGTGAAAAAGGTCACCCCTTAAACAGTTTCCAGCTGTGCCACTTTCCGAACGTTGTGTAGGCCATTTAAACCGGTATTGTGGTATAAGAAAAATTCATATCATAACAATAATTAAAAAATGGTTTTCGGTATGAACCGGTATACCGGTTAACATAGAACTTTTTGGCTGCAATGTGCAAAGGTATGTTTGGAGAGAAATGGTACAGAACTTCATGAAAAGAACATAAGAACATAAGAAATTTACAAATGAGAGGAGGCCATTCGGCCCATCAAGCTCGTTTGGGGAGAACTTAATTAATAGCTCAGAGTTGTTAAAATCTTATCAAGCTCTGATTTAAAGGAACCCATGGTTTTAGCTTCCGCTACACTAGCAGGAAGACTATTCCATACTCTAACTACATGCTGTGTAAAGAAGTGCTTCCTCAAATTTGTTTTAAAATGTTCTCCCGCTAATTTCCACCTGAATCATATCCCCCCTTAGTCTCCTTTGCTCAAGGCTAAACAGATTCAGTTCCGCTAACCTCTCCTCATAAGACATTCCTCTAAGACCAGGAATCATTCTCGTAGCTCTTCGTTGCACCTTTTCTAAGGCAGCAATGTCCTTCTTGAGGTATGGTGACCAAACCTGCACACAGTATTCTAGGTGGGGTCTTACCAAGGAATTATATAAGTGTAACATCACCTCCCTTGACTTAAACTCCACACACCTAGAGATATAACCCAACATTCTGTTCGCCTTTTTTATTGCTTCCCCACACTGGCAAGAGTGGGACATGGAAGCATCAACATACATACCGAGATCTTTCTCGTAATCAGCTACCTTTATTTCAGTGGAACCCATAAAACATCTGTACTTTATATTTCTGCTCCCTGCATGGATTACCTTACATTTATCTGTGTTAAATTTCATCTGCCAAGTATCAGCCCATTCGCTAATTAAATCCAGATCCCGTTGAAGCCTCTCTGCTGCTAGCTCAGTATCTGCTACACCGCCCACCTTGGTGTCGTCTGCAAATTTAACTAGTTTACTGTATGTATTTGTGTCAATATCATTAATGTAAATTAGGAACAATAGTGGTCCTAAAATTTAACCCTGCGGTACCCCACTATGAACGGAGGCCCACTGTGACATTGTGCCTCTAATAACTACTCGCTGCTTCCTGTCAGTTAGCCAGTTTTCGATCCAAGCTGCCACAGTTCCTAAAATCCCTGCAGCTTTAAGCTTTAGCAAGAGCCGTTTGTGGGGGACAACATCACTGGTAGAGGGAAGAATGGGTTCAATTAATACCAGCAAATAATAGAAGCAAACGGAACACTTTCTGTAAAAAAATCTGAAAATATGAAAACAGGATGGCTTCAGTAATAGGATAATGATCCTAAACACACCCAAAATCCACAATGGACTACCTCAATGAAGATTTGGCATGGCCCTCAAAGTCCCCTGAATTAATTATTGAAAATTTGTGGACAGACTTCAGAAGAGCAGTGCATGCAAGATGGCCCAAGAATCTCACAGAACTAGAAGCATTTTGCAAGAAAGAATGGGAAAAAAACCTACATACAAGAATTGAAAGTCTCTTAACAGGCTACAAGCATTAACAAACTGCGATACTGATCGTACAGGGTGCCCAAACATTTGCTTTGGGTCCTTTTCATCCATCCACTAATCCTAATTACCCTGATTAATTGTGAACAGCTATTTTCAATTAACTTAAGTACAAAAAAGCAGCTTTCTGCAGTTAGTCTGTGGCAAGTCATGGCTAAAACGATAGAGCTCAGTGAGGACCTGTGGCAGCGCATTGTGGCTGCTCAAAACTCAGGAAATAAGGGGTTCCCCGGAGGCAGTTGCACTCCTGGAGCAACTCCGGAGTGATTTCGCCGCTGTCTCCCCAGTGGCCCCACCTCAACAGCTGGAGAGGGCTGAGGAGACCTTGAGGGAGCTGCTCCGGTTGCGGTCGGAGCTGACCCCTCCAGAGCCACCGTCCTCTGAGGTCCCTGCGCCCCCTGCTGGCCGCACGCCCGAGGTGCCCCCTGCTGGCCGCACGCCCGAGGTGCCCCCTGCTGGCCGCACGCCCGAGGTGCCCCCTGCTGGCCGCACGCCCGAGGTGCCCCCTGCGGCGCCCCCAGAGGCACCTGTGTCTCCTGTTCCTGCGGCGCCCCCAGAGGCGCCTGTGTCTCCTGTTCCTGCGGCGCCCCCAGAGGCGCCTGTGTCTCCTGTTCCTGCGGCGCCCCCAGAGACGCCTGTGTCTCAGGTTCCCGTGGCACCTGCAGCGGCCTCCCAGGACCCTGCTTTCACCCCTGTTGTTCCTGTGCCTCCTGCTTCGGTGGCTCTGCCCCCTGTGTCTCCGGCTGCAGCAGTGCCCCCTGTTGGCCTGGAGTGGGCGCACACTGCCCAGTCCCTTGTGCAGCCCCCTCAGCTCCCAGTGACTCCAGTGCTCCCCGTGATTCCAGTGCCTGAGCTCCCAGCTCAGTCCCCTGCTGCTGCTGCTGCTACGGTGCCCGCGGCCCCTGCTCAGCCCCTAGCGGTCCCGGAGGTCCCCGTGCTGCCCCCTGTTGACCTGGAGCCTGTGGAGCCTGCAGCGCCCCCCGAGGCTCCTGTGGCTCCTGCAGCGCCCCCCAAGGTCTCTGTTCTCGCCCCCGAGGTTCCTATGTCTCCAGCTCCAGCTGCACTACCTCCTGTTCCTGCAGTGGCCCCAGAGGTGCCTGTGCCTCCAGCTGCTGTTGCGGCTCCCCCTGCTGGCTTGGAGACTGCTGCTACACCACCCGAGGTCCTGGTCCTGGCATCCCTTGTGTTCCCCGTGACTCCTGTGCCTTCCGCGGCGTCCCCCGAGGCCCCCGCAGTGTTCCCCGCGGCGTCCCCCGAGGCCCCCGCAGTGTCCCCCGCGGCTCCTGCAGTGTCCCCCGCGGCTCCTGCTCGGGCGCCCAAGGCCCCCTCACCCGTGGTTCCTGCTCTGGCGCCCCCTTCTGAGGAGCTGGCTCTGCCCGACGTCCCGGCCCTGACTCCGCCCACGCCCGAAGTCCCGGCCCTGGCTCCGCCCACGCCCGAAGTCCCGGCCCTGGCTCCGCCCGCACTTCACCCGTCGGCTCCAGACTCCCCGACCCCGACGGCCGGCGTGCTTACCCAGGAAGGTCCAGACGTCCTGGCCCTGGAGGCCGATGCGTCGCCCCATGCGACCTCAGTCTCCCCGGTCCCGGCTCCCTCGGCCTCAGTCTCCCCGGTCCTTGCTCCCTCGGCCTCAGAGCCCCCGGTCCCTGCTCCCTCGGCCTCAGTCCCCGAGGTGGTCCCTGACAACCTAAACCCCGCTCCTTCCTCCACAATGGAGTTGGAGGAGGAGCTGGAGTGGGACCCCTCGGGGATCACCCTGACCCTGCCTGTGGACCCCCCCAGGGGGTCACCTCAACCACCTGCACCTCTTCGAGGTGGTTCACGGCCGGGTTCTCGCTTCTCGGTCTCCTGGAAAGGGAGGGGACATCGAAGGCGGGGTAGACTCCCTGGTGCCCCTTCACACCCCCAGGTCCCATCTCGGCGGTTGGCCCCGGTCTCACCCAGGGCTCCAGGGCAGCCAACCACGGCCCGACCGCCGCCGTCCCCTCGACGGCCTGCAGGTCCTTCGTCTGCGGCTCTCCCCACGGGTCCCTCCTTGCCACCTCCACCAGCCCCTTTACCTGCATCCTCGCCACCCTCAGTCCCTGTTCCGGCCCCGCAGAGACCTGTTTCCCCAGCGTGCCCTACTTCTCTTTCCCCGAAGGTTCCCCCTGCTCCACGTTGCCCCTTGCCCTTAGATCCCTTGGCCCCTGTGTTCACTCCCTGTCCTGTGCCATCGTCGTTCCCTTCTGGTTCCTTTGTGCCCTCCATGTTTGCTCCTCGTCCTTCCGTGCCATTGCTCCCCTCTGGTCCCTTCGGGCCCTCCATGTTGCCCCTTCATCCCTCAGCGCCTTCGTCTTTGGTTGGTCTCTTTGTGCCCCCTGTGGTTCCCCCTCGTCCCTCGGCGTCTTCTAGTCCCTTTGTGGCCCCCACATGTTCTCCTCGTCCTTCTGTGCCTTTGTCCCCTTTCGGTTCCTTTGTGTGTCCTTCTCGTCCATTTGTGCCCATGCCCCCTGTTCGTCCCTGTGTGCCCCCTGTTGTGGTCCCTCCATTGTCCCCGGGTCCCATGTTTTCGTCGTTGGTGTCTTTGTGTTTGTCTGCTTTCCCCGTGGTTTGTGGCTTATTGTTTGAGTTGTCCACCTTGTGCCAGTTCTGTGTGTCCATACTGTTCCCTGTGCCCCGTTGAGGTTGTTGTTCTTTTTGTCTTCCCAGGTACCGTCGTGTCCCTGGTCTCCGTCGCTCTGCTCCCCTTAGGCGCGCCCGGAGTGCGCGCCTTTTGGGGGGGGGGGGGTCCTGTCATGCCCCGATCGTCCGCTCCTCTCATGTGCCACGCCCCCTCGTTAACCTCATGTGGATTCCCTGTGTTTATCAGCTGTTTCTGGTTACTGTCATTAGTGCAATGTATTTAGTCCGCGTTTCAGTTTGTTTCCCCAGTCCGGTCATTGTAATGTTACGTGTGTCGTCCTGGAAATAAAACCCATTTGTGCTTATTCACGGCTTCCTTCTCCTGCTTCCCCCGTGGATCATAACACCCATCTTGCTTACCCAACAAATTAAATCAGATGGGGTTTAAATATGTTTTTTCCACGTCTTTTGGATCTGGACGTAGGAGAGGGATTGCAGTTTTAATCAGTGGCTCCATCATGCGGTGGCCAGGGGGGGCCATGGCCCCCCTGATAAATTTGTTGCCCCCCCCCATCATCAGTCGCATATGCCAGATATGCTTCTATGTTTAATTATGCGTTTCAACAAATGCACGGTCAGCAAAGCGCTCTCCAGTCACACGGGGGGTGGGGGTGCTCACAGGAAGCAGCAGCTCAGCACGTCTCTGGTCATCTTCAACAAACGCCGGTCGCGCGCGGAGTTAAGACAGAAGACTACCGTGACTGAGTAAGTCATAATATCTAAAAAGAAGAGTGGAAACTATTTATTCAATAAACTTTGGAGGCTGTAGTGACGTTTTTTTAGTGCTTAATTTAATTACCTTGCAATCGTTAGCTGGTGCTACATGCTATTTAACTTGCTTTTTGGCATGATAAATTTATCTACATAACTAACGTTAGCTGGTGCTATGCTATTTAACTTGCTTTTTAGCATGATATATTTAATTACTTAACTAACATTAGCTGATGCTATATGCTATTTAACTTGCTTTTTGGCATGATAAATTTAATTACTTAACTAATGTTAGCTGGTGCTGGTATATATGTTATGTCAGAATTCCTGAAATTCAGCTCGACTTTTGGTTTTGGTGTGCCACCCCAAGATTTTCAGTGGCCCCATCTGGCCACCCCTATGAAAATTTTCTGGAGGCGCCACTGGTTTTAATTTCTAATAAAGTGACGTATGAGCATCTTGCAGAAATAAAAGACAGAGAGGGTAGATACATAAAGATAAGAGGCAGAGTTGAGGGCACCTTAGTTACTATTCTTAATGTCTATGCTCCTCCAGGTAGTGATAATAATAATAATAATACATTTTATTTGTGGGCGCCTTTCTAAAACCCAAGGTCACCTTACATAGTCCATAAAAACAAACAAACAATAAAACAAATAAAAAACAAATAATTAAAAAGTTATTTACATAATCAGACAACAATAGGTCTAACGTGAATAAGCCAACTTTAACAGATGAGTTTTGAGGTTTGACCTAAACAAGTGAAGAGAATCGATATTTCTGATATCCGCTGGAAGTGAATTCCAAAGACGGGGGGCAGAGCAACTAAAAGCTCTGTGTCCCATGGTGATAAGGCGGGCAGACGGAACAATAAGATGGGTGGAAGATGAACATCTGAGAGTTCGGGCTATTGAGTTTGAGAAAGTTAGAGGAGAACCATGATTTAATCTCCATTAGACAGTCTGAGAGGGAAGATGGTGGAAAGGAGCAGCTAGGTTTAGAGGAGATATAGAGTTGGGTGTCATCAGCGTAACAGTGAAAATTAATATTAAATTTCCGAAATATATGGCCGAGTGGTAGTATGTAAGTAATGAATAAAAGAGGCCCCAATACTGAACCCTGGGGAACACCAGCTGAAATGGGGAATAAACGTGAGCAGTGTGATTTGAGTTGGATAAACTGAGTGCGGCCAGAGAGATATGAGGTGAACCTAGCAAGTGGAGTATGACTGATGCCAATGGATGATAATCTATTCAGAAGAGTATTGTGAGAAATAGTATCAAAGGCTGCGGTCAGATCTAGGAGGATGAGAATGGTGAGAAGGCCAGAATCAGCCGCCATTAGAAGGTCATTGGTGACTTTTAGTAATGCTGTTTCTGTACTATGGAGAGGGCGAAAACCAGACTGGAATTGTTCATAGAGATTATGGTTACTGAGGTATGAGTGAAGCTGAGAGGCAACAACTTTCTCAAGAATTTTTGAAATAAAAGGGAGGTTTGATATAGGACGAAAGTTATCAAAGTTATTGGGATCTGCACCTGGTTTTTTAAGAATTGGAGTAACAGAAGCAGTTTTGAGTGATGGAGGGACAATTCCAGTGTTAAGGGAAGAGTGAATAATGGTGGTAATTAGGGGGGCCAGGGAGGGGAGACAGGTTTTAACCAGAGTAGTGGGTAGAGGGTCGAGCGGACAGGTGGACGATTTAGATTTCCGAATAATTACAGATATGTCATTTATGGAAGGGAGAGTGAAGCTTGTAAATGACTGACAGGGAAACTGAAAAGGGGGCAGAGAGTCTGCTTCAGGAGCTTCAGTTCCATTTACAAAAAGTTGCTGGTGGATATCAGTAATTTTCGATGTAAAAAAGGACATGAGAAAATTACAAAAATCTGTGGAATACATATGGGAGGGAAAAAAGTCTGGAGGCCTAGTAATATTATTAAACAGAGAAAAAAGAGACTTAGGGTTACATTCACTAGAGCAGATTAAACCAGAGTAGTATGTGGATTTGGCTGAGGCAATGCAGTTCTTATAAAGCAGAAAATGATTATTGTACAGTTCTTTGTGGATGGTGAGTCCAGTTTTCTTGAAGAGGCGTTTCAGTTGGCGTCCTTTAGCTTTAAGATCGCGCAAAGTGGGAGTGAACCATGGAGCTGAGCGAGTGAATGAGACTGATCGAAGTTTGACTGGAGAAAATGTATTAAGTAGGTTATGGAGTTCGGAATTATAATATGAGACTAGTTCATCAGGGGAGGATATGCTATGGGTACAAGGGAGGTCATTTACAGCAGATGAGAAGATGTCAGGATTAATATTACTCATTTTCCTAAATGCAATATTACGCGGAGTGGAAATCTTGGAAAGTGTTACATTTATATTGAAGGTAATAAGCTGATGATCAGAGAGCGGAAACAGATTGGCTTTGCAGTCAGAGGGGGTGACACCAGAACAGCAAACCAGGTCTAGGATATGGCCTTTGCATTGAGTAGGGAAGTTAATATGTTGCCGAAGTCCAAAGCTATCCAGACAAGCTGTAAAATCTCTGGAGAGGAGGTTATTGTCATTGTCCATATGAATGTTGAAGTCACCAAGGATTATAATATTGGGAGAGAGTACCGAAAAGTGAGTAATAAGAGCACTAATGTCATTTAAAAAGTCCTTATTTGGCTTAGGTGGTCGATAAACAGTGCATATAATAGTTGGAGTCGATCCCGCAAGCTGTGATGCAATGTATTCAAACGAACGGAAGAGTGGGGCGGAGACAAGGAGAACTTTCCACTGCTTCCGATGAATCATCGCAAGACCTCCGCCCCGCCCCGATTCACGAGGTTGGCAAACATAAACAAACTCAGGTGGAATAGAGTCGTTGAGGGAAACAGAATCATTATGCTGTTGCCACGTTTCAGTCAAACATAGAAAATCCAACTTACGCTCAGAAAGGAGATCCTGGACGAGATGTCCCTTACCAGTCAGAGACAGGGTTCGTACGGGTGCTGGAAATCCTGGAAAATGCTTGATTTTTAATATAGTGTTTTCAAGGTTAGAAAAGTGCTTGGATTTTGGACAATGTGCTTGAACCTGCTTGAATTTGAAATTGCATTGCTTTCATAATAATTCGTTATCTTACGGAGTAGTTTTCCTTTTAGCTAAAAATGCATTTTGCACGTAACGAAAATAACTCCGCTCGAGTCCGCGCTTGTGGCTGTAGTGGTGTAATCGTGCATTCCATTTGCCTCGGGATCCGATTTTCGGATTCCGATATTACGTCACATCCGCTAAAAACTCGGGAAAACCGAGTCGGATATAGTAGCAATACCATGGATCCATATGGAAAAAGCAAGATTTTTTGCTTAGCCGGACAACTTGTCGGATTTAAGGTACCTCAGTTTAAATGGCCTAAATGGCCTTTATCTTCGTTCACTTACAATTAGCCCGAACTACCTTAAATCCGACAAATAATCCGACTAATCATGAAATCCAATTCTAGAACGGTTAACTGGTAGCCATTGTTACCAATATCACTTGATAACACATTACGCGCGGTGCTTCACGTATAAAACTCCGTAGCAACACGTCCACAGATAAATTGGACGATATAGTGTGTGCGACCGATTTAATGAGCCACAAATGAGAAGTAGTGCTTAAACAGGATAAAGCTACAACTTTCCCTTCTGTTGATAAAGGGCGCAGCCATCTTCGATTCTGAACTCGGGATCCTCTGCGTTATCCGATCGAGATATTTCTCGGATCTCCGAGAAATGGGAGCGCGCATGTCATCACTTCCGGCTTCGAAACTCGGAATCCGACAAGGAATCCGAGTTCCTAGGGCAAATGGAATGCACGATAACAGTCTAAAGGGCACTTCCTTGCCAATTTGTTATTGATCGTGTAATTCACGCGAAAGTATTCAACAATTTAAGTTGAAATGTCATATTGTGTTTTTTTTTAATAGCACAATGGATTTAAATGTGAAAAAGTACATACAGCATATATAAACGTAATTTACCGCGGTTGTTAGGTGCTGGAAAAGCATAAAAATGCACCTTGAAAGTGCTTGAAAAGTGCTGGAATTTGAAGTTGGAAAAGGTGTAAGAACCCTGCAGAGAGCGGATGTTTAATAATCCAAAGTTGACGCTGGAGTTAGCCTGCTTGACACTAGGATTAGCCGACCTGGTTAGGTGAGCTAAAACATTGTGGTTAACATCCCGGTTGGTGTTGCGAGGATGACGACGAGATGAAGACAAGATGGATTTTATCGGGTTAGTGTAGTCGTAACTGAATTTCCTCCGGGACCCTCGGTGGACATATCTGTGGCGAGGCTTGAAAGCGATGTCCGGGTGGAGGTGAAGCGCCACAGGTGGAGGGACGGCCAGGTGGACATGGAGCCGCAAAAGCTCAGTAATAGAGTACTGAAACAGTGCTGTCGTAGGGCGGAGAATGATGACTAAAACAGTCCAGGTAAGCACGGACCACACACACGCCCTAGGAATCCACATCTTATTAGTGAACAGGCATTAAATGCTGGAGGCTAAAGAAAGCCCGATATAGATGGGGGTAACAGAAATCTATCCAGACAGCTTCGACACGACTACTAATAATAAGAGCAAATTTTTATTTATTTTTTTAAACACAACTACAACAACCGGAGAGCAGCGGCAGCCAAACTCGCCAGCGTTCACTCACCCGGAAGTAAATGTTCCTTTTTTAAGATTTTGATTAATCTAATAGCATCCGAATCGCAAAGCATCTTTCTTTGCGGTGGGGATTTAAATGTTTTATTAGACCCTAAATTAGATTCTTCGAACACTTCCACCCATTTGGCGAGTCCATTAAGAAAACATATAAATACAATGATAAAAGAAATAGCTCTGATTGATGTATGGAGAGACTTTCATCCAGGACATAGAGACTATACTTATTATTCATATCGACATACATCATATTCAAGAATTGATTACTTTCTAGCGTTTGGACAAGACAAATTTAGAATTAAAAAAGATTAAACCAAAAAACACTCTCTGGAAACTAAACTCTGGCATTCTAAACAATAAAGCGATTAGGGAACAACTTGTAGTAGAAATAAAACGATATGTGGAGCAGAATGATAATGGTTTAGTTCCGCCTTCTATACTATGGGACGCATGTAAAATAGTTCTTAGAGGTAAAATTATAGCCATTACGTCTAAATTAAAGAAAGGTAGACTTGAAAAACATAAGACTTACAAACAGTCTAAATAAATTAGAATTGGAAAACAAGAAGGATCCTAATAAAAATTTGTCTCAAAAAATTAAGAAAGTTAGAACGGAGTTGAATTACCTATATACAGTACACAAGAATTAAAAATAACGTTTTTAAAACAAAAATATTAGGAGTCTGGAGGTAAAGCAATGAAGGTATTGGCTAGAAAATTACGTAAGCAACAGGCTGATGCAACAATACAGAAGATACAAGACCCAATATCAAAACAGCTATTCCATAAGTCAGAAGATATTCAGAGTGTGTTCGAAATTTATTACAAAAAACTTTATACTCAAGCACAGACTCTAAATTCTGTCGAAATTGATTCTTTTCTTACTCCCTTAAAACTTTCTTCGGTTAGTGATACCTGGAATGCTGAATTAACTGCGGATATAACTGAGGAGGAGTTAAATAAAGCAATATCCAGGCTTAAAACAAACAAGTCACCGGGGCCAGATGGTTTTTCATCTGAGTGGTATAAGGTATTTAGACAACAACTTATCCCCATTTTATTACCAGCATTTAATCATGTTTTGCATGGAAGTGATTTGCCGCCCTCGTGGAGAGAAGCCACTATTTCTGTTATTCCAAAGGAGGGGAAAAACAAACAAGAGTGTTCATCTTATAGACCAATCTCTGTCCTGAACACGGACTACAAGTTGTTTGTCTCAATCCTAGCTAAAAGACTAGAATTGATAATGCCAGATTTAATTAACTCTGACCAGACTGGTTTTATCTGTGGTAGTCAAACACAAGATAACATCAGAAGAACTCTCCAAATTATCAATCATATTCAAGATTCTAAATTACAAGCTGTTCTCCTAAGCCTTGATGCGGAGAAGGCTTTTGACTCTGTCAATTGGCTTTTTCTTTAGGGCATTCTTACCAAATTAAATTTTCACAAGAAATTTATTAAAGTAATCCAAAATATATACTCATGTCCCACCGCGAGAATTAAAATAAATGGTAATTTATCGAAGAACATTGCACTCGAGAGGGGTACTAGACAGGGGTGCCCTCTCTCTCCTCTGCTCTCGATTGTTTATCGAACCTTTGGGGCAATGGATCATTACGGGACACCGACAGGCGGGGTCCTGGGGGGCGTCGGCCTTGCCGGGGTAAGGGCGAGGGAGTCAAAGTCTCCCTGGGGGCAACAGGTGTGGCCGTAGGCGGGGCAGCCAAGGCCGCGGGCAGGTTGGGAGAGGCGGCCTCGGACGGGGCCGCGGGCAGAACTGGAGATGCGGCCTCAGGCGGGGCCGCGGGCAGGACGGGAGATGCGGCCTCAGGCGGGGCCGCGGGCAGGACGGGAGATGCGGCCTCAGGCGGGGCCGCGGGCAGGACGGGAGATGCGGCCTCAGGCGGGGCCGCGGGCGTGTGGCCAGCAGGAGGCGCCTTAGACAGAACGGAGGCAGCAGCAGGCGTGCGACCAGCAGGGGCCGCCTGGGTAGGCGCCTCAGGCGTACGGTCAGCAGGGGGCGCCTCGGCGAGCGCCGCCAGCACGCGACCAGCAGGGAGCGCCACAGCGGGCGCCACCATCACACGGCCAGCAGGGGGCGCCACTGCGCCCACCTCAGGCAGTTCAGGAGCCGGCAAGGCAGGCAGTTCAGGAGCCGGCAGGACAGGCGAGACAGGCAGTTCAGGAGCCGGCAGGACAGGCGAGACAGGCAGTTCCAGTGCCGGCAGGACGGGCGCCGCTGTCACGTGGTCAGCAGGGGGCGCCTCGGCGGGCGCCACCAGCACGCGGCCAGCAGGGGGCGCCTCGGCGGGTGCCACCAGCACGCGGCCAGCAGGGGGCGCCTCGGCGGGCGCCACCAGCACGCGGCCAGCAGGGGGCGCCTCGGCGGGCGCGGCCTCCACGCAGCCGGCAGGGGGCGCCGCAGCGGTTAGTGCAGCAGGCAGAGTGGGGCCAGCCACAGGGACTGCAGGCAAACCAGGCAGGACAGGCGGGTCAAGCAGGACAGGCGGGACCGCTGGCAAAGCGGCAGTAGCTGCAGCAAGCGGTGCCGCGGGCAGAGCGGCAGAAGCTGCAGCAGGCAGGAAAGGCAGTGCCGCTGACAAAGCGGCGGAAGCTGCAGCAGGCGGTGCCGCAGGCAGAGCGGCGGCTGCAGCAGGCGGTGCTGCAGGCAGATCGGCGGCGGCAGCAGGCAGCGCAGCCGCGGGCAGATCGGCGGCGGCAGCAGGCAGCGCAGCCGCGGGCAGATCGGCGGCGGCAGCAGGCAGCGCAGCCGCGGGCAGATCGGCGGCAGCAGCAGGCAGCGCAGCCGGCAGGTCCGGATCGAACTGGTCCGGTGCAGGAAGGAGGGGTGCTGAGCGCGTATGCGCCCTCCCTTTCCGCGCTTTAGGGACCCGGGGACTGGCGTCTCTGACAGCGCTGATCCATCTCCCGGGACAGCGCTCTGGCCAGGCATCCCCAGTCTCCAAAGGAGGCAGGTCCTCCGCGTCTTGGGGCTCACCTATCACCCAGGCGTCCTCCAAGGCGGGGAGAAGGGAGCACGCTCCCAAGAAGAGAGTCGGGGCGGCTTCTTCCGCCTTTCCCCTTCGCCTCTTCTTTCTCCGTCCGGAACCGGTAGGCGGCAGCGGGGTCGCATCAGCGGGTGGCGAGCTGTACACCAGCCCGCTGTCATGTTCTACCTGCCTCTGCATGGCTGCAGCCGCTACCTCCCGAAGTTGCTGGAGGTTTTCGCGCACCACGCTCGCTTGGTGCGCGTCGCCGGGTAAAGACATCCCCTCCAGGATATCCCGGCTTCGGTGAGCTAACCGGCGAGCCGCGGGATCCTCCTGGATCTCGGGCTGGGTCAGCCAGTATAGGACCTCTTCTACCAAGCCGAGGTACTCCTCCTCGGCTAGGGGGGATCCTTTCTTGTAGAGACTTGTCATTCTGTCACGGTTCACGGGTGAGCGAGTAGGGAAGCAGGCGAGCAAGCCAGGACTTCAGGTAAAGCTGGGTTTAATGCACAAGACACGGACATCGACGGACAATACAATGACAAGTCTGGGGAAGACTGACTCAGACGAGGACTAAATACAAAAGACAAGCTAGACTTAATAGGACACAGGCGATCACAATCAGGGCTGAACACGAGGTAATGAGGGGGGCGTGGCACACATCGGGATCGTACGGAGCAGGGTGTGACACCCTTTCTTTTGTAAATAGTTTTTTGTATAATTGAGAGATAACCCAAAGAGATATATTGATCTGTTATATGCCATGAAGAGCTTTTTGATAATATACAAGCTATAATTGTTGTAAACGTGGCAAAAGTCATAAACAGATGTATTAGACTGTATGTCTTTTCAATAAAAACTTAAATAAATAAAAAAAAAAGTTAGCTTAATACATTACCTTTAAAAAAAATGTTTGATGTAAAAATAGAGTACAGTATTGCCTAACGGATATTTGTCACACTAGCACATTTACACTATACTAATGTTGCTCCTACTCATTCATAGAACACGGCATTGGCCGCCATTTTCTTTTGCATTTACCGTAAGGTAAAATGAGTAAACGAGCCTTTTCGGTGTTTATAGCAAATGCGTCTCGAGAGGAAAACCCAGAACGCATTTGCTATATACAAAAACAGTAGCACTTTTCAAGAAATGTATCATTTTTGTGCGTTGAATTTATGTTAACGTGTACTTACTATTACAAAATAGCAAATATTTCTAATATTTATGTAACCATTAGCGTTCCAAAGGGAATAAACTTTGCGAATGGGATTTGCATCTTGTAAAGGTACAGTACAGTATGTACATAAAAAGGAGCGTTTCCATAAGAAAGCCACGGTTTTTAAGGGATTTTTTTAACTGGTTTATATTGTATGTCTTGAACGTTCCCTAAAAACACAGTAGAATCTTCATTAATATATTTTTTCTTACTAATTTGACACTTAAAAGCATGAAAACATATAAATTACTGTGAAAATTTCACAGATGTACGAAAAAGTTGCGGATGCAAATAAGTTTGGTTCCAAAGAAATTTTGAATTTGCGAATCACGAAGCGCGAACACACGAGGGCTGACTGTACAAACAAAACGTTCTGTGAGTAGGTATGTGCAAATAGTACATATACACCCACCTAAAGGATTATTAGGAACACCATACTAATACGGCGTTTGACCCCCTTTCGCCTTCAGAACTGCCTTAATTCTACGTGGCATTGATTCAACAAGGTGCTGAAAGCATTCTTTAGAAATGTTGGCCCATATTGATAGGATAGCATCTTGCAGTTGATGGAGATTTGTGGGATGCACATCCCATCCAGGGCACGAAGCTCCCGTTCCACCCCAGGGGCCTAAAGTGTGCCAAGAAAACATCCCCCACACCATTACACCACCACCACCAGCCTGCACAGTGGTAACAAGGCATGATGGATCCATGTTCTCATTCTGTTTACGTCAAATTCTGACTCTACCATTTGAATGTCTCAACAGAAATCGAGACTCATCAGACAAGGCAACATTTTTCCAGTCTTCAACTGTCCAATTTTGGTGAGCTCGTGCAAATTGTAGCCTCTTTTTCTTATTTGTAGTGGAGATGAGTGGTACCCGGTGGGGTCTTCTGCTGTTGTAGCCCATCTGCCTCAAGGTTGTGCGTGTTGTGGCTTCACAAATGCTTTGCTGCATACCTCGGTTGTAACGAGTGGTTATTTCAGTCAAAGTTGCTCTTCTATCAGCTTGAATCAGTCGGCCCATTCTCCTCTGACCTCTAGCATCAACAAGGCATTTTCGCCCACAGGACTGCCGCATACTGGATGTTTTTCCCTTTGCACACCATTCTTTGTAAACCCTAGAAATAGTTATGCGTGAAAATCCCCGTAACTGAGCAGATTGTGAAATACTCAGACTGGCCCGTCTGGCACCAACAACCATGCCACGCTCAAAATTGCTTAAATCACCTTTCTTTCCCATTCTGACATTCAGTTTGGAGTTCAGGAGATTGTCTTGACCAGGGCCACACCCCTAAATGCATTGAAGCAACTGCCATGTGATTGGTTGATTAGATAATTGCATTAATGAGAAATTGAACAGGTGTTCCTAATAATCCTTTAGGTGAGTGTATTTTAAGATAGCTCATTACATGGACTGTAACTGGTAACTACAGGAGATATAGCTAAGGGAAGAAAAACATTGGTAGCTGTTTGCATTTCCCTATCAAAATTACACCTGCATCTGCATTCATTTGAGAATAATTGCTTCCAATTTTTTCCAACCAGGAAAAAATAGTGTAAATCGGGATTATTTTTGCGAATGATAGGAAAAGAATTTCAAATAAGTGTAGCCTGAACAAGCATTTTTATTCACTATGAATTGAAGTGGCTCACATCCAGTATCACAGAAATTATTCCAGAAGCTTATCTCTGTGCCAGCTGTTCGGTGTGCAAAATTTTTCCTGTTTGTGTCACAGGCCCAAATGTGGCATTTTGTAAATCTGTTTAAAAGGACAACTATTTTACTAATATTAAATGGGAAAACATATATGCACAGACATTTTATTTCTGTTCTTTAAAGTTTCAGTCTTTAATGTCTAACAACTTCTCAATTTTTTGAATGTGCATTGACCATGTATGTCTTGAAAAATTCTGATAATTTACAATACATTTTAGGAAAACAGCCAAACGAACAAATAAAAATTAATAGGTGCGGAATACACCCCTACTGAGCAGTAGCACTTTCATCTCCAACCCCCCACAGTGCTGTTTCAGCACTAGCCCCTCAAAAAGTCTCTGCCTAGCCCTGTTTAGAACAATTCAGAAACACTGTCCACTTATCATTTAATTGCAAAATTTTCTTGCAATGATAGTTCAATGACCTGAACTCTTTTCTATTCCCTCCTTAGGTGTACCAGAACATAAGAAAAAATACAGAAGGCTCCAACATGTCAGGAAGTGCTGGCAACATGATCTACTTACAAATACATCCAGAAATGCTAAACTGATTTTACTTTAGAAATAAAACACTTTGAAGTGGACAGTCTCACTGGAAAGGTCAGAAAAAATTGAATACTAAGAAAACTAATTGAATCATTTTTCAGTTGAAATGATGAGTAGAATAATACTCATTGTGCAAGCTCATGTCCTCCTGGGCATTGCTAGTAGTCTGGTTACACATTCCATACCATGGAATGTGCCCTGTCCTCAAAAATGTGTATGCCAGATCAGGCCCTGGTATTGCCCAAAATCTGCATACCGAGAAGCTCCCACTGTAGACTGCAATGACCTGCTCCTCTCCCAGCTTCCTGCTAAACTCCCATTGGAGACCCAGACCCTGAGGCTGCAGAGCAACCTTATCACCAATTTGGATCAGAGGGATCTGCAGGGCCTGGCAAACCTGACTGAGCTGGATCTCTCCCAGAACACCTTCAGTAACATACGTCACTTGCAGGTAACCCACATACCTGCTCTGCTTAGCCTTCACATGGAGGAGAACCAGTTACACCACATTCCAGACTCTGCCTTCTCAGGTCTGCCTAATCTTCAGGAGTTGTACCTTAACCATAACCAACTTCGAACCATTTCACCAGGAGCCTTTATGGGTCTAGGAAATTTACTGCGGCTCCATCTCAACTCAAATCACCTTAGGATGATAGACAGACACTGGTTCCATGCTTTGCCCCAGACACTGCCAGGTCTAAAATTTCTGGACTTGAATAAAAACCCTATTCAGCTGGTTCAGAAGGGAGACTTCAAGGACATGCTTCTTCTGAAGGAACTGGGGCTTAATAACATGGAAAATTGTGAAAAGAGTGTTCTGCTATGCACAACCTGCCAGAACTGACTAAACTGGAGATCACTAGTAACCCAAGACTGTCATATATTCACCCTAAGGCCTTCCAGCAGCTGACAAGTATGGAGAGCCTTATGCTCAATAGTAATGCTCTGAGTGCTCTCCATTGGCAGACAATACTCTCATTACCCAGCTTGAAAGAGATCAGCTTGCACACCAATCCCATCCGATGTGACTGCCTCATCCAGTGGGTGGGAGCAGAAGACCACAAGTCTGTCCGGTTTATTGATCCCCAGTCCACATTCTGCTCTGAACCCCCAGACCTTAAAGCAAAGAGGGTGAAGGAAGTCTCCTTCCAAGAGATGTCAGAGTGTTGCCTTCCTCTGATTGCCCCTGGAACCTTCCCTCATTATGTCAAAGTCAGACATGGGGACAACTTAGCTTTGCACTGCCGAGCCCTTGCTGAACCAGAACCGAGCATTTATTGGGTCTCTCCTAAAGGCCTCAGGCTCATCCCTTTTGCAAGTCACAGCCCATATCGGGTCCTGGCAGAGGGAACTTGGGTATCACAACTGAGAAGGCAGGGTTCTACACATGTGTGGCCCAGAATCTGGTAGGTGCTGATACTCAGAGTGTGACAATTTAACCCAGTCAACAGGAAACAGACCTGCTGAGCCCAAAACACCAGTGTAATTTGAAATTGTTTGCTATTATAGAATGGGATAACCTATGTTCAGCGGACAGCATTTACCAACAACCTAAATGTAAATACTTATGAAACATTAACAGCTACTTGGATGTTCACCATGTTCAGAAAAATTACCCATTCTTTCACTACAGTGTTGTCAAAATGAAAGACTTGATTTTTATTTATTTTATATATGAATATATATTCAAAATGTTTATGTGTGTATGCAGATATATAAACAGAGATTACTTATGCGGTGCTGCCAAATGGAAACTCAAGATGTTTTTTTGGCTTGTCACAAGCACTGCGGGTCTATTTTGTATCATAGCAATCATTGGCATTGCTTATAGAAAACCCTAGTCATACAAGATATTGTATCTATATTTTTTCACAAAGGATATAGGTGAGAAATTACAAGCAGTTCAAGGTATTGCAAGTTTCAATACAACAGTTATATTACATCACTTTACAAAAAGATAAAACATGTCAGGAGACAAAAGCTGTAGTTGAAGAAACGAAAAGGTATCACTCATGTTATAATCAGCTGCAGTTTTTATTTTTTGCAGATTAACAAATCTGAGAGAAAAGTGATTGCTCTAATTACATGTTTATCTTAGAAGCAGACATTTCTTAATCTGTGTTCTGCAATTGCTCACTGTTCTGCTTTTATCGTGTGTACCAAGTTCAGCACAGCAGCAAGCCAATATCCTTCTTACTGCCTGCTCCATATTATTCCACTCTTATTAACAGTGCTTCATGCTGACCTAGAACAATGGAATACAACTCCTCACAGTCTGCCAGACAGTCAGTTAACATTTTCAAGCATCAATTGAAAACTCAAGCATTGGATGACTTGGATGACTACAACCTTTTACAGCTTAACTCTGATAAAACTGAAATTCTTCTGGTTGGTACTAGATCACTTCTGTCTACTCTAAGATAAAAAAATTATGTTAACGGAATGTTTGTAGAACCATCAATTACAATCTGTAACTTGGGCATCATTTTCGATCAGTTTCTCACCTTTCAGTCACATGTTTGGTCTCTGGTACAGACTACATTTTTTCAACTCCACAACATCTCTCGCCTCCGTTCATCCCTTAGTGTTACTGATACTGAAACACTAACCCATGCCTTCATCACTATTTGCCTTGACTACTGTAATGCATTGCTCTCTGGCATCCTGTCTAAACTTATCAACAGACTACAGTATGTTCAGAACTGTGCTGTGTTACCTACGGATACGTGAAAATTTACCTACGTCCCTCCAGTTCTTTGTAATTTACATTCGTTACCTGTTAGTTATAGAATCAAGTATAAAATTTTACTAATTACCTACAAAGCTCTCAATGGACTTACCCCTCCATATTTGTCAGACCTTCTTCTTCTCTAAACGCCAGCTTGCACATTAAGATCACCAGACTCCTTTTCGATCGGCCTCAAAAAGGTTCTGGCAAACCATCCGGAGTATCAGGAGGGGGAAGCAGCTCCTGGTTCCTACTATTTATAGTGCGGGGGGGGGGGTGCTGTTGACGTCACCTGGGGACATCACCCGGAGGTGGAAGGAATACTTTGAGGACCTCCTCAACCCTGCCTCAGATACATCTATGCACACTGCCTTTGAGACATCTGAGGGCACAGAGCCCGAGGGTGCTGGGGGGGGCTTGCACATCACTGGGGCTGAGGTGGCCAGGGTGGTTAAAGAGCTCCGTGGTGGCCGGGCCCCGGGGGTGGACGAGATCCGCCCGGAGTACCTGAAGGCTCTGGATGTTGTGGGGCTGTCGGGGCTGTCGTGGCTGACACGCCTTCTCAACAGTGCGTGGAGGTCAGGGACGGTGCCGCTGGACTGGCAGACCGGGGTGGTGGTCCCCTTATTTAAGAAAGGGGACCGGAGAGTGTGTTCCAACTACAGGGGGATCATATTTCTCAGCCTCCCTGGGAAAGTCTATTCTGGGGTACTGGAGAGGAGGGTGAGATCGATAGTCGAATCTCGGATTCAGGAGGAACAATGCGGTTTTCGTCCTGGCCGTGGAACACTGGACCAGCTTTATACTCTTGCAAGGGTACTGGAGGGGGCCTGGGAGTTTGCCTATCCAGTCTACATGTGTTTTGTGGATTTGGAAAAGGCCTACGACCGGGTTCCCCGAGGTGCTCTGTGGGGGGTGCTTCGGGAGTATGGGGTCGGGGGTGCGCTGTTGTGGGCGATTCGGTCCCTGTATGAACGGAGCAGAAGCTTGGTCCGCATTGCCGGTAATAAGTCGGACGTGTTCCCAGTGTGGGTTGGGCTCCGCCAGGGCTGCCCTTTGTCATCGGTCCTGTTTATAATATTTATGGACAGGATTTCTAGGCGCAGCCAGGGTGTCCAGTATGGTGGCCTCAGGATCGCCTTGCTGCTTTTTGCAGACGATGTCGTCCTGCTGGCTTCATCTGCTGGGGATCTCCAGCATGGGGTGGTTCGCAGCCGAGTGCGAAGCGGCAGGGATGAGGATTAGCACCTCCAAGTCCGAGACCATGGTTCTCAGCCAGAAACGGGTGGTTTGCCCTCTTCGGGTTGGGGAAGACGTACTGCCTCAAGTGGAGGAGTTTAAGTATCTCGGGGTCTTGTTCACGAGTGAGGGTAGGCGAGATCGGGAGCTGGATAGACGAATCGGAGCGGCGTCTACAGTTTTGCAGGCGCTTAACCGGTCCGTCGTGGCTAAGAAAGAACTGAGCCAAAAAGCAAAGCTCTCGATCTATTGGTTCATCTTCGTCCCTACCCTCACCTATGGTCATGAGCTATGGGTAATGACCGAAAGAATGAGATCGCGAATACAGGCGGCCGAAATGAGGTTTCTCCGCAGGGTGTCTGGGCTCTCCCTTAGGGATAGGGTGAGAAGTTCGGATATCCAGGAGGGCCTCAGAGTAGAACCGCTGCTTCTTCACGTCGAAAGGAGCCAGTTGAGGTGGTTTGGACATCTGGTGCGGATGCCTCCTGGGCGGCTACCCGGAGAGGTTTTCCGTGCATGTCCTACAGGGAGGAGGCCCCAGGGCAGACCCAGGACTCGTTGGAGGGATTATATCTCTCGGCTAGCCTGGGAATGCCTCGGTGTCCTCCCCGAGGAGCTGGTAGAGGTAGCTGGGGAGAGGGAGGTCTGGGTGCCTCTCCTGAAGCTGCTGCCCCCACGACCTGAACCCCGGACAAGCGGCAGATGATGGATGGATGGATGGGCTCTAACCTGTCTGTTCCTAAATTCAGATTATTCTCTATGGGTGGCAGGACCTTGTGTGTGACAGTAGCTACAATCTGGAATACAACTCCTCACAGTCTGCGAGACAGTCAGTTAACATTTTCAAGCATCAATTGAAAACTCATTTATTTCAGGAATGATATAATGTATCTACCATTCTTGTTGGTTTACTGTTGTTGCTGTATGTGCATTTCTTTATTGTATTATTGTTTGCATTGTAAAGCGTCCTTGAGTGTGAGAAAGGCACTATATAAATAAAATGTATTATTATTAATATTATTAATAATTATTATTATAGAATTATTGTTAAACTCAAAATGGCCTACTGGGGCGTTTGTGTGGGTCAGTTTTGGAATTTAAACACCAAAGAAGCTGGTTAATTCATTAACTAAAACATCAAGCTGTAGTACAATCACTTTCTCCACTTCATCCCTAAATAATGAGAGTAGCAGAGGATGGGGGTAACTTCTTTATTTTTAGGAAGCCCTGAATACAACTTAGAAAATATAGTCTTTATAGCAGACTGGCAATTCCAGAGACCGCCCAACACCCGACGTTGGGACTAGGATGACAGGGGAGGGTAGATAAGATTACTGGGTGCGCGGTGCCTGGATGTTGGATGGGATCTTCTAGATCTCAGAAATAAGTGGACTGGGATAGGTCTGAGGCACATGTCTGCAGTGATGGTGTGAGTTCACAAAATTGAGAATAGAATAGAAAAGGAAGGATAGAACGAGTAGTAACAGATTAACTGCGTTTGTCGCTGACCGCCACAGACACGCGAGACCGAAACTACACTTGATTGGCTACCTGAAACTACTGATTAACAGAAACTATAAGACACTACAACAGTTTCAACTGAGTCCAAGACAGAAAGTAAACAAAGACAGAGTCCACAGAGCACCTTACTAGCAGAGAAGAAATCCAAATCAGAGCTTGAAGCACAATTCTTGCTTATTGTATTAACCACAAACAGCTAACTTTTTTATGAATATGTACTAGTTGTTGAGTTCAGTGATAACATAAAATTTAGTTAACCATTACTTCATAGTGTACATAATCACTGGCTACCTCAGTGTTTCCCAACCCAGTCTTCAGGGACCCCAGACAGTCCACATTTTTTCTCCTTCCCAGCTTCCAACCAATCAAGAACTCAGAATACCTGGCATGGGTGTGTTGGGAGCCAGGAGAAAAAAATCAGTCCAGGTTCAGAAACCTTATGGCCTGGGGTTAGAAACTCCTTCTAAGCCTCTCAGCTCTGGCTATGATGCTCTTTCCTGATTTCAGAAATTGAAAGAGGCTGTTGTTGGGGTGGGATGTGTCCTTTATGATTCTGAAGGCCCTGCTCCTACATCTCTTGATGTAAATGTCCTGAAGAGATGGAAGGGCCGACCTGCAGCAGCATTCTGCTGCACAGATCACCCTCTGGAGGGCTTTGCGATCCTGAATACAGCTATTCCCGAACCAGGAAGTAATGTTCTGAGTCAGGATGCTCTCCACAGTGCCTGAGTAGAAAGTCCGTAGGATCATTGAAGAGACCCTAAACTTCCTCAGCTGTCACAGGTGGTAAAGGTGCTGCTTAGCCCTTTTGGACTGGACTTGGATGTGAGCAGTCCACGTCAGGTCCTCAGAAATGTTGACACCCAGATATTTAAAACTCCTCACCCTCTCCACAGGAGATCCATTGATGGTGAGGGGGGTGTAGGCCCTCTGCTGCCTCCTACTGAAGTCTACCACCAGCTCCTTAGTCTTGTCTTCATGACACCACGCTGCTAGGTTCTCACCTCAGCCATGTAGGCCGACTCATCGTTGTTGGTGATGAGCCCCAGCACCACTGTGTCGTCCGCAAACTTAACAATGGTGTTGGAGCTATGAGTGGCCTTACAGTTATGAGTGTAGAGTGCGTACAGTACTGTACTGAGTACGCACCCTTGTGGAGATCCTGTGTTGATGGTGATGCTGTTGGAGACACAGCTCCCAACTCGCACCACCTGTGACCTACCAGTCAGAAAGTCCAGCACCCACGCACACAGTCGGTTATTTACTCCTAAGCTCCTCAGTTTAGTGTAGTCTGCTGGGCACTATTGTGTTAAATGCTGAACTATGATCAATGAACAGCAATCGCACATAGTTGCCCAGTTTCTTGTCCACATGGCTGAGGGTCGTGTGCAGGACGTGGGAAATGGCGTCCTCCGTTGACCTGTTGGAGCGGTAGGCGAACTGCAGGGGATCAGTGTTGCTGGGGATGGAGGAGGAGATGTTGTCCTTCAGGAGCCTCTCAAACACTTTCATGACCACCGGTGTTTTTTTTTTTTATTTTATATTTTTATTTACTTCCTCAATAGAAGGAGAGGGAGGGGGGTGGGAACAAAGGAGTAGAAGGGGGAAATAGGGAGAGAGGGAGAGAGAGGGAAAAAAAAAGGAGAAAAGAAAAAAACAAAACAGATAATCTGCTTCCATGTCTGCTGAAAAGAGAAAGACAACATACAACATCTGTACTAATCACAACGACCATCAAACGTTAAATGTTGTTGAACAGCACACACAACCAGTATTACAACACATGCCCAGAAGCAACAGCCGATCAAGACAGTGTGTGTCCGTGAGCACCTGTGTGCACACCTGTGTGTGTCAGCGCGCTGGTGTTCCTAAGGTTTCTCCATGACCCGGGCCCCAGACAACCAGAGGCCCCCCAGGGCACGGGAACCCCAGGAGGACCACCGCAGGGACAATTGCAGCCCCCACCCAGAAAAGGGCAGAGGAGCGCTCCGGAGGGGGGCCATCCGGCAGTCACATTGCAGGAGCCCCAGGGGGCCGTGGCGGCGAGCACGCAGGGTCCGTCGGTGGCCAGCCACACCAGGGCAGACTGGACCCCAGGCCCAGAGGTCCAAGGCCCCCCCCACTCTCCAGCCAGGGCCCGACAGAGCCAGAAGGACCAGGCCCCACCAGGCAACCACTGAGAGTGAGCCAGCACACACCAGAGCATCCAGCCCCGGACATCGAGAACCACCAACGCATCGGCAGCCGGGGGCCTCATCCACCGGCAGGGAGTGTGGCGGGGGGCAATAGAGTCTGAGATGTTATTTCAGGTGGAGTCTAAGACCCAACCTGACACATGTGTATAGACAAACAGGCGTACACATACACAAGCATACGTTCCCACCCTCATGCACACATAAACAAATATTCACCCATTCGCCCAACATGAAGACACACAGAAATGAACGCCGTACACACACTCACACTCCCCATATATACTCTATACTCCGAGATCCAGGCACCACCACCCCCAGAGGGGCAATCCGCCACCAGACCCCGGAGATGGATCCCTTTTTTCCTCTGGCGTGGGCACAAGAAGACCACCCCGGACCCCGCAGCAGCCGAGAAGCCCACCAGCCCAGAACCCGACCGGACGGGCAGCTTTTCTCAGTCCCCGGCTCCGGAAGGCGAACATAGAACAGGGGTGTGAAAAGACCCCATGCTTCCCTCCGCCCGCTCAGATGTGGTGTTGGCGCGTGTTGTTCTAAAGTTCTTTAAAACCGGGGAAGGGCATGGTGCTAACCACCCTCTGCCAATCAGCAGCTCGTGTCAGCTCGGCCCCTCCCCAGAATCCTCAGTGTCTATGTGCAACTTAAAATTGAGAAGTGAGCACTGGCACCAGAGGTAAGGCTCAGTAAACAGACCGCCCTCTGGACGCCATTCTGTGTGCCCACCCCCAAGGCCCTAAATGTATGTGTCATGAGAGAGTAAATATTGAGAGTGTCTAAGTTGTGATGTGTGATTGAGACACAGGTGGTCACGGGGGGACAGAGGAGGAATACCTCCCCTGCATCCCAGCAACGCACCTGCACCTCAAAGCCCTACAGTACACGTGTGTTGGGGTGATGGAGCAGGAGGAGGGAAGCATTTAGGGATGGGGAGGAAAGGATCGGGGGGGGGGGGGGGGGGGCGCAAAGTACCCCCCCTCTGGAGCCAGCTCCCCCGCTGACCCCCATAAGCACCCCCGTTCCCCGAAATCCACCCAGGGCAGGGGGGCCCAGGCCCATTCAGTCCGGGGCCCAGAGCAGCGGCACCACCGGGCACCACAGAGCCTGGGGCAGCCAACCAGACCCCAACATAGAGGGAAAAACTACACCCACCCCACCATTCAGTCAACTCCCAGACTACATAAGACAATAGACACCCAGGTTGGGTCCATTCTCCTCCTCTATTGGATTCCCCCCCACCCCCGCAGAGTGGATACCCCTAAGGCAGGGACCACCTGCGGACAGATGGTAACAACCTCCCCGACAGCTAAAGAGGCCCCCAGCCCCTCCGATGCGCCGAAGGCCCCCGCGCCGGGGCCGGGCCCCAGTGCACGCGCCAAACCACACCCTGGCGACACACCCACCAGGACCCAAGCCCCCCCAGCCCAGATGGAACCCCAGCCCGGAGGCAGAGCGCCCCCAGAACCATAAGCACGGCCCGGACCCACCCAGGAGCAGCACGGCCGCCAGGCCGGCAACCTACGTCCGCCGGCACAGGCTACCCCAGCAGCACTGCATGCAGCAGCCAGAAAGACGCCACCCAAGAGCCACCAAAGCCCCATCCAGGCCAGGACCACAGCCCCAACACCAAACCCCCCCCAGAAACCCCCCCCCCCCAGGGAACCCCCAGACGCCCCAAGCTCATATGCCCCCCCCCCCCACACCAACAACAAAGACCCACTAGGTGATGGAGCTGATCAAAGGAGCCCAGAGAGATTGATCTAATGTGGCGGCAGAAGCTGTATCAAGACTAATATGGTCCAGCAAACTCTCTTTATATTGGTTGATATTAAGATTATTTTTATTTTTCCAGTTCATGAGGACAGTCTTCTTAGCAATGCATAAAGCGGTGAAAGCCATGTGGGTTGTGTAAATCTCTGTAGTGACACCATCTAGGTCGCCCAACAAGCAGACTGAAGGAGAGGCTGGAATGGTACATTTCAGACATAAGAACATAAGAACTATACAAACGAGAGGAGGCCATTCGGCCCATCGAGCTCGCTTGGGGAGAACTTAACTAATAGCTCAGAGTTGTTAAAATCTTATCTAGCTCTGATTTAAAGGAACCCAAGGATTCAGCTTGCACTACGTTATCAGGAAGACTATTCCATACTCTGACTACACGCTGTGTAAAGAAGTGCTTCCTTAAATCCAGTTTGAAATGTTCTCCCGCTAATTTCCACCTATGGCCACGAGTTCTTGTATTTGAACTAATGCTGAAGTAACTATTCGGTTGAACAGCATCCAAACCTGTTAGAATCTTATAGACCTGGATCATGTCCCCCCTCAGTCTCCTTTGCTTGAGGCTGAACAGATTTAGCTCAAATAACCTTTCCTCGTATGACATTCCTCTAAGACCAGGAATCATTCTTGTGGCCCTACGCTGCACCTTTTCTAAGGCCGCTATGTCCTTTTTAAGATATGGTGGCCAAACCTGTACACAATATTCTAGGTGAGGTCTCACCAAGGAATTGTATAATCTTAGCATTACCTCCCTTGACTTAAACTCCACACACCTGGAGATATACCCCAACATCCTATTGGCCTTTTTTATTGCTTCCCCGCACTGGCGAGAATGAGACATGGAAGCATCAACATACACACCAAGGTCTTTCTCATAATCAGCTACCTTTATTTCAGTAGGTCCCATAAAATACCTGTACTTTATATACCTGTACTTTATACCCCTTGACAGTGTGAGCAGTTGTTAGAAGACGTAAAACCCATCCTGAACATCCGATGCCCTGTGTAGTGCACTCTATGCAGGATTTTGTAATGTATTAATTGTAAACTGGGACTTCCAATCAGTTCAAAGGTTTTTAAACATGTCTTAGACCAGAAATTAGACCAGCTGATTGATAAATCTGCCTCCCATTTTGCAATAGGTAGGGATTTTGATTCATCCATTTTCGAAAGTGTCCTGTGTATTTTAAACAGTAATTTGGGGGTTTTGAGATTAAGGAATTCTGCCACACTTGGTGGTATTTGTAATTTGATTTGATTAGACTTGAATTTCCTTTTTACTATAGATTTGACTTGTTGATATTCTAAAAATCTATTCTTGTTAATCCCATATCTTTTAACTAATAGGTCAAAGGGGATAAAGTCTATTTCTTCGAATATATGTTCCAAGTATTTAATACCTTTACAACTCCAATCCGGGAAATTTATCATATTATTGTTTAGTAGTATGTCAGGGTTGTTCCAGATGGGAGTACGTTTGCATGGGATTAATGAAGACTTTTAGAAACTCCCACCATGCTGTCAGAGGAGAGCTGATACTGGTGCTTTTAAAGCATTCGTGTCATTTAATGTTTGAGCTAATGAATGGTAGATCCGAAATCTCTATGTTATTGCATAGTGCCCAGGGACGGACTGGGACTAAAAAACAGCCCTGGACTTTGACTGGGCCCGGCCCAAAGTAATCGGCGTGCGGAAACTCGGCAACAACAATGCTTGGCATGAGTGTTACAAGACTTTAATTGTGGCTTATGCTATCAAACCATCAAAATTATAGCAACAGTGCTGATGTTGACTAGATGTTGTATTAAAAGTATATTATTCTAGATTAACTTGAATACTCACATAGAAATGGAGGTCTCAGCATACTGCAGTCCCTCTGGCTGAACCAATACAAAACAGTTATCTGAAACACACAACACATAGTACTGTATGAGTTATGATAAATCACAAAGTAAAGAGGATTTAGTATGCAGGTTAACTTGAATACTCACCTTACTCAATGTTGGGGGATAAGTATTTTCTTCAACAGGTCGCTTTTTTCTGCAACTCTGTCTATGACCAAGTCATTGTCAAGGGACATGAGAATGTCTTTCTCTGTAGTCATAAGCATGAATGCTTCCAGGTGTTCTTGTGACTGTGTGCTTCTTATTCTACTTTTTATGTGTTTGAGAACAGAGAAACTTCTCTCACATGCTACCTGTGTCACAGGCAGAGTAAGGAGGTACCTGTATCCCCAGCCAAGAATATGGTATGCATCTGTGAAGAGGTTGTATCGTTTCAGAATCTGATAACAACAGACTGGGCATTCCTTGCAAGATTTACACTTTTTGTTTAGTACATCTGTGTTCTCTTCTTCGTCATCATCACAGCCAACCCCTACCATCCTGACCTTGTACTCTTCAAGTGCAGACATTTTAAGACGTGGCCACTGAGCTGCCAGACACTTTAACTCAGACTGCAAATTGACAGCTGTTGCTCTGTTGTCAAACCTGAGCAGGCATTTGCTAAGTTCTTGAAATGCAGAATCAGTACCTGATGCCACGTCAGCAAAGTTTCTTGGATCAAGAAGGGCCAAGTCGGTATAGAGTGCAGCATGGGTCAGAAAACGCCTGTGGATGCTCCGAGTGATTGTATCCATAATCTGGTTATGGACCTCAACTTCATAGGCTCTGTTTGGATCTGTGAGAGCCTCATCACTTGTCATTTCTCCAACCATCTTCTTCCTTTTCTTCTTCCTTTTCTGTGGAAGTTCTGCCTCCAGTTCAAGCTCACAGTCTTCTTCCGCCATGAGTTGTGTATTTGCCCACTGGACAAAGTTATCAGCAGCTTGCTTAACTGACAGAAAATCTCTTGCCATGTCCTTCATGGTATCTTGAGTTGCCATTACCGTCCTGTGTGCAATTAAGATATCTAGTCCTCTTGATTGGAGGTATTTTGACAGCGGTGTTGTGACCTCATATATCCGCAGGAAAAGCTGAGCAGTTAACACTTTGTCGTACCTCATCAGAGCCTCTAAGAATCCTCTAGCTTTGACACGCACTGCAGTTTTTAAAGTGGCCTGACCGTGAAAGACACTGAGCGTCATGAGGACATCAATGTATAAAGCCTGGTCTGGTTTTCCAAATGAGCCAAAGATCTTCTTTAAGGCTACATCTTTGGCCCACCACCTTGTCTCTCCGATAGTAGAGAGACGTCTGTGTCGAGTATCCTGGCTTCTTTGTTCCCACACATTCATTCTTTGATACGATTCATGAATGAAAACAGCAATGTCATTCATGAGGGAGAAGAGGGACCCACTGGATAAGGCCATTTCAGTTGTGTCAGCCAGAACTAGGTTCAGCACATGTGCATAGCACCAAACATGTACCTGGTTTGGGGCTTTGGATGACAGGAGTGCAGAGAAGCCTCTGTACTGCCCTTGCATGTTTGATGCCCCATCTGTAGCATTACTGACAGTTACTGATGTCAAGATTGAAACGTTCCATCACCTCTGTCAGCATCTGGACAAAATATTGACCAGTGGATGCCTCACACTTAACCACTGCAAGAAGCCTTTCCTGAATTACATCTGTAACATATCTCAGAATTACAGAGCATTGCTCATGGAATGTAATGTCTTGGGTTGTATCTATCTGCACAGAGAATATCACACTTTCAGCAACATCTTTGGCGATGGTCTCCTGAATTACACACTTTACTGTAGAAATTACAGTGTTCACTGTGGTTTTGGATAAAAATGTTACAGCAGCACCGCAACCCCTGGCCTGTGACTTGTGCATCTTTTTACTTTTTTCTATGCACTCAGTGAGATGTTCCTTCAAACACACATCATATTTCCCTAGAAGAATGGTGAGCTCCAGGAAGTTGCCATGGTCAATGTTGTGGTCATCTAGAGTGTACGCTGCCTCCGATTGCTGTCCTCTGTAGCTCAGTCCTCTCTTTCCTATGAACTTCACCACATCTACTACTCTTTCTAACACTTGCCGTCTGTTCCTCACTTGATCTCTGTGAGCTACAATTTGGGGACCATGTAGCAGGCTGGCTATATCTGATTTAGATGCCCTCAGAAAATATGCCTCAGCACAACCTCTGTGCATGTTGGACCTTTCATGTTCCTCAACTCTTTGACTGATATGGTGCCAGTCCTGCATTCCACTTATGAAGGGACTGGTTTCAGTTGGTTTGGCAAATGCTAAACATACTGCACAAAAGAGGGTATGATTCTCTTCACAGTATGTCAGCCATTTTCTGTCTGTGCCTTCTTGATGTTTAAACACTCTCTGTACCGTCAGGGATGTTGTCTTTTTCTGAGGGTGGAATGCAAAAAAAAACCTCTAGGCTGTGACTGTCTGACTTGGGGCGCTTAAAAAAATGTAAAGTTGAGCTGCAGTGTGTGTCTTTCCCTGCTCTCGGTCTAAGCTCAACCTAACAAAAAAATGATGGAATGGATTTAAAAAAAGGTTTTCTTCCAAGATAGCATGGAATAGATTATATAGCATGCTATTATATAATCTATTCCATGCTGTCTTAAAATGATTTTATTACTTGATAAGCTTAATAATTAATGCAGTAATTACTCTTACTGCACAAATACCACATCTAAATGAAAATGAACCAATACAAATGTAACTTCTGTATTTAAAATCTTCAAAGATTGTAAGCATTAAGGGTGTACTCACACTAGGCATGGTTGCCGTGACAAGTGCCCGAGTACGATTGTCCCCCCCCTCCCCACTCCCCCTCTGGCCTGCACTCACAATCACATACGGTTTCAGCATTCGTGCCGGAGCACGCTTACGTCATTATGGTGCGACGGTTTCAGGGTAAACAGGAAGAGCGGCGCTCCCGCTGAACGCAATGTAATCCATCGCTCTGGTTACTTTGCAGGGTTCCAAATAAGATTTTCAACTTGATTAGAAGTTTTGCTAATCAAAATTTTCAAAAGTTGCAATTTGATTAGCAGTTTTGAAATTTGATGAGCAAGTTTTAAAAATGACCATCGGAAGCTAACTACTACATGAGCGTCGTAAAGTACTCACACACGTTTAATTTTTTGTATTAAAATGAATTAATGATAACACTTTGTTGTTCAGTTTCAGAACTTTTTTTCAAATGTAATGCTCTGGATAGTCAATTTTATGAATAAAGAATAAAAAGTTCAAATTAAACATTTCTTCATGTTTCTTTACCCCGACTGAGAATAGCGAGTAGAGCGTAAGCCTGAAAAACAAACTCGGTAGCGCGGTTATTTGGACAAGATCGTCAATAGCGCTGCCAGCGAGTATCGGGGGATCGGGGCTGGATTTTTTCACTTTTATGATTAAAATTCTAATAAAATTTAAAACTGGATATTGATTAGCAATGGCTGCGAATCATTTTAACGGGAATTAGGCAATTGTTTCGCAGGTGGGTGTTTTTACATCGCAAACTGCGATGCGATACCGGCTATTTCGAACCCTGCTTTGTTGATAGTAATTTTGAGTCGTTTGGTCTGCGATGGTCCACAGCCCTCTCACAGCCTGTTGCTAAACGGGTCTATCGCTTTTGTGGCACGAAAATTTTCGCGTTATCGTGCTGCTCGTATGAGGAGGTTTGCAAGGTACCAGCTGAAGTGCAGCAAGGACTTTGCAGCTTTAATTACCGACTACAGTTCCCGTACATCGACAAGGCAAAAAATAATATACTGAAATGTCATTGAATACAATTGAAAAGTGTATTATGAAATTTGAAATACAATGTTTATAATGTTTTTTGTAATGATGACAGTAGCGTTTTATAGCTAATAATCATGTAACTTACTATCACTTGCTGGTTAATATTAGCTACATTAGCTCTTGTATTAAGACACCTGTATTCAATGGGACACATCGCTATTATGTGTGCACTTGAAAACTACTTTGTTGACAGCCGTCACGCGCACTAGTCAAACGAACCGCGCTTTGGTGGTCAATCGCACTCGGGCCGGGTCAAACTGCCTAGTGTGAGTACACCCTAACTGTAACACTACCAACCTTTTTACGTAAAAGCACATATGTCTTAATATTAGCTACTGCATGTGGCCTTTTACAGCTAAAATGTTGAAGTTTAGCTGTTTTAACTACTGTAATCATAAAAAAAATTTGCAACCTAAACATCACTTCCTAACATCGTCCCTAGCAAATAACTGTTTCTCCTCTTATGTTCCATACTTACTTGCCCTGGATCTGCTTGTGGAACCAGCTCATCTTTCTGTCCCTGATAACTGCTGGCATGTTGCTGTGTAGCTGTCTGCCTGACTTCTTCACTGCTGCTGGCTGTGCTGCTAAATATGTCCGTTAGTTTGTGATATTTAGAGGCTTCAGCATCTAATGCCCGCAATTTTTTTCTCTTGCCTTCTCAGCCCCACCCTTTTCTTTCCTTTTTTAACTTGTAGCCGCATTTCAATACTATCCAAATGCAGCACCGCAATGCCACCACAACACCACTTCTGGGCCACCAGTTGGAAGCCAGCAGTGTTATGCCGGAAGTTACGTCAAAGTCACGTCACCGCTTGTCAGGCGCAAGTTTCGTCGCTGCGGTTTCAGAACGGAGTCTTGGTATGGAAGGCCAACGGGGCCAAAACGTCTTAAAAACACGTCGATATTTTACATGCAAAAAATCAACACGTCGATTTTTTACATGCAAAAAATCAACACGTCGATTATTCACGGCTAAAGACGTCAAAAACAGGCGGCATTTTGCAACGTGTGCTGAAATGGACAAAGCGACCCTTTCAAAATAAAAGCACCACCAACTCCTGTCCACAAACGTCCCATAGTTGAGTTTTTCCCTCTTTTTTAATTATCTATTCATTATCAATTAATACATGCACACTGAACATAAAAAACATTGATATACTGCCTTTTTTTGCATACAAACTATCTGCTGTCATACACCTGCCTCAAGTACTTTTGTCCATTAGACAAACAATTGCACATACTTGTAACTGCCATCCAGTGACTACATTCAACATATTTATTCAGATATCCCAGCACTGCTGGTATTTAATGGTGTCTATATTGAAGTCTTATTATCCATGTATAAATGGCTTTTTACATACAAGTTGTTGAGACCTGCGCGAACGAAGGAGCAGGGAGCGGAGAATCAGACTAAGGAAGCCGTGACGGGTAAACCGGGTTTATTAAAGCAGACAGGGAGTAGCACAGGACGAACGTTGATGACAGACCTGGGGAAAACGGACTCAGACACAGACTAAATACACAGGACAAGGCGAAAATAACAGGCAACAGAATTAACACGAGGTAACGAGGGGGGCGTGGCACACACGAGGATCATACAAGCAGGTCATGACACAAGTCTCCAAACGCTAGGACAGATCATAACATATTAGTTATTATTATTATTGTAATTCTTGTAATTTACAGCTGTTACTTTTTCTCATCATTCGTTGTCCCACAGACATTATTTTAAAGTTAGTCAACATGAAAATGTTGGAGCAAAAATTACTGCATTTTAAAAATTTAACATGTTAAAATGATGGCAGCATATTGTGCCTCTGACTACCATTTCGGGCATCAGTGAAAATGGTCGATTGTGCAGAAAAAAATACATCATCCGTGCAATGTCTGATCAGCTCCCCCGATGGAGAAATCCGTCACATTAGTGCTTCATTCATCGAAATTGTTATCGGCATTTTGCGTTATTCTGGGCTCGTTTTCACTTTACGTTGTAGATTTGAAGTTGTAAAACCAACATAATAAACACAGAATCACCTTGTGCTCTAATTTGAATAATCGAAAAGAGGAACTACGACAGCAATAGTTAACCTACATCACTGTCAAGTGATTTGCAGTCACACCTCATCGATCCATGCGTGTACTTACGTCATAGAAAAAATTAACATAATATAAATATTTATTATTACGAAAGTGGACGTTTCGTGTCGCAGCAATGAATATATAAATTATACTAATAAGCAGTGGGACGTATCGCCGTACGTGTTTAAACGTACCGTGACTAAGAGACAACGCAAGCCTTCGCCGCAGGTACGTATTTCTGCATCACTTTACGTTTTTGATTACGGATTCTTTGCGTGGTCGTGATGAGCCACAGACGTCTGCTTAACGGAGGTGTGCGTGCCATTAATTAAACTAGACAGAGAACTTCGTTCGGAGCGCAAAGGAAAATGGCTCTTAGAAGCTTTCTTTTGAACTGCAATCAAATATTTATGGAATGCACCCGGCTGGCATTGTCTGATAATGTACAAGCTAATGTAGACACGATACTGACGAGGTAATTCATTTTTTGCTACTTTAATATAACAGCTGTTATTATGATTTATTCCCTTAGCGTGTCCTTGAATATCTTTATTTTGCTATAATAGAATGACTACAATGGAAAGCAGTGTACGTTGGGCAAGTGGGCGATTAATTGAAAATGATTTTGCCGATGAGATGATGAGAACAATTTCGGAGTTTGTTGCCGAGATTCAAACACTCACCCAGCAACAAGGTTTGTCAAGTGTATTATATTAAACATATATTACAATTGTATATTATTATTACAGTTTCAATTGTCCCAAAGCAGAAAAAATCACTACAGCCATTAATTGACAAATCCAGAGTGGTGCAGCTAATCTACGCACGTAAACCCAAGTTTTTCTTAGGAGCCTGTTCCAACCTGGAAATTGTACATCAGAATTGCCAAAGTAATGTGACATTTTCAAGGAATTTGACCTAACAAACCTTGTTCCAATACAATCAAGATAATAAATACTAGAAATGTAAATACATGTGAGCACAAAAGAAAGTAGTAGTATAGAGTATTAATAAAAGCCCTACTACAATTATACAATATATATATATATATATATATATATATATATATATATATATATATATATATATACACGTATACATACTTTAGATCTATAAAGTCTATGAGTCTAGATGAAGTGGTGTGGCCTGTTGAATATTCAAGTACCTAGGAATCCATATCTCAGAGGGGCTGACATGGGCCGAGCCACAAGGATTGTAAAAAACTCATCTCATCCCAGGAATGGACTGTTTCAGCTTCTGCAATCAGGTAGAAGGTTCTGCACCATTATGGGCAAAACAGAGAGACTTGTGAGGAGTTTTTATCCTCAGGCCATTCAGCTTCTCAACTGAGACCTGTCCAACCCCTCCTTTTTGTAGTATTACATTCTTGATCACTGCAGAGCAGCCTAATTTTTGTCTGTATTAATAATAATTGTCTGTCATTCCATACTGCCTCTATCATTTATTACTGTACATGCACTGTTCATGCTGCTACACTATTACAAGGGTTTCTAAGCTGTTCACACTGTTGTGCAGACATTGCAAAATGCACTTTAACTTTATAACTTGCACATATGTAAATCTGTCTCAGACTTGTTTAATCTATTTCAAAGTTTTACTATTTTCCTACATTGTTTTACAAATTTTATCTTTTTAACTTGTGTTCTTTGTTTGATTTTTTGTTTAATTATTTAATGGAGGCACAGTTAAAAAGAGCGGTTCACTATACATTTCACTGCATGTTGTACCTGTATGACTATGCATGTGAGAAATAAAGAATCTTGAATCTTGAATCACCTTCCTTCACTCTGACTGTTCTCTATAACTGTGTGTGCCAATAGAGGTGAAGTGCGCATACGTGTTATACAGTATAAAACTTGACAAGATTGTAAGCAGAATGCTATGACATAGCTATGAGGAAGGGGCTGACTTACTGATTTATGAATTAAAAGAAAACATGTTTTAGTTTTTTATTGATTAAATAGACAAATGATGACATTGTACAAACATTTTGAATATTAAAAAAAAAAAAATTCAAATATTTTCCCCTCCTGTTGACAGGCTATCCCCCAGTAATAACTGGGTACTGTACCTTGCTCATGACTGCTACTGGCACAGTGCTTGTCAGCTGCCCACTGCTCCTTCACAGATGGGTCACATGCAGAGGTCACATTTAGTTGTGGTGCACTGTGCTGTGGTGACAAATAATTACTCACTTTAATAATAATAATAATAATAATAAGAAGAAGAAGAGTAGTAAGAATTTGTTAAATACAACTACTAGTACCAATGAATTGTAATTAAGAATATTAATAATATAGGCATACATGCACATATTTTATCATATTTAAAAATAATTAAGTGTATGTCCTCATTTAAAAAGAGAGAAATTCTGCCTGTTTTTGACGTCTGAAGGCGTAAAAAAATACGTCTTTAGCCGTAAAAAATCGACGTGTTAATTTTTTGCATGTGAAAAACCGACGTGTTGATTTTTTGCATGTGAAAAACCGACGTGTTGATTTTTTGCATGTGAAATATCGACGTGTTGATTTTTTGCATGTAAAAAATCGACGTGTTTTTTGAGACGTTTTGGCCCCGTTGGCCTTCCATATCTTGTACTCCACTGCTGTAACCTATGAGAACTGTGTAGAAAGTTATAGTATACTACATTATACTATACTTTATTATATATTATAGAGATAGTGGCAAATGGTATTATACGGATAAATGGTATTACACGGATAGCCGTTACTTTTGTTCAAAACAGTCCTGTGGAAAAGTTTTGAAAGTCAGTTTCGTTCCTTTTTAAGATACAGCATGCATATAAATCTAAATTTTAGTGAACGTAAAAAATGGTAAATAGGCTGCATTTATATAGCGCTTTTTTTCTACTCTTACGAGTACCCAAAGCGCTTTACAATTTATGCCTCGCATTCACCCATCCACACACATTCACACACCGGTGCCGTATGTGAATGTGTAAACTTTTCTTTATCAAATGTAGTTTTAACAGCAAAGACAGGTCCATCTACAGCCCATAATTAGAAGCATAGCTGCTATGCACAAAGGGAAAGACCACAAAATAATATAAAAAACCTATGTCAAAAACGTCTTCCTCTGTAATAAACCTGCGCTCTTTGGAGTACTTTAGAAAATATTTGTCAGTAAACAGTTCCTTAAAATTTCCCTATATCCAAGATTAAAATCTACCTCACGAAGTATTAGCTGTTAATTAGAAACATCCAGAAAAACTTTTCTTAAAATTAATCTGAAATGAATGTTCATAAAGGCTACACAAAGTCCTGCTTTTAGCTTGTTTTTGTAGAAAAACCTGAACCAACTAGATGATTAGATGGAAGTGTCTGTAGGACAGACTGGTCTGTCTTTGAGAACATGGTACCAAATGACACAAAAAGAACATCAAAACCCAGACTTGAGCAGAGGACCGGAGCATCTAAAGTCCTGTATTGGGCATGACTATTCTGTTTCAACTATTTAATGTAAAGGGTAAGCTCACCCCAAAACCATAGGAATCACAGTAAAAGATGTAGATTTATACAAGAAATGATTTAGTAAAACAATTTAAAACTTGAAGCTCTATTTAATTATGTTTTCTTAAAAATTTACTTTTAAAGGCATTAAAATAAACTAACTAATATGACCTCAAAACTAAGACCAATATTTCAAATGAAGGGGCAGATGCAATAAGATTGCAACAAGTTATATTTTAATGAAAAATACAACAAAAATTAAAACTGTTAAAATAAACAAATTAAATAAACAATGCAATCTATATAAAATTATTCTAAAACTACTCATACATGCAATTAATCTTTAATCGCATTTTGTCCCGACATTCAACAATAAAAAGTTCCATGTCTTCCTGATTCTGAAAGACAAACAAAAACGGTTCTTTGGCCTCAAAGCTTGGGTAATCGTACACCTTTTGCACAGCTCTCCTCTGAGCTTCCTCCTCCATCTCCAGATAGCGTGGCTGGAACACTGCGCCTCTGAAGAGATTGATATTGACCTTCAACCACTCTGCAGCAGTTTGAAGATCTCTTGTTAAAGGTGTCTCCTTAAAAAATAATCATGAACCAAAGAAAACATATTGGTTTGGCCCATGCCTATATAAATGTATAAAACACAAAAGATATTACAACAATACATAGGAATACCTCCTCAATGCTCTCAAGAGTCCCTTTCAAATCAGGGGTCCATGGTGTTTCTGTCCTATAACAAAATATTTACATGTTAACCACACCTACAACAAAACACGATTAAGAAAGATAAACCATACAGGGAGATGGAGGGAGAGAGAAAGATTTACCTTAGAAGAGCGAAATTCTCAATTAAAATAAGGCACCACCATCTCCTGATTAAGGGAAAGTCATACTACCAAGCAGAGGAGAAAAACAATGGCTTACCCAATCAGTCATAATTATACATATATGAATTAAAATCAGCTGAAAACAGAGTTGAAGTCAAACGGTGCCCCCAGGACACAGTGTAGAGCATACTGGATAGAAGGGGCACATACAATATTGATTTATTTAAGATAAAATTATGTACTTCTATTTACACATGTATACACACACACACACACACACAATATATTCCTCACCATCAACATAAATACACCACAGTCCACTGATCCGGCCAATTGCTGAGGAAGATCCTAAAATTGAAATGTAATTAATATGATTCGATGCAAAAATGGTCAATAACTGTAGTCCATCTAGTGGTAATAAGACAATCCTAACCTTGTGTTTTCTCAGGATCCATTTGCTTGGAGCAATTCGTGATGTCAATTTGCTGTTAAGAAATATACAAGTATTATACATGAAAATGTAAGTTTCAGATGAGTTGGAATTATACAGCTTAGGGTTTTTTCACATATAGTCCTCTTTAAAGGAACCAAACTCAGTCCTCTAAAAGTGGTCCAAGAAGTGGATCAACAAAAAGGGAACTCAGTTCTTTTTATGTTCACACTGTGAGTTCATTTGAAGCTCAGATGGGGTCTCAGTCCTTTTTCTGTTCATACTTAATTCTTATGAAGCTCTCTGCCTTTTATTGCTTTGCATTCTGGGTAGTTTTCACTTCGAACAAAAACTGTTGGACCAGGAGCACTTTGTTTTCATAAGGTGCAAGTTAAACAAACTGTGCAGCGGACTTAAAGTGAACTGGACTGAGACCACCTCCAGATGTGGTCTCAGTTCAGTTCGTTTCAGAGGGGTCTGAGTTTGTTTAATGTACTTTAGATCTGATTTTAAGTTTATTTTTGGCATTTTTTCTTATTCTGATACACTTGTAGCACTTTGGTCAACTTCGTTGTGTGAAAGTGAGTTATAAATAAAGTTGCCATTGCCATTGCCATTTGGTGTGTTCACATATACATAGAAAATGCTGACTAATCAATCAGAGTTTGCATTAAGGGCTGAAAGGGACCAAGTGTGAAAAAACCCTTAGTTTCACTTCCTTTTGCATCAGAACACTGAACATATTTGAAACATAGCCAAATTTTATATTTTGAAATTACAGTAATTTTATTTATATGAAATACCTGAAAGCTATTTCTAAATATAAATATTAACAAGTTATTTCATTTTGTCAAGCAAAGTTTGTTTAAAAAATGTGCTAAGTACTATGCAAAAGTGAAAAGCAGGCAATACTGTGTGTATGTAACAGACAACCACGTTGTAACATCTGTTACATACAGAGACAGACCCATATACAGTTAGAATCCTCATGCAAAACTAAAACAAACACACAAACAAACAAATCTGAACATCATGCAAACCGCAAAGCTTGAACAGCGAACCTTGAACAGCGAACCTTGAACATGTTCGCAACTACATAAATAAAACAACCTGAAAAGTGTCATGTATCGCCCATCTCCCAACCCATAAGGATTGGCTGAGTCAAGAAAGAACATTTGCCTATCTTTAGGCTTCATGACCTGTGGGGTACAGTTTGAATACTTTTTGATGAAAGGTAAAAGCAGATAAACATTCAGTTTGTGTAAGAAGAAATTTAAACATACACATAGCATCCAGTGACCCATCTTCCAGGCAGGAAACAGGACACAGTCCTTGAGTGAAATATCATCCTAGAAGTCATTTCAAATAACATGAGACTAATAATCATGGCAAGCTATTTGCTTAGACGATATTTCATATGTAGTATGACATTCGTAACTCACTGGGAAAGATAAAAAGGGATCTTGGTTTAGTGGAGGCAGCCACGTGACCACAACATACAGTATGCATCAATTGCCAGAATGTCCTTTCCCTAAATCAAAAACAAATACAAATTTCAAGAGTCCACAAAATAAAGACTGTGTATATGAATTAGATTCTTAATAAAACCCACCTGTGCCTCAGCAAGTAATGTAATTGCTTGCAGACATCCATTTGCAATCTAAGACATTTGAAAAAGAAAAATTGTTACATCTTCATTCGTAAATGAGAAAATACATTCGTAAATGAGAAAATACATTTAAAACAAAAATTATTTATAGACTCACAGTTGCCTCCAATTCTGCATTGTGAACCAAGGTCCAAAAATCCTTCCGTTGAAGGACAATGTTCCCAACTTCAGCTACTTCCTCTTCTGGGCTACTGGTGCTTAAAATCCAGTCAAGCTGCAAAACAAATTAAATAAGGACAAATAAAAGGCTGCATGAAGTAGATTAAATTTTAAGTAATTAACTAATAAGATACATAGCACACCATACCACTTGTATTTGTCCTTTGCTTGGCTGATGATCCCAACAGGTTCTACTGGCAGACAGGTCTTTAATAAGACACACGATTGAATCTTCTTTATAGACAGACAGACAGACAGACAGACAGAGACAATAAATTTTAATAAAAAAAATTAAAGTCTATTTTTAAAATGTTGTTATGTTTTACAAGACCTACCTTGAACTGTATCTGCTTCTAAATTTATTAGAACAGAACCCACCACAGCATCAGTTGGATCTCCTGCCTCCATACATACTTCTGAATTATTTGGGTAAAAAAATTGTAGTTAGAATCTGAAAACAAGCTTATATTCTACCACGCATAGGAAAGAAAACATCACCAGTAGCTGAAGCAACATCAGACAGTGCCGGCCCCTCAACCACGGCAGGGCTTGGTTCCTCTGGAACAATATCTGGAATTACTGTTTAAATGGAAAATTATATAAATGTGACCATTAGATAAAACAATAAACATATAAAACCATTCATATTTCTTTAAATGTTGGCAAAGACTATGTGAAAAAAATTACCGAAAGTGGCCTGCCCATATGCATTCATCACCAGCTCTGATCCAAATGTGTTCTTTAACCTGTTCAGCACTTTACTGTTCCTATTTTCATTGTAGTGATGAATTATATTCCTCATTAGAAAAAGATGAGTTGATGGCATTGTCATGTTCATGAAGTAGTTGTTTTTCTTCATCTTAGCAAACAGTTGTTCTGCAACCTGACTATTCACTTTTCCACTTAGCTGAGGCACCAATGTCACTTTCCTCAAGACATCGCGACTGTCTTTAGTATTGCTTTCATGAAATCGATCATAAAGTGCATAATGATGAGAAGAGCCTGTTATGGGGTGCCCATCTGCATCTGGAATTGTCTTTTTAGTCTCCAGCCAGGGTAGAGACACTTTCAGCTCTCCACGTGTGGCCAGTGCTATGTTACCTTGAGTAGGTTCTGGTAGTCGTCCTTCAAAAGGAGAGAAAGGTAGATTTTCTGGCACCCTGAGATTGGTGTGTGTTGCAAGACCCCGAGCAAAGTCATAAATTGCAACATTTGGCATGTGTTTCCAGGACAGCAGCAAATCTGCAAAGTCTTGAGGGCTCTCAGCTCGAAGATTACATTTTAGGCTATAAACAATCCCACATGGACACATGATCACGGCCCATCCACCTGACAAAAAAAGTTATTCAAGTTATTACTGTCACGCCCCGCTCCGTCCGCTCCCGATGTGTGCCACGCCCACCTCATTACCTCCTGTTTCGCCCTGATTGTTCTCACCTGTGGCTCGTTGTCCGTGGCTTGTCTTTTGTATTTAGTCCTCGTCTGAGTCAGTCTTCCCCAGACTAATCATTGATGTTGCCTGTCGTGCTTACCCGGTCTTGTTATCCCAATAAATCCCCTTTGTTCCTGACTTCCTGGCTCCGATCGCCTGCTTACCTGCACCGCTCGTCCACGATCGTGACAATTACATTTTCACCTTATACAGCAAAATCTCTCAACATATTATGAACAATCTAATACATTAGTTTCTCCATTAAATATTATGATTACCAGAGGCAGCCCAGATCTTCTGAAAAATGTTGTCATATGTTTGCCTTGACTTCATTTCATTAACCAGTCTAAGAAGCAGGTCATGGCGAGATCCAGAGGAATCCAATCCACATTCTTTGCACAATTTTCTGAGTACTTCAACCTATTAAAGGTAAATAAGCAACATCTGTAGATATGTACTTTTTAAATTAAAACATTTAAACAGTCTAAAATAGACAAACCTTCTGTTTGAAAAGTTCATCTCTAAGCCTGTCTTCTGGCACAGAAATGTCAGCAGCCTCTGACAAAGACTTTGGCGCATGAACTACGCCGTTTAGGGAGATGGTGTGTACGCCACTAGCGGGGGGGAGGGAGAATGAAGAGCAGAGAGGTCGAGAGAGCTGGGTGACCGTAGGTCGTAGACGCAGGAAAAGGCGTACACATGTTACAGAGGCGGCATCACCTGAGGTGTCTGTGTCTAACAGGTTTCAGGTGCTTCCAGCTTTAGAGCCGGAAGGGACTGGGGAAGCAGGTGGGCCCTTGGGCACTGAGGAGCCCCCTCCCCCCAGAAAAAGGGAGGTTGTGGTAGTGGGGGATTCAATTATTAGGGGAGTAGACAGTTATGTGTGCACGCGTGATAGAGGGTCCCGTACGGTGTCTTGCCTGCCTGGTGCCCAGGTAGGAGACCTTCCAGATCGTGTGGACAAGCTTTTGGCCCCAGCTGGGGTGGATCCAGTTGTCGTGGTGCATGTTGGCACCAACGACATAGGCAAGGGTAGAAGGGCTGTTCTGCAGGATAAATTTATAGAAGTCGCCAATAAGCTTAGAAGCAGAACGTCCATGGTGGTATTTTCTGAAATACTCCCCGTGCCACGCGCAAGTCAGGCTAAGTTAGCTGAGATAAGGAGATTAAATGCGATGGTGTAGGAAAGAGGGGTTTAGGTTTATGGGGCACTGGAGTACCTTCTGGAACAGGTGGGACCTGTTCAAGCCGGATGGGTTGCATCTGAACCGGAGGGGAACCAGTGTACTGGGAAGGCGTATTTGTAGAGTAGTTGAGGAATGTTTAAACTAGGGACTGGGGGGGCAGGGAGGTTAGTTAAGTATGTAACTGGGGGGAAACGGAAAGCCCCAAAAAATCATATTATAAGTAGGCACTGTAATAGGCCTACCCTTTGTTGTCTGTATTTAAACGCCAGGAGTATTAGGAATAAAATTCATGATTTAGAGGCTCTTATCTCATCGGACTCTTATGATATTATAGCAATAACTGAAACGTGGTTGAGTGATAAGGATGGACAAGAATATAATATGGATGGTTACACATTGTTCCGTAAAGACCATATAGGTAAGAAGGGAGGTGGTGTTGCAGTATATGTAAAGGAAAACTTGCAGGCAAGGGAGCTTACTGATATAAGTAAAAGTATGGAAGCTATATGGGTAAAATTAGATGCTACAAACTCAAATAGCCTAATTGTCGGTGTTTGTTACAGAGCACCCAATGTAGCTGCTGAGGAAAGCAGATTGTTATACAGTGATATTAGGATTATGAGCAATAAAAATGATGTGGTAGTTATGGGTGATTTTAATCTACCGGGGATGCAGTGGGACATTGTTGCTGGCTCTTCTGAAAATGAACTTGAGATGGTGGAATTAGTACAGGATTGTTTTTTTACTCAGTTTGTTAACACCCCTACCAGGGGAGATGCCATTCTTGATCTTGTTTTGTCTAATAACCAGGACAGGATTGGTAAATTAGATGTTTTAGAACCACTTGACAGTAGCGATCATAACATGGTTAAATTTGAGGTTAAGTTTAGTGCCCGAAGAGCAAAGTCCAAATCAAAAATATATAATGTTAGGAAGGCTAACTTCAATTGTATGAGATTAAAACTAGAAACTGTGAACTGGATGGAGTTAATTAACAAAACTGTTGAAGAGGCATGGGAATTTTTTAAAAGCACATTATTGCAAGTACAAGAGGACTTCATACCTGTTTCTAGCAAGAATAAATCTAGGAAATTGCAACCTAGGTGGTTTAATAGGGAAATAAAGTATAAAGTAAGGAGGAAAAGGGCTTTGTTCCAGAGATGGAAAATAACTGATGATGACATAATAAAACAAGAGTATCTAAATCTACAGGCTGAATTAAAAAATGACATTAGACGAGCTAAAAGGAATGTCGAAAGGAAGATCGCATTGGAGGCTAAGGATGACGTTAAAAGTTTCTTCCAGTATTTTAACTCTAAAAGAGCTCTAAAAGCTGAAATTACTAATCTGCAGGATAGTAAGGGTCTTATAATTGAAAACGACATTGACATAGTAAATGAGTTCAATGATAGTTTTGCACGGGTATTCACTGTCGAGGACACTAGTAACTTACCAGTTCTTATTACTAATCCAACATCGTCTATAACTAATATATATATAACTGAAGCTGATGTTTTGCAAAGCCTAGCTAAGCTCAAAATAAATAAATCACAGGGCCCTGATGGCATCTTACCTATAGTGTTAAAAGGGATGAGGGATATTATTTGCCGACCCTTAACATTACTGTTTCAAAAATCCTTATCTGAAGGTGTGGTACCTTCTGATTGGAAGCATGCCAACATAACGCCCATTTTCAAAAAAGGGGATAGAAGTAATTTGTCAAACTATAGGCCAATCAGTCTAACTTGTATAACTGGTAAAGTTATGGAGGCTATAATCAAAGAGAAAATGGTAGATTACCTGGACTCAAATAACATTTTGAGGGATAGCCAGCATGGATTTAGGAAAGGTAGATCCTGTTTAACAAATCTGTTGGAGTTTTTTGAGGAAGCTACTCAGGAAGTTGATGATAAGAAGGCCTATGATGTCATCTATTTAGATTTCCAAAAGGCTTTTGATGTTGTTCCCCACAAGAGGCTCTCACTTAAACTCAAAGCGACAGGTATTTTAGGAACTGTAGCGACTTGGATTGATAACTGGTTAACGGATAGGAAGCAGCGAGTAGTTATAAGAGGCTCGATGTCACAGTGGGCCTGCGTTCATAGTGGGGTACCGCAGGGTTCAATTTTAGGACCACTTTTGTTCCTAATTTACATAAATGATATAGACACCAATATATACAGTAATCTGGTGAAATTTGCAGATGACACCAAGGTGGGTGGTGTAGCAGATACTGAACTAGCGGCTCAGCAGCTACAGCGGGATCTTAATTTAATTAGTGACTGGGCTGACACCTGGCAGATGAAATTTAACAAAGACAAATGTAAGGTACTCCATGTAGGGAGCAGAAATATAAAGTACAGGTATTTTATGGGACCTACTGAAATAAAGGTAGCTGATTATGAGAAAGACCTTGGTGTGTATGTTGATGCTTCCATGTCTCATTCTCGCCAGTGCGGGGAAGCAATAAAAAAGGCCAATAGGATGTTGGGGTATATCTCCAGATGTGTGGAGTTTAAGTCAAGGGAGGTAATGCTAAGATTGTACAATTCCTTGGTGAGACCTCACCTAGAATATTGTGTACAGGTTTGGTCACCATATCTTAAAAAGGACATAGCGGCCTTAGAAAAGGTGCAGCGTAGGGCCACAAGAATGATTCCTGGTCTTAGAGGAATGTCATACGAGGAAAGGTTATTTGAGCTAAATCTGTTCAGCCTCAAGCAAAGGAGACTGAGGGGGGACATGATCCAGGTCTATAAGATTCTAACAGGTTTGGATGCTGTTCAACCGAATAGTTACTTCAGCATTAGTTCAAATACAAGAACTCGTGGCCATAGGTGGAAATTAGCGGGAGAACATTTCAAACTGGATTTAAGGAAGCACTTCTTTACACAGCGTGTAGTCAGAGTATGGAATAGTCTTCCTGATAACGTAGTGCAAGCTGAATCCTTGGGTTCCTTTAAATCAGAGCTAGATAAGATTTTAACAACTCTGAGCTATTAGTTAAGTTCTCCCCAAGCGAGCTCGATGGGCCGAATGGCCTCCTCTCGTTTGTATATTTCTTATGTTCTTATGTTCTTAACTTTTTCAAATTCAGTGTTTAGCACAAAGACCTGAACGGCAAGTCTTCCTGCCTATCCAAGGAGCCCAGAAGTGAAAACTTGGTGGTACTGCAAATGGATTACATCTTCCACCTACAACAAAAATAATAGTTCTGTAAGCAGGTTCGAGGTTTTATATATATATGTGCTATAAACTAGCCAACACAATATACTGTACTTGCAACAAATCCTCGACCGATCATCTCCTTTGACACTGCCTCCCAAAACGTTCCAAACTGACCTCTCCCTTGAAGTTTTCTGGTGGTTTTTCAACATCACTCACTAAGATCATAGAATGGTTTAATGTAGGAGTTCAACCAATGTGAATTCATGCATCAATTATATAAACAAAGAGCTAAACTGTAATACCTGACAATTTAAAAACACCCTTTTTGTGCAAATCCATGATCACCACAGAAGGATGGTCACCACAAGTAGCACAGGAGTACTTGTAATCATGGTTTGTTAAGGCCTCAAAATGTAGATAGTCATGCAGGATTGTGTCTGATGGTGGAAACTGCACACCGGTTGTGAGTTGTAAATATTCAACAGCTCTGCTCACTGCAGTATGGACCTAAAACAGGACAGTTAAAATTTTCTCACTCTGTAACTATCATATTCCACAATAAATATATAATATTAAGAATTATAAATAAATAGCAAAAGATGTCATTTAGAATAAAGTGATCAGTATCACCACACCACAGCACACAGTGCGCAACAACAAAATGTGTCCTCTGCATTTAATCCATATGTGACTTTCGTGACATAGCAGGGGGCAGCTAATTCAGCACCCGGGGAGCAGTGCTCGGGGACGGTACCTTGCTCAGGGTACCTCAGTGGTGCCTTGCTGGTCGGGGATTTGAACATGCAATCTTTCAATTAAATTACAAGTGCGCTTCCCTAACCATCAAGCCACCACTGCCCTCAGTAGGCAGTTTACCATTTATGAGTAAATGTAAAAAATTTGCCAGATTCAAAGCCACTATTAAACTTGTGTACAGAGTTTGATTATAACCAATACTGCTATGGTCACCTGGAGAAGATTTCTTAGGGTCAGGCACAATGCCAGATCTAGAATGATGTAATCATTGAAGTTGTGGAGGTGGTTGTTCCACTCTTGGTAACGATAAAGCATTCCACACTCAGGGCACTGCTTGCAGTAGGTAGCAACACCTGAAATGTAAGATGATATTATTTAGGATTATTTTAGTGGAAAGGAAGTCATACAAGGTGTGTGACTTCAATGCTTACCTTCAATAATGCACCAGTTAGTGAGTATTTTTGCCTTTTGCGTTATAAGCATAGGATCACTAAGTGGGACAGTTCCAGGGCATCTCTGGCAAATTGTTTCATCAGGGGAAAGGCTCCGTGGGTAGTCTCTGTTTGGAATTGGTACACGTACATTCTCCGGCAGTACAGCAGGTATCTTCTTGTTCTTAAGAATATAGGTTACCAGAATCTCTAGTCTAGCACCTTTAGGTGGATAAAGAGAATGCTTATCCTGCACATTCCTTTCCTCACACAAGAGTTTCTGTTTGTTCGTTAGTGATTCCTCTGTACTAATCACAGATCTGAAAAGTTCACGGTCGGTCTCAAACAAATGCCATTTGGCTATATATTTGTGAATACAGGATCGTTTGGATTTGACACATGGACAATGCCAGGTGTTTAACTTTGAATCATAGACAACTATTACACGTTGCAAACGGCTGTAATAAGACACAGATGGCTCATATACTGAAATGCACTTCTTGCTTTGTGGAATCCCAATTTTTGTGTGAACTGATAATGGCACGTTGTTGGTGTTAGCAAGAAGTTGCCGAGCAAGACAGGTCCTTTTTTTTCCCTCGCTAAACCACTTTGCTCGTACCATTTCCGTCAGCACCTCTTCTGAAAATGAAAAGTCTTTGGCAGAGGACGCGCAATAGCTAACTGACCTGATATGATGGCAATGATAAGAAGGAAGACCACTCCTCTGAGCTAGTTCCATGTTGATCTGGCACTCATTTGACTCACATAACACACTGTGAACATCCCCCCATGTTTTGCACTGTACATGGAGTGGTAGGCTGTGCCCTTTAAATGACTTTAAAACAGCAAAAATGCCATTTCTCTTGTCAATGCATTCACTGACAAGGTGGCATTTCAAATTAATATCTTGTATTTTTTGTTCTGTGTGTTTGCGATCAATGTGTTTTTTTAAGTTACATTTGCTCAGAAGTATATTGCAAATGGGGCAATTCTTTCTAATCACTGCACGAGCACGAACTCTTCCTGTGGTCGGTTTACTTGTAGCACTGGCCAGTGGCGTTGGTACTCCCAGGCTGGGTGGAAAGTTTTCTGTAACTCTGGCTGGTGGTGAGGGTGGTGGTGGTGTTGGTATTTCCAGGCTTAGAGGACAGGTTTCAGTAACTCTTGATGGTGGTGGTGGTGTTTCCATGCTTTGAGGAATGGCTTCTACAGCTCTAGCTACTGCTGGTAATCGTATTTCCAGGATTGGTGGAATTGGCCCTGTAGTTCGAGTTGGTTGTGGCACTTCCTGGATCATGGACTGAGCTCCAGTGGCTAAGACATCAAAGTGTTTGCAAACAGACAAATGGTTTTCAAAGTCTCTTTTCCGTAATACTGTTGTCTGACAGTGGGGACAGTGAAAATGAAGTGATGGTCGACAGCCTAATCCACATCTGTGGATTGTGAAACCTACAAGAAATAACATAACATATACTGTGCAGTGATGCTCTGTAAAACAGAGTGTTTCAAGACTGTGTTCAACTTTGCATATACACACCCCTAAAGGATTATTAGGAACACCATACTAATACGGTGTTTGACCCCCTTTTGCCTTCAGAACTGCCTAAATTCTACGTGGCATTGATTCAACAAGGTGCTGAAAGCATTCTTTAGAAATGTTGACCCATATTGATAGGATAGCATCTTGCACTTGATGGAGATTTGTGGGATGCACATACAGGGCACGAAGCTCCCGTTCCACCACATCCCAAAGATGCTCTATTGGGTTGAGATCTGGTGACTGTGGGGGCCATTTTAGTACAGTGAACTCATTGTCATGTTCAAGAAACCAATTTGAAATAATTCGAGCTTTGTGACATGGTGCATTATCTTGCTGGAAGTAGCCATCAGAGGATGGGTACATGGTGGTCATAAAGGGATGGACATGGTCAGAAACAATGCTCAGGTAGGCCGTGGCATTTAAACGATGCCCAATTGGCACTAAGGGGCCTAAAGTGTGCCAAGAAAACATCCCCCACACCATTACACCACCACCACCAGCCTGCACAGTGGTAAAAATGCATGATGGATCCATGTTCTCATTCTGTTTACGCCAAATTCTGACATTCTGATACCATTTGAATGTCTCAACAGAAATCGAGACTCATCAGACCAGGCAACATTTTTCCAGTCTTCAACTGTCCAATTTTGGTGAGCTCGTGCAAATTGTAGCCTCTTCTTCCTATTTGTAGTGGAGATGAGTGGTACCCGGTGGGGTCTTCTGCTGTTGTAGCCCATCCGCCTCAAGGTTGTGCATGTTGTGGCTTCACAAATGCTTTGCTGCATGCCTCGGTTGTAACAAGTGGTTATTTCAGTCAAAGTTGCTCTTCTATCAGCTTGAATCAGTCGGCCCATTCTCCTCTGACCTCTAGCATCAACAATGCATTTTTGCCCACAGGACTGCCGCATACTGGATGTTTTTCCCTTTGCACACCATTCTTTGTAAACCCTAGAAATGGTTGTGCGTGAAAATCCCAGTAACTGAGCAGATTGTGAAATACTCAGACCGGCCCGTCTGGCACCAACAACCATGCCACGCTCAAAATTGCTTAAATCACCTTTCTTTCCCATTCTGACATTCAGTTTGGAGTTCAGGAGATTGTCTTGACCAGGACCACACCCCTAAATGCATTGAAGCAACTGCCATGTGATTGGTTGATTAGATAATTGCATTAATGAGAAATTGAACAGGTGTTCCTAATAATCCTTTAGGTGAGTGTATATTGAACACGTCTTAAAGTATCACTCACCTTCATGGACAACAGCCTTGTTAAAGTGAGTTTTCAAGTGATTTTTTAATTTGTCCATTCTTGTGGATTTAAAGACCGTGGCACTGCAGAAAGGGCAATGAAACCAGTCACAACATTTTGTGCACTGGTTAAGCTGTGGAATGCACTGCCCTTTCTGAAATGTGATGTGCTTCTAAAATAAAGACAAAAGGCACAATGGAAGACTGTGATTCTTTCTTTACAACATGAGCAAAATATTTTCATAGCCATTTAGTGGCAATAAATTGCCAAACGTCGATGGCCCGTTTATAAATAAAAGGAATCTTTAACTTAATATGCTTCCACAATAGCCTGCAAGATAGCATAAAAAACGCTTGCCAGAATTCGCTAGTTAACCTATCAAACTACTATTATTAACATGATTCATCATGTTAATAATAACATACTTTGTACATCTAAAATGTTGAAACGTGTCACAAACTGCACAGTTTCATATCAGCAATCTAAAGCTTAACACAAGACTGAAACTTACCGTACAGTCCTCCGCCATTGTAAATAGTGGTTTGTCCCCACCCATAAACTTCCGTCCAGAAGCTGGTGGTCTAGAAGTGGTGGCCTAGAACTGGCGGTGGTGCGGCGCTGCAATTGGACATTTCTCCCGCATTTTGCATCATTTCACTCCACCGTCTTTGCCTCCTACTCCACTACTTCTACTCCTTGCCTGGCGGCCACAGCCAATACAGCTGGCATCCAACTTAGAGGTGCAGTGCTGCCCCCTAGAGTACTGGAGTGTGAAAGAGATTAGTGGGTGGAAAAAAACATGTGTTGAAAGCATGCGTGGAGAGTGGTGGGTCGGCCCGCCGGCCTTCCTGAAGTACCGGCCGTTCTGTGATTCTCCAGAATCCACAGATGCCCAGTCTGCCCCTGATAGTGCCTGTTCTACGTCTAGCCAAGGTTCATCTAAGAGGGTATGTTTTAGCCACCCTGAGATGTTTTGAAGCCTGTTGGCTAAGAAGTAGTGGTGAAAGTTAGGCAGATCTAGTCCTCCTTTGTCCTTGGTCCTTTGCAGCGTTTTTAAGCTAATGTGGTTTAATTTAGTTAAATCTGCCAGTCTAGGTGAAACATTAATACCTAAATATTTAATATCTCCAGATTGCAGTGGAGTGGAGGAAGAGTTCTGAAAGGAGCAGTTAATTGGAAGAACTGTAGATTTTAGCCAGTTTATTGAATAATCTGAGACTCTTGAGAAAGAGTTTATTAATTTAATTACCTGAGGTTTGTGAATGCTGGAGAAAGAGTAACACATCATCGGCATAAAGACTGACCTTATGTTCTACATTCTTGCATTTAATGCCTTTAATCACTATAGCCTGTCTAATTGCTGCTGCTAGTGGTTCAATAAAAATTGCACACAGTGAGGGGAAGAGAGGGCATCCCTGCCTGGTGCCCCTCTTGAGACAGAAGCTGGAGGATGTTTGGTCATTTGTCTTAACACATGCTGTTGGGGAACTATATAATATTTTTAACCAGTTTATGAAAGAGGTTCCAAAACCTAATTTGTGTAATGCTGCAAAAAAAAATTCCAGTTAACTCTATTGAATGCTTTTTCTGCATCTAGAGACAATATTGTAATTTGAAGGTTTTTATTGTACGAATTAAGTAATCTACGTGTGTTTGTTGATGAGTGCCTCCCTTTTATGAAACCAGTTTGGTCAGGATGAATTATGTGAGGGGTTATCTTCTCTATTCTTTTTGAGAGAACTTTGCAGATTATTTTAAGGTCAACATTAATAAGGGATATTGGACGATAGTTGGTAGGCAATATAGGGTCTTTGCCTGGTTTTACTAAGAGACTAATGTTGGCAGAATTCATATTTGGTGGTAGTCTAGAATTTTCCTTGGTTTCCTGCAACATTCTGTAGAATGTTGGTGACAGAATTGTCCAGAATTCTTTATAGAATTCTACTGGAAATCCATCTGGGCCTGGAGCCTTATTATTGGGCATACTGTTCAAAGCTTCCTGGAGTTCACTTGGTGTCAGCGGAGAATCCAGTGCCATCGTTTGATTATCTGATAATTTTGGAAGGGTTATACTATCAAGAAACTGGTCAATTTCATTTTTAGATGGGTTTATCTGTGGTGAGTATAAAGATTTGTAAAAGTCCCTGAAAGTGTTGTTTATTCTATCATGGTCATATACTGTATCCCCGGTTAAGTCTTTAACAGCACATATAAAACAAAACGAAAGCCAAATAAAAAACTAAAAAAGTGCACAGTCTGCACAGAGCTGTCAGGAAGGCATCTGGACGTGGCCGCGCCATGATGGTCTCAGGTCGCTCATATATATAGCATAGTATATATAGTTTCATATATCAAAGGTTTTCAGACATATGGCCTCACTTCCCGTTTGGTGGTTTCATTCATTGGACGAGAGTGGCCAAACAGTTTGACTTAGCATAATTCTTTTTGTCCCAACCCTCTCTAGATCATGCACACCAAGTTTGGTGGTTATTGGATCAATGTAGAGTTGGATGTCTCGAGACTGGTCTTGGTCTCGAGACCGGTCTTGTTCTCGTCACAGTCTCGACGGTCTATGGTCTTGGTCTCGCTGTCTTGGTCTTGCCGTCTCAGATTGACATAGTGGAGATTTGGAGCGAAAAGTATCCGACACACAACGTAACGTTCCATAATGCAACATTATTATTATTTCACCTTTCGCGCCCTTCAAATGCAACCAATCAATGACATACATGCATTTTTTTTGTGATTCAGACATTGGCACTCATCCAATCAAAATACGTGTAATACGCACAAAATAAGTGTAGCGCTAGTTAAACGTCAGTTAAATGTAGTGATGCACGTTTTAGGGAGAATATCGAATCGCTATTTTTCTGACAGAAATTGCGATTACGATTTGATTTGCGATTAAATTTTTTTATGTCAAGCTTCAGTTCAATATTCAGTGTGTAGTCATTTTAAAACGACGCAGCATAAGATACCATCGATCAGTATTAACTGGTATACGTTCTAATGTAAGGATGAGAATTTAAAGATGTGATGTGTCAAGTTAAATAAAGTAATAATGAAAACAATTATAATTATAATATTAATATATTATAATAATTATATTATACTTATTATTATAATAAAAATAGGGATCTTGCAGGTAACGCTTATTACCCTCCTAATAACACTAGAACCGCCTTTTCCCACACCAATGAAAAAGCAAGAACTACTTCGGTGTATGCAGCCCTTTTGTTTGCGCTATTGTGTTGTTAAATGCTGTTATTAACACTAATAACAGTCTGTTACGATCTGGCTCAAAACTGTAACAAAAAGGAAAAAAAAAAAAAAGAAAATCCAAAAGACGACACGGGACCCAAGCTTACTAAATAATTAAAGAATTTAATAAGAATAAAAGAAAAAAGAATGCTACACAACATATATAACACATGGTTGTCAGTAGTGTCAGTACAGTCATTGACAAAAGTCTTGTCACATAAGGACATAGTAACTTAAAAAGGCATATAACTTTATTTCTAATCAATCAATTGTTATGATAAATGGATCAATTTAATGCCAAGGACTTTCACATTAATAACTGGGTGCAAAATGAAACAGTCAAAAAGTGTCCTGATGTTCACAGCTTGTTAAAGTCCATAACACCTGTTTTTGCAAGGACAAAAGTCTTGTCATATCTTTTAATGATTCAACCAATCACAGATTTGAGGTTCACCTGTGACAAATACTGTAATTAACATAATCCCAGGTGTGTATAAGAAGATCCCCAGCAAACCAGACCTTCACTTGAAGTGCAACCTGACTTCTGACAACATGCCAAAGATTCAACCACAGACCAAGTCTGCTGAGGTGTCAGATGTCATTAATGTATCCAAACATCAAGTGGAGAGGATTAAAAAAAGATATGAAGAAACTGGTGATGTTCATGACAAGCCCAGGTCAGGCAGACCACATAAGACAACTCTTCGAGAGGACCATTTGTTGCTTTGAAAGTCCAGGGCCAACCCTTTTTCAACTGCAGCAGAGCGACATCAGAACTGGTCACCAGAAACCGCTGTGTCTACAAGAACAGTTTCTCGAATTCTCGCACGCAGTGGTCTCCATGGCCGAATTAGTGCACAGAAACCAGCATTAATGAGAACACAACAAAAAAAGCGTGTTGAATTTGCCAAGGCCCACAGCTTGCAGCAAGGATGGACAGTGGCAAAGTGGCAGAAGGTTGATTTTTCTGACGAATCATCCATTGAACTGCATACCAAATGCTGCAAATACTGCAGGAAACCTGTTGGAACCCGCATGGACCCAAGATTCACCCAGAAAACAGTCAAGTTTGGTGGAGGAAAAATCATGGTTTGGGGTTACATCCAGTATGGGGGTGTTCGAGAGATCTGTAGAGTGGATGGCAACATCAACAGCCTGAAGTATCAAGACATTCTTGCTGCCCATTACATTCCAAACCATAAGAGGAGGCAAATTCTACAGCAGGATGGCGCTCCTTGTCATACTTCAGCCTCCACATTGAAGTTCCTGAAACTGACGAGGATCAAGGTGCTCCAGGATTGGCCAGCCCAGTCACCAGACATGAACATTATTGAGCATGTCTGGGGTAGGATGAAGGAGGAGGCTTGGAAGATGAAACCAAAGAATCTACATCAACTCTGGGAGTCCTGCAAGACTGCTTTCTTTGCCATTCCAGATGACTTCATCAACAAGTTATTTCAGTCATTGCCAAGACGTATGGATGCGGTCCTCCAAGCTCATGGAAGTCATACATGTTATTAGTTCTTTCTTCCAAGGCACCATGACTTTATGTTCTGATATTATTGTAGCATGTTTGTGTATTCTAAATAAAGTATATGTATAATTTCTACATTATTTTTGTACTGTATATGACAAGACTTTTGTCCAGGCAAAAGTTGACCTTTCTGTCCTAATTACATGACAAATCTCAATGAATGATGAAAAACTTTATTTTGGTATAATAAGCATAATCTAGAGGGCTTTGCCTTTCTTATAAGCCATTTCTGATACCAACTGATTAACTACAGGTCAAGTTATTATTTGTTGTTCCTACAACTTGGTTAAGTGACAAGACTTTGTCAGGCACTGTAGTGCAGGCATGCAATGTTCATGTGGTGTAAACTAAATACAGAAAATGAAAATCAAATACAAAACAAAAAGCAAAACAATTGGCAACGTGCAACAGGCACCTAAGCACGAGCCCCATTTTCCCCAAAACCTAGCCATTTTAAAAGGGAACAAATCAACTACAGCCTTAACATGCATCAGGTGTAACTGGCTCAGAGTCATGACAATGAAAATTGCCAACACTTGATGACCAATCCACAACCCACACTCAAGGTCGTCACACGCCCCCCATCAAAAAAAAACGGAGAGCCCCATGGGATCGTAATTTTCGAAGCAAGGTCAATCCCCAATCATCCAACACATAGATCAAAACCGGCCCATCCAGTGTGACGTCATGCCATCCTCTCTGCATCTCGCCACTTCCCCATCCACCAGCAGCCATGTCACCTAAAAACAACCTAGACAGAGAAGAACCAAGGCCAAAGAGAAAGAACAAAAACCACCACATCAGTCATACACGGGACAGAGCATCAGCCACGATATTATCAGATCCCCTAATATGTTTAATGTCCAAGCAATAAGACTGTAAAAATAAAGACCAACGAACTAAACGCTGATTTGGACATTTCAAAGAATTCAAAAAGGTTAAAGGATTATGGTCAGTAAAGACCATCAATGAGACCCCAGAATTAATGTACACTGCAAAATGTTGTAAAGCCCAAATCAAAGCTAAAGCCTCCTTTTCCACAACTGAATAGTGAAGCTGATATGAACAAAATTTCTTAGAAAAGAAACAAATTGGATGAAAAACTCCCTGATCATCAGCTTGAATTAGGACAGCACCAGCCCCGATGTTACTGGCATCAACCTGTAACAAGAAAGATTTATCAAACCGCAGAGCAGCCAAAACAGAGGCAGAACAAAGAATGGACTTCACATTTTCAAAATCCCTCTGACAATCCGATGTCCATACATATTTCTCCCCATCCCTTAAAAGAGTGGTCAAAGGGGCCACAACCGTCGAGAAATTACGGCAAAAACAGCGAAAAACCCACCAAACCCAAAAATCGCCGCAAATCTCTCTTTGTAGCAGGGAGCGGATACTACTGAATAGCCAGGATTTTCGCATGAATTGGACACACTTCACCATTACCAACAACTTTACCAAGGTACATTACCGTGGCCCTGGCAAACTCACACTTTGCCAGGTTCACCGTAAGCTGGGCCTCGGACAACCGATCGAACACTGACTCGAGTCTCTGCAAGTGTGAAACCAAAGTATCACTAAAAATAACCAAGTTGTCAAGATATACAGCACACCCATCTAAACCAGAAATTACATGATTCATAAGCCTCTGAAAACTGGCTGGCGCGTTATGCAACCCGAAGCGCCCTAGCTGTAAGCGGCACTTGCCAATAACCTTTTAAAAGGTCCAATTTCATTACAAATTTGGCTGGTCCAACTTCATCAATGCAGTCTTCAATTCGAGGCAATGGGAAGCTATCGCTTTTAGTGACACTATTAACTTTTCGAAAATCAGTACAGAAACAAACAGTTTTATCTGTTTTATCAACAAGAATACGTCTTTTCCATTCAGAAAAAGACGGTACAGCAATATTATTTTCAAGCATGTACTGAATCTCAGCTTCCATCAACTTTCGTTTTTCAGGAGACACGCAATAGAAACGTTGTTTAATTGGGGCCGTTTCACCTACATCAATATCGTGCTCCATCAATCTTATTTGGGAAGGAGTGTCACCAAACAGAGCAGGATACTTATTAATAAGCTGGATCAGCTCAACCCGCCGAAACGGCAGCAAAGACGCAAGCAAATTATCCAGCTGGGACAAACATTCCGAATTTTTCAAACGCCCCCTTAAAATTCCATCATTAGGCGAAACAAACTCACTCTCAATTTCACTGCCTGGGCCACAATCAAGCCCCGGAACAAAAGTCAAAACAGGTTTCACGCAACCCGATTCATAATAAGGCTTAATCATATTAACATGAAACAAGGTTGAATTTTTTTGAATTACGATGTTTAGTCGGAACCACCACCTGGATTATAGCTTCTCCCACAAACCTATCAAATTGTGGCACCCACTTACGAAATAATACTCCGTTATCAACAAAATATCCCCGAGCTGCTCTCAGTGCATCTGTAGGGGAAAGGGCGTTAAACAAAATCAGCCAGCGTCAAATAATTAGCCTGATCATCACCCAACTCCTCAGCTGTCACAGGAAAAGGCAGACGACAAATCAGGCACACACAACACGGACTTCGCACTCTCCTTCTGATCTTCAGCATTTGCGGCGCCCCCGTTCAGAACGAGCCATAGAACGTGTGACCACACAAGCTGCATGGGAAGACTCTTGTTCAGATGCACAGTTTCTCTGGGGAACAAAAACAACAGGTGAAGGAGTATCACCCCAAACCCTTTTGCCCGCAATCACATTTCCCAAGATCACATGAATCCCATCCACAGGCAAAGCTGAACGCACACCCAAAACCACTTCTCCCTGTATGAAATCTGACTGGATGTTAAGTTTGTGTAAGGGCACAGATACAGTACTCATCCCAATGCCACGAATAAGTACTTTTTCACCAGTATAAGATAGGTTGGAAAAAGGCAATACAGACTGCAATATAAAAGAATCAACTGCTCCTGTATCACGCAGGATTCTCACTGGAATATCATCACAACCAGGCAAAGAAACACGGCCATCTGTAATAAAAGGCAGATAGGACATTAAACAATTAGCAGCCAAATCATCTTTACAGGACATGTCAACCATTTTTACTTCAGGGCTAATTGTCAAAGACGACGCTAAAACAGTCGGTCTAGCCTGATTGTTAGACCGCTTCTGTTTATTGTTATGCACAGGACACTCAGCTTTCCAATGCCCAATTTCACGACAATAATTACAGGTCAGATCGGCCTCATGTTGTCGAGGAGGTGGAAATTCAGAAGAAACTCATAATAGACTCCCTGCCCGGTATTCAGTGGCGCCAACATGCGGTGGCCAGGGGGGGCCATGGCTCCCCTGATAAATTTGTTGGCCCCCCCATTGGCCCCCCCATATGCCAGATATGCTTCTATGTTTAATTATGCGTTTCAACAAATGCACAGTCAGCAAAGCGCTCTCCAGTCACACGGGGGGTGGGGGTGCTCACAGGAAGCAGCAGCTCAGCACGTCTCTGGTCATCTTCAACAAACGCCGGTCGCGCGCGGAGTTAAGGAAGAACACTACCGTGACTGAGTAAGTCATAATTTCTAAAAAGAAGAGTGGAAACTATTTATTCAATAAACTTTGGAGGCTGTAGTGATGTTTTTTTAGTGCCGAATTTAATTACCTTGCTATCGTTAGCTGGTGCTATATGCTATTTAACTTGCTTTTTGGCATGATAAATTTAATTACTTAACTAATGTTAGCTGGTGCTGGTATATATGTTATGTCAGAATTCCTGAAATTCAGCTCGACTTTTGGTTTTGGTGTGCCACCCCAAGATTTTCAGTGGCCCCATCTGGCCACCCCTATGAAAATTTTCTGGAGGCGCCACTGCCGGTATTCTGCACCATAAAGTTCCAAAAACTGTTTTTATGAATCAGAACAAATTCATCGGCCAAAATAGCTGCATCTTCTGGCGTTTCAACCTTATGCTCAGAAATGAACGTTGCAACACGCTCTGGAACAGATGATTTAAACTGTTCTACAAGCATTAAGTTAGTCAAATCATCAAACGACTCAGTATTACTTGCAGAACACCAGCGATTAAAATGCTTTCGCAAATCCCTAGCGAACTTCCATAGTTAGAACAATAAACAAACAAAGTGAGCACAAAATAAAAAAATACTTCCCCCAGCTAACTATGCACCAGAAGCCCTAATTGCACCAACCCTAGTCTTCATGCAGTTACCAGCGAGTGGTACTTACGCACTAAATCCAGCGGAGCGCAAGCCGCGACTGATAATCAGCAACGGTCTTACAACTCAGCGGAGGTGCTCCCGAGCAAAGCTACTACTCGCGTTCACCACAACACTACAAAACACAACAAATCCGTCGTGTCTCAAAGGAAACACAGCACTTTTCCTATTCAGAGGAAATCACTTTGGACTTGTGCACACTTACTTACCAAACGCTCCAACAGGGGAAGACCAAGTGCTGCAAAAAGATCATTAGCTTCGGAATAGGGGAGAGAAAGAAAAAAAAAAGTTATATTGGATCCCGGACGAACCCCCATTTTTTTTACGATCTAGCTCAAAACCGTAACAAAAAGGGGAAAAAAAAGAAAATCCAAAAGAAGACACAGGACTAAATAATTAAAGAATTTAATAAGAATAAAAGAAAAAAGAATGCTACACAACATATATAACACATGGTTGTCAGTAGTGTCAGTAGTGCAGGCATGCAATGTTCATGTGGTGTAAACTAAATACAGAAAACGAAAATCAAATACAAAACAAAAAGCAAAACAAATGGCAACGTGCAACAGGCGCCTAAGCACGAGCCCCATTTCCCCCAAAACCTAGCCATTTTAAAAGGGAACAAATGAACTACAGCCTTAACATGCATCAGGTATAACTGGCTCTGAGTCATGATAATAAAAATTGCCAAAACTTGATGACCAATCCACAACCCACACTCAAGGTCGTCACACACTCAAAAACCCGTAATGTTCATAAGAGTGGTTGTTCTGTCCTGAAACCGTAAAGCTGGAAATTTTTAAACGTAGTATGCATTTTATAAAATGTTGAATACATAGACGTAGTTTATTGGTTGTCATGTTGGTCTACGTTTCCGCTTTTTAACAACTGTATAAGGTTATTTTTTATACAAATCAATTCAGGGGAAACAAAAAATGTGTTCAGGGTTGCAAACTCTCATGGGTTTGGGTAACACGCTTTCAGACTCTCACGCAAGAAATCTTATGGCAAATCTAAATTATTCCATTATGAACTTAGACTTAGCTGCATCAAAAACGTTACTGCAGTTTTGCAAACCCTACAGACTATTTTCAAGGTAATAAAACTTACAACAACAACAACAAATTTATTTTTGTATAGCGCATTATCACAACATTACATCGTCTCAAAGCACTTTACAGCATCCCCACCCAAAGCCCCCAGTGAGTAAGCCATAGGCGACAGTGGCAAGGAAAAACTCCCTAGAAGGAAGAAACCTTGGGAGGGACCAGACTCAAAGGGGGAGCCCATCCTCCAGGGGCCGGCAGGGAGAGTCAAATACAGTAAATTTTGAGACACAAACAGGGAGCAGGGGGAAGATGGCAAGCAGGTGCCAACGCTCCCTCCAATCGCCAGGCAACCAGAAGGCAGGGAGCGGGTCATACAAGGAAGATGACACAGGCAGAACGGCGAGCTGGATGCACGGACGTCATTGGTAGAGGCGATGTCACATGTAGCAGGGTGTGCTGGACATCTTGATAGATTGAGGGCTCCAGGCAGCACCCCCCAGGAGAAGTAGGGGAAATAAAATATGCAATTAGTCAAAGTAGGGGAGACTATAGGCAGTGCCAAAAGTTAGATGAGTGCAATATGAAGTGCAATGCTCTGGCAGATATGGCTATGGCAGCATAAGTAGGAGGGAGAGGCAGGTGGGAATGCAGGCATGGGTAGTCCCTGAAATGACAGCACTCCAATCCCACAAGCGATTGTGAAGCTAGAGTGACAGCACTGTCAATTCAGTTTATCCAAAGCCAATGGCACCGATCCCCACTCAGCTCTACACCTCACACTATAGGTTTAACTGGGAGTGAGAAGTTAGCTAGAGCTAGAACTAGTGTCCCTATAAGCTAAACTAAACAGGTGTGTTTTTAGTCTAGACTTGAATATTGAGAGTGAGCCTGAAATCCGCACATCCGGTGGAAGACCATTCCACAGGTGAGGAGCTCTATAGGAGAAAGCTCTGCAGCCTGCCGTAGCTCTTTCTACCCTAGGTACTAACAGATATCCCGCACCTTGAGAAAGAAGCAAGCGCGGGGGGTTGTATGAGGTCAGCAGATCACTAAGGTATTCTGGTGCAAGGCCATTCAGTGCTTTATAAGTTAATAGCTGTATTTTATAGTCAATCCGAGACTTAACTGGTAACCAATGAAGGGAGGATAAGACTGGTGTAATGTGATCAAATTTTTTAGTGTTTGTGAGAACTCTGGCTGCTGCATTCTGTACCAGCTGAAGTTTATGTAAGGATCCAGACGGGCAACCTGAAAGGAGGGCATTACAGTAGTCCAGTCTGGAAGTTACAAAGGCATGTATTAATTTTTCTGCATCACGAAGTGAGAGCATCTTACGAAGCTTGGCTATGTTCCGTAGATGATAAAACGCAGTTCTAGTAATACTTCTTATGTGAGCATCAAAACATAGATCTGAATCAACTAGAAGACCAAGATTTCTAACCACCGTGTTAGGTTGTGTAGGAAGGCCACTAATGCTGAGGTGGTGCAACGTATTTCTTGCAGCCTTGGGACCAATCACCAGTGCTTCTGTTTTTTCTGTGTTTAACATTAGGAAATTTTTTGCCATCCAGCACCGGATATCTAACAGACAGTCTTCTTTTTTTTTTTTTTTCCAACTCTGTTTATTGGAAAAATAACACCCGAAATAACATTCCACAGTACAATCCACATTTTTCAGTCAATTTTGCAAACAGAAAACCATAGACACACAAATAAAAACAAACACGAAAAACAACAAAAAGGAAAAAACACAACCCCCCTTCAACCCCCACTCCATATTGGCTCCGTGTGGTCAAGGCGCAGCCGGGAAGACCTATACAAATATAAACATAAAAACATAAAGGGTGTAAATATAAAATACCTAAATGGAAGCTGGTTGAGGACTGATTAGTCAGGCAACACCGGTAATTCAGTAAAATAAGAAATAAAAGGTTGCCATTTCTGATAAAACCTAGCCGTAGAGCCTCTCAGCGTATACTTGATCTTTTCCAATTTCAATAAGGACATGGTTTGACTAAGCCATTGTGAAATACCCGGTGCCCTAGCAGACTTCCAGCTGAATAGAACTGTACGTCTAGCTATTAAGGAGACAAAGGCAAGAACGTCACGCTGCACGGAAGTAAGTGGAATTGATTCATTGGTGACCCCAAAAATCGCTATCAATGGACAAGGGTGTATATGCAAGCCAGATACTTTAGACATGATCTCAAAGAAAGACGACCAGAAAATATTCAGTCCCGGACATAGAAAAAACATGTGAGCCAAATGACATGGAGATCCATGACATTTATCGCACACATCAGATACCTCAGGGTAAATAGTGGAAAGACGTGCTTTAGAAAGGTGAACCCTATGTAAAACTTTAAACTGTATCAATCCGAGTCGAGCACAGGAAGTAATGCTACTTATATTATCAACAGCAGCTTCCCAGCTATTTTCAGACAAACTCAAACCCAACTCACCTTCCCAGGCTAACTTTAATTTAGTGAGTGGGTGAGTATTCAAGGATAAAAGAGAATTGTAAACCTTCGAGATCACACCTTTAACATAAGGACTCATCAAAAGCAAATCTTCCCAGGCCTGCTTCGGAGCAAGTAGAGGAAAACTCCTGAAAGTTTTGGAGACAAAATTACGGATTTGAAGGTAGCGGAACAAATGGGACCTGGGTAAATCATAGGCAGCAGACAAATTAGAGAAGGACTCAAATACCCCATCCACAAATAAATCTCTCACAGAAGTAATACCTTTGTCATGCCATAACCTAAACGTTGAGTCCAAAAGTGAAGGGGTAAAGAGATGGTTGTCCTTGATCGGGATACTTGCTGAACCGCAGCAAAATTTAAAACGCCGTCTGAACTGGGACCATATCTTAAGAGAATTCAAGACAACAGGATTACTTGTATACCTGGCAGGCCTAATTGGCAACGCTGAATAAAGTAAAGCCGGAAGTGAAGAGGATTTACAAGAGGACAGCTCAAATTGGCACCAGGGGGTGCCAAGAGGTGTGACCCAATGGCATATTTTTTGAATATGAGCCGCCCAGTAGTAGAATTGAAAATTAGGTAAGGCCAAGCCACCACTAAATTTACAATTCTGCAAAAGACTTTTACGAATTCTGGGAGCCTTGCCCCCCCACAGAAAGGGATTTAATAATTTATCAACAGAAGCAAAAAAGTAATTAGGCAAAAAAATGGGAATGGATTGAAAAAGGAAAAGAAACTTAGGCAAAATGTTCATTTTGATCACATTAATCCTACCTACCAATGAAAGGGGAAGACCATTCCACCGTCTTACATCCGATTTGACCTTTGAGATCAGTGGGGTAAAGTTGGCCTTGAACAGATCAGGGAATGAGCGTGTGACATGGATCCCTAAGTAATTAAATCCCGTATGACTAATCTGAAAGGGAAAATCAATATAAATACCTCGTTGAGAGAATTTACTAACCGGAAAACAGATACTCTTACGCAGGTTAAGTTTGTATCCAGAGAATGAGCTGAAATTATTCAGAATATGAAGAATGGCAGGCACTGACAAGGCTGGGTCCCTTACATATAATAAAAGATCATCAGCATACAATGAAACCTTATATTCAACATGATTACGAAGAACACCTTTAAACGAGGATGATGTTTTAAGTGCAATGGAGAGTGGCTCCATAGCGATGGCAAAAAGCAAAGGTGAAAGTGGACACCCCTGACGAGTACCACGATTTAAGGGAAAGTAAACAGATTGAACGTCGTTAGTATGGACACTAGCCAAAGGAGACTTGTAGAGCAGGCGGATCCAAGAAATAAAACGATCTCCAAAACCGAACTTGCGGAGGGCTGCGAATAAATATAGCCACTCCACTCTATCGAAGGCTTTCTCCGCATCCCGAGAGATCACTATTTCTGACTCATCAGCAAATGGTTTTGAGTAGATTATGTCGAAGAGCATACGGAGATTAGAGGACAGCTGCCGCCCTTTTATGAACCCATTCTGATCCTCAGATATAATTCGCGGCATTACCTCCTCAAGCCGCAACGCCAACATTTTAGCCAGTACCTTAACATCTGCATTGAGCAATGACAGAGGTCTGTAGGAATCGCAGGAAAGCGGGTCCTTATCCTTTTTGAGAAGTAAAACTATTGAGGCTTGGGTCAAAGTGGTCGGCAACACACCTCGTTCCAAAGACTCATTAAACATAGAAAGAAGCAGTGGAGCCAGTTGCCTACTAAATTTTTTTATAAAACTCAACAGGAAACCCATCAGGTCCGGGAGCCTTATTGGACTGCATCTTGGAGATGGAGCCAAGCAGCTCCTCAAGTGAAAAAGGATCATCTAACTTCAAGGCCAATTCCAAGGGGACAACCGGAGTATTAAGATCATGCAGAAACTCATGAATAGTTGTAGTGTCAGTGGGAGATTCGGATGTATATAGGTCAGAATAAAAGGATTTAAAGGTCGCATTGAGCTCAATGGGATCGGTAATAATTCTATCGGATGCAGACCTAATTTCGGGAATCGCATATTTTTATTGCGATGCGCAGAATAAGAAATTATTTGCCCCCTAACATAAGACTTGAGGGTTTCCCAGAGCAGTGAACTGGAGGTGCCCTCTTTGCAATTGTGCAGCAGAAAATCGTCTATAGCCCGGGCGACAACATGACAAAAATCTTTGTCAGATAAAAAAAGGGAGTTAAACCTCCAGGGGGGCCGACAACGCTTATGAGAGGCTAAAGAGATGTCCATCACCACTGGGGCATGGTCAGAAATTACAATATCTAAGTAATCAACGTTGGAGACGTATGGATTAAGGGCCAAATCAATTAGAAAATAATCAATTCTTGAATAAGAATGGTGAACGGGGGAAAAAAAGGAAAATTTTCTGACTGTGGGGTACTTAAGCCGCCATGGATCAATGACACGGTATTTTAACATAAAATCAGCGAACTTCCTAGCCATGGCTGACCTAAGTATAGAACTCGGATTGGAACGATCCAATAAAGGATCAAGAGCACAATTAAAATCCCCACCTAGGATCAACGCATGGGTATTTAAAAAAGGGATAGAATTCAACAATGTGTCCACAAAACCTGGGTCGTCAAAATTCGGAGCATATATATTCACCAGAGTAACCCTCTGCTGCAACAGGAGACCACAAACAATAATATACCTCCCATGTTTGTCAGCAAGTACATTAGTAGGTGTAAACTGTAGTTTCTTATGAACCAGAATGGCCACCCCTCTAGATTTGGAATTAAAATCCGAATGAAAAACCTGGTTCACCCAAGAGCCACGTAACCGCATATGATCCCCATTACGAAGATATGTTTCCTGTAGAAACACCACGTCAGATTTTAAACGTCTCAAATGGGCAAAAACTTTTGATCTTTTAATTTGGCTACCCAGTCCTTTAACATTCCAACTAGTGAACCTGACCGAAGAGCTCATCCCAGCAGTATTAGGAACTGTGCCTCTGTCATCCATTTAACACCCAAAATAAAAAGGAAAATAAATGAATCCACTTGTTAAAAAAGAAAACCTCAGCTGCACCCGACCACCAAGAGCCACCACCCCCCCCCCCCAACCCCACAACCCCAAAAATAATTCAAAATACTAACAAACCCACACCTCAACGTCCACCTAGAAAACGTAGACTGCAGTGTACTACTCCACTCCCAAAAAAGAATCATAAACGCGGGCCAGTTAAAGGCCAACCCGGGGAAAAGCTGAACTCGGGAACTGACGTCCACCAGGAAAAACCTTGGCCCCCGCCGAGCCTCCCGCCCCTCCCCGCCCTCACAACCTTTAGGCAATAGTGAAAGAATTAGAACAATAGGATAATATTAATAAAAACATCCCATAGCAATCCAACTTACCACAGTGCAATAACAAAACAGACCGAAGCAGCTGGAGATCTACCAAACTCGCATGTAGCTTAACACGCTAAAGCTAATAAGACCAAAGTGCTTTAGAAAAGACCGAAGAAAACTCGCCATACAGTACATCAAGATTTGGTCAGCTTCTCCGCATAGATTTTAGCGTCCTGAGCAGACAGAAAATCTCTGTCCACCCCATTATAAGAGATACGAAGTCGAGCTGGATAAAACAGTCCGTAGCGAACCCCCTCGATCGACCGGAGAAACTGCCTAACTTCGTTGAAAGCGGCGCGGGCACGAGCCACTCCAGCGGTGAAGTCGGGGAAGATACTGATAGCCCAGCCCCTCACTTTGAGTTGACGTTGTTCCTTGGCCCGTCGCAAAATGTCCGCGCAATCGGTGAAATAGTGAAATCTGACCACTATAGGACGAGGTCTCGAAGCATCTTTGGGCTTAGACAGAGAAACACGGTGAGAACGGTCGAGAACGAGTTCTTTGTCCAGACCGAAAGCCTCCTTTAGCAGCGCTGCAATCGCAGTAGTAGTGGCAGAGTTAGGGTCTTCGGGAACCCCGAGAATCCTTATGTTGTTGCGTCTCGACCTGGCCTCGAGATCCTCACATTTGTTCTCCAATCTAGCCACAGTGGCAGTGAGAGATTGAATAGTGGCTTTCATAGAAACAACATCGTCCGAACAATTCGTCAGAGAGTGCTCCATTTCCCGAACGGTCTCATTTAAGGACACGAACTTCGCGTTAGCGGTAGCCTTGTCCGAAGCCCACTCCGACCTCAAAGTCTGTAAATCAGGGATAATAGCGGAGAGAGTCTCGGCGAGGGCCTTTTGGAGCTCAAGCTTGATGATGTCCGCAATCTCTGTTCTCACTGCGTTTACTATCTCCAGCTTCAGCGCATGAACCTCAGTTGTCGCTACCGAGGAGGGTGAACCCGAAGCCGCCGGGGTAGATTCTTCAGTGGAAAGCGCGGATACGGACTGTTGACTAGGCCTCTCTTGGGTTACGTTGCGAGTCTTAGTACTTCTTCCAGCCATTTTCTCAAACCAATACAAAAACTAGTGCACTGAATACAAAATGATAAAAAATTGGGATGGATGCCTAAACATAAACACAATTACATAATGAATTTAACCGAGAGGAGCGGGAGCCCAAGAAAAACACGTCTCACTCCATAAAGCACAACAGCGCCCCCTCAGACAGTCTTCTAACCGAGATAGGAGTGATGTATCATCAGGGTTAACAGATATATATAACTGTGTATCATCTGCATAACAATGAAACCCAACACCATGATTTCTAATAATGTTACCAAGAGGTAGCATGTATAGGGTAAACAGTAGTGGGCCCAGTACTGATCTATGTGGGACACCATATGTGACTTTGGTGGCCTTAGATGATTCGTTGTTCACATGGGCATACTGATAGCGATCAGTTAAATATGAGCGGAACCAAGAGAGTGCTGTCCCTGTAATGCCAACCACACTTTCTAATCGGTCCAAGAGGATATTATGGTCCACAGTATCAAATGCTGCAGTTAAATCTAGTAATACCAACAGCGATATACAGCCACGGTCTGAAGCCATAAGTAAATAATTCATTACTTTGACTAGAGCAGATTCTGTGCTATGGTTTGGTCTAAAGCCAGACTGATATAATTCATTAGTATTATTTTTTTGTAGGAAAGAAGACAACTGACAAACTACAACCTTTTCCATGATCTTTGAAACGAAAGGAAGATTTGAGATAGGTCTATAGTTTCCTAAAACACTAGGTTCAAGATTTGGTTTCTTTAGGACAGGTCTAATAACAGCCATTTTAAAAGGTTTTGGAACATATCCAAGCTTAAGAGATGAGTTTAACACACTTAACAGGGTATTGCTAATCTGCGGTGCAATTTCCTGGAAGAATTTTGTAGGAATTGGGTCTATGAGGCTTGTAGAGGATTTACAGGAGGAAATTAAGCTCAAGAGTTTGGAGTGTTTTATAGGAATGAAAGATTCAAAAGTCTCATTATAAGACTAGCAGGAGTCTGGCAGTCATAGGTATCTAAGGACGTGCACTGGATGGTCTGTCTAATCTTAGTTATTTTACCCTTAAAAAATTTAATAAAGTCATCACTCTTAAGAGCTTGCGGGACTTGCAAGTTTAATGGAGAATTCTGTGTTAACCTAGCCACGGATTCAAATAGGAATTTTGGATTGGTTTTGTTCCCGTCTATTAATCTGGAGAGATACACAGACCTAGCAGTCATTAGTGCTTGTCTGTATTTAGACAGGCTCTCTTTCCATGCAGATTTGAAAACTTCTAGTTTAGTTGAGTGCCATTTGCGCTCTAGCTTGCGTGATGCCTGTTCACGTGTATGATCAGAGTACCAGGGGGCAGGTTTCTTATCTCTGTGCTTTATCTTCTTAAGTGGGGCTACAAGATCTAGTGTGCTACGAAGGGATTTTTCCATGTTTGCAGTTGCCTGTTCAAGTTCATTTACTGTATACACGATGCCTCAGATGTAAGGCTGAAGGACTGTGGAAGTTGTTTCATAAATGTTGTTGTAGTTAGTGAGGCAATGGAACGTCTGATTCTGTACTTTGGAGCTGTGGTCAACGGGAGGCTATATTGGATTTCAAACGTTAACAAGTAATGATCTGAGAGCAGAGGACTCTGAGGCATAATAGATACATGTTCCACCAGGATGCCATGACTAATAATCAAAATCAGCCTACAGAGAACAGAAAATCTCACTCCATGCAGCTAACCAAAGTTGCCAACCCTGCATTTTATTTTAAATGAGAAAATGCAGTTTTCGACTGAAGCAGCTTATCATTCCTTTGCTTTGTTACTCAGACAAATACAAAATGAATGATTAAACATTATATGTGTCTCTTTTTGTATGTTTTCTAAATAAGACCGTGTGCCCATACCCAACTACAGTAATAGCGATTAAAGTGATCTATTCTTTTATTTATGTTAAAGCAAGACTTTTATTTTATTACTGTTGTGTTGGAAACACTTCAATTTAATAAGCACAAAAACATATGACATAAACACGACTGTATTGTGGGTTTTACAGCTTTTTTGGAGGTCACCGATTCCGCTGCTGTGAGATCTTTACTGACTGTCTCATTGTTTTGATGGGTTAGCGGTATACAAATGCTATTGCCTATTAGCAAAAACCAAAGGTATGATACGCTGAAGAATATTGCAGCTGGTGTTTAAAAGGAACTCGCTGGTTCTATTGATGATAGGACCTTTCTGAAACAATCTCGGACCATGAAATAGGAAGGCAATTCACTTATAGCTCAGTAGCGGAATCAGTATTTTTCCGCACCGCGAATGTAACATTTTCCTTGGGTTTCACGTGTTTGCTGTTTGTGGGCCTATACACCTTCTTGGGCCACTTCTGATTGGTGAGCATGACTGGCACGTGAGAAGCAAGGCGCTTGTGATTGGTGAGAATGACTGTCACACAGGGAGCACTGCATGAATTTGTAAAACTATTCTCACAGCAGTTTTAAATCCTGGGTCCGACGTCCTGTATAATGTATATCCTAAATCGCAATTTTTGCGACTTGCTAATCGCATTGTTTCAAATCGCGATTTCGATTTGAAATCAATAAATCGTCCAGCCCTAGTTAAATGTGTAATCACATGCCACTGCAGACATCAAGATGTCAGAATCTATTAAGCACTTGTCCTTATTCTTATTAATGCACAATTTGTTGTGTAGTTTGTATTGGTATATAGTATTTGTACTTTGCATTTGATTCATGTGACGTGTGCACATGTCTTTATATTGTTTGATTACAGTATTTTACTTAAAATGGTTTTGTTTGACTAAATAAATGTGACCATTGACTTTTAAATAACATCTGCATATCAAGTTGTGTTGACTTAACAGGCCTAATCCATTTCAGGGACGTTGATATACAGTGTCATTTGGCTAGTACTACTACAATGGGACATGATGCAATTTCAAGTTTATAATTGTGTATCTTCAATTTGATGTTACAATTTCATCTACAAATTAAGTATAATTGAAATCAGTTATATATTTCCCATCCTTTAGACAGTTGTTGGAGGTGTTAGCTGTTTTGTCAGATGACTTTGGGACCAGTCAGTACCCGTCATGTCAGTCCTCGACAGCACACAAAAGTTAAGGGAGTCTTTTTTTTTGGTCTCGGTCTTGGGTTTAGTCGAATTTGGACTAGCCAAGGATTCAGAGGAATCAAAGAACACAATTGTAGGTCAAAAAATTCAAAAATTATAACCAAAAACACATCTTGAAATTTGGCCTGATGGGGGTGCTAGAGGGATGGATGGATTGACCCCTATTTTTTGGTGAGCAAATGGTTGGGACTGGCCTCTGTCAGTGGGTCAAATTACAAAGGAGATTATTAAAACACTTAGTTGCAATAGAGAGATGAGTTCCTTCATTAAAGAAAAGAGTCTCACATAGCTGAGCATGGTTGCCCAGGAGGCCTCATTAAACCCAGGTTCTGCAGGTAATGCAATTGGACTGATAATATAGATTTGGTGCAAGCAAGATTCATGTTAAAAACTGAAGTAGAAATGTTATTTTATAGTAATAATGACAAACTCAAAAGTCCTTCAGCACAAGATATCATTGAATTATTGTCAGGTTATATGTCAATGAATTATAATGCCAAGAACCCAATAAAAAAATCCAATTTGTTATTTTCAAAAGAATAAATTTCATCTGGCATCAGTATTTCTCCAATTATTATATGCAAATAGCACCTCATGATATGTGTTCCACCACGAGTGCATACTGTATTCAACTGTGCTGCATGTTACATATTTTAACACATATTTCCTTTTTACTCAACACCAATTCCATAAAGCCGAGGGTTTTAAACTTTCTTAAACTGGGGACCCCAAAATGAACAGACTGGAGCTGAGGACCCCCTACCACCACCATGTGATTCCAAAAGTAATTTACAAGCCTCAGGGAAATTTAATTATTTCTTTGGGGATGTAGTCCCCCCATCAGTTGTTCCTGTTGTGCAAAGCATATGATAGTAATGAGATCTTGTCAAACTATGGTATGATCTGCCGACCCCTGAAACTATATAACTCATTATCTACCTCCCTCTAGTGGTTCTAAATATGCTCAGCCTTGCCCGTTTGCATTTCTTTTTCTGGATAAAAGCTGTTTATAACCTTTGAACCTACAAAAATTCAGCTAAAAACAATTTTGAAAAAGTGGCTTAATGCATAATCACTACATCATTACAACAATCTACCATTTATTTACAACTACATATTTATTAAGGGCAGCAAATTGAATGAATAGGCAGCAGTATAATGTCATGCCTCTGGGACTGTCAGACTAATTCTTTCCCATGGCATGAATATTTATATTTGTAGAATTTGCAAATTTACATTCAAATTCAGAGAATACTTACCTGCTCAGACCATAAGGACATCATTACCAAGATTGGTAATTCATTTGAAGTCATTTTCACTTGATTTACTCAAGAATGCAATGGTTATATGCTTTAATTATAGGGACTTGCGTGGTGCTCTTCAACTGCACAAAGCAACACTATGGACACTTCATTCTGATGACTTTTGCTGATTTCTTGGAACACTTTTAACAGATGTTCCAGAAAAAATTTGTAGACTTCTTGATTCACTAAAACAAATCAGACACATTCAAAATTGATATAAATTAGGGCTGTCAAAGTTAACGCGATAATAGCGTGTCAATGGAAATTCATTATAACGTGCGCCATTAATACATGTTGAGTCGGATGGCATCTCAGGAAAAATTATGAACAAAGAAAAAAGTATTTTGAATGGCAGGTTCAGCTTCAAAACTATAAATAATTAGACCATAATTATTTGCAGTTACTGTCGATGTGAAATAAGTTACCGCTGAAGTAGGCCTACATCTAGTGTTAACCCTCTGGGGTGGAGTGTATTGTCGGCGATGCAGCATACTTTTCGCGTCTATTCCAGTTTATATCTCGCTGAAATCTTCATGTAGAATCATGAAAAAAACACAGACTAAATCTGTAATCTGTCTTCTTTTCAAAACATCCATTGTCGGAAGTATTAAAGTTTATAAAATTAGGTTAAATCGGCAAAAAGTAAACCATGTTACTTTTCTTTGTTTACACATGAGAGTTCTTACATATTCAATGGAAGGAGATCAGAAATAGTGACATGAGTTAGGTTTTTCTTATTTATTTATCCAACTGAATGTTCCAACTACACCATTTAGTCATCTTCATGTAGCCAAGACTTTGGTGATCAGATATCTGGGATCAAAACAAACTGCCACCATTGCTTACTATGTACTTTTATAATGTTTCTTAAGTGTTCCAAACTGCATTTTGCAATGTCTATACTTTGATGTCAAATTACAAACTTAAAAATCTGACATATGTACAAAGTACATTAAAATTAAGATGAGTGTAATGGCAAAACAAATATATAAGAAATAATTTATTTGCCATGAATTAAGTTTATGATATTTGAAGAAATGTGTGATCATGCCCCAGTCAGTGAAAGTGTTTCCTACCCCTAGACCCCAGAGGGTTAAATACCATACCAGGCTGCGGCTCTTCTCAGAAAGATAGACGCATTCGCATTTTCGTGTCTTAAATTATGATAATACTTTCGTAAATATAAATAATTTATGGGTTAATTATTTTTTATTATTTTTCATTTAGGTCAGGGGTGCCCAAACATTTTCCCTTAGTGGGCCAAAATGAAAATCTATCGGAGGACCGCGGGCCAAATGTAATATTTTACACAAAATACAAACACTAATAGTAAAGTAAAGTACTTTTATTTATCAAACAGTTATCTAACCTTCCTTTCTGTGTAAATAACATTAAACAAAATATGACAAATAAGTCATATATAGGCATTTAGAGCACGTCTAAACTTTTGTAATCACATGTAGTGCAAAATGTCAAAGAGTGCATGCCCAACAGCAACACAACAACAGTAGCAACAATATAATTGCACCACTAGTGAGAAACATGAAGCTGTTCTTTGGCGTTTACCAGCCTATTAATATTAGGCTGCAGCTGACTCACTGAGAGGGTGAGGATGTCCTGCGTGCTTCGTCTCATAATGACGACGAATATTATACTCCTTTAGTACAGCAACAGACTGGTTACAAATAAGGTAGACCGCTTTAGCATTTATGTCAGTGAAAAAATATTCTTCCTCCCAGCATTTTTTAAAATGTCTTTTGTCTGTGTGCCACTGACGATGCCGCTCCATGTTGATAGTTGCTTAAGCTAGCAGCCCGGTGGTGACCCGCCACAAACTGGTTTGATCCCGTCTGGCGGCAGCAAAGACTCATGGGACTTTTTGTAAATTGTTAAAATATGACTATTTATGAAGTGTGGAAATGTACATATGTGCACAGATATACTTTACATTACCCTTATAGTTGCTTGTATTTCAATTTTAGTCTTAGATATTTCAAATGTAATCAAAGCACCATGAGTGAGGACTGTATAATATACAGTCGAACCCACTTATCTCAACCTCGGCTAACTCGCCAACCCTATTAAGTCGACGTTTTTGAAGTGGAACCACCAAATTCCCTTATTGCAATAGCATTTCTCATCGGTTATGTCGATTCTTTTACGTCGCCGAACCCTAATATCTCGAGCACGAAAGAGGGCCAAAATCGCCACTTAACATCGGTTATCTCGATCCCCGTGACTAATCGCCGGCTTTTTAAAATGTATCACAAGTGCTAAACAGCGCGTATTCAAATCGCATTCGCATGGTAATTCGCTGAACAATGCAGGTGAAACGCGATCTAGGTAAATCCCCATCAAAACCAAAGCCAAGCATATCTGCATGCGGCAATGACAATGAAGATGAAGAAGATGCGGACGAAGATTTGGAACCAATTCCCTCTGCCGGTGAGGTGATAGAAATGCTACAAAAACTTCGACAGTATCATGAGTATGGTTCTTTTGTAGGGGATGGACTGTTTTAGACAGCATAAATAATATCGAAGCATTTGTTTTCAAGCAGACTGTTAAAGGCAAAAAGCAACAAAGCATTTTAGACTTTGTAAAGAAACCATATTAACTGCGTGTACGATACATTTCAGAGCTGTCAGAGCAAAATGACTTGTGAATGTAATTTTGACACTGCAGATTTGCTTTTTGTAACAACGGACTACACCCCGCAGGTTGTTTTGTGATTTTGTGAGCGATCTTTGTGTTTGCAATGTTGGATAATATAATTAAAGGTTTGTATCGAGAATCGACGGTGGTTTTTATTGTATACTGGTAAATCTCCGCTTTTAGTTGGTGCACATATGCCTTTTGTTGTTAGCCGACATGTATATGCATTTTTAAAGCATGCCGATCGCGTCATCAAACAAATCACCGCAACGCCAAAAACCCGTGCATGTACATTCTAATTTATTAACGCACATAAATACATTTCAAGCATATCTTAATACAGTATATTGGCGCCATATTGGTTTTCGGTTATCTCGATCATCGGTTATCTCGACGCTTTTTGGCAACCCCTTAGGCCGGCGACATAACCGGGTTCGACTGTATATTAGCCAACGTACACTAAAAAGTAAACGCACTGATAGCTACACTGGGATTCTTGCTTTAAGAATTTTTGTAACAAATTTTAGTACAGTATAATTTAAAATTTTAGATAATCATTGGCGGGCCAATCTAAATAGTACGGCGGGCCAACCTTGGCCCGCGGGCCCCACTTTGGGCACCCCTGATTTAGGTATTTCTTCATATGTGAATGAGGCGGTCAGTCACGCTCTTCTGTGATGTCATAACTGCATAACTTACATCTTCCTCAAAGTCATTCTCTACGAGAGTCTGTCTCCGGTCAAATGGTATTGTTTCCGGAGTTTCCTTCAGTGTCCGAGATTGGATGTAGGCTTATTAAGTTCATTGGGATTTGTAATTATTTCATATACTTTTTGTAGTAAATCATCACCACATCTTCGTAAAATTATTATATTTTCTCCAATTTACATATTATAACCAACTGAGTTCGCAGTGGTGAGGACATTTTGCACTGCTCGGTTAGCACAGTTACAAGTAGTGGAGAGTGAAGGGCAGACAACTGCAGAGCCAAACGAACTTGGGTGAGGGTGAAGACTATCGCTACGGAACTGAATAATATTGTGATATTAGTCACCTTTGTGCTGTTACGCATCCAAGTAATTTAAAACTGAAGACCCCCCACCGAAATTGTATTTCTTTATTTTTTGTGCTTGAAGTTTTGATATTGCATTAAAGTCATATCTCAAGCCCTCTTCTCTATCCATTGGGGCTCTTTGTAAATCTTGGGTCAGACATTTAGAATAAAATGGCTTTTTGCTTTAAAAAGGTTGCCGATGTCTGATCTATATGACTAAGTAATACGTAATATTAACACCTGAAAAAATCCCTTAACGGTAAACGTTGAATAAATTCATGATTTAATTTGTGATTAACTATGGACAGCTGTGCGATTAATCACGATTAAATATTTTAATCTATTGACAACCCTAATATAAATATAATAAATGATCATCCTAAACTTAGAATAAAACCCTCAGATCTGATAAAGTCCAAATTCTATCCATGAAACATTTCAATAACTGAACATTTAGTAAAATTACAAAGATGATCATTTTGATGATGTTAAAATACTTAAAAAGCTGACAGCTGTATTGTATCACTTTAAACAGCATTTCAGCCTACTTAGCAAGTGACAAGAGGGAGGAAGAGCTTGGTAATGCAAAGCACAATTTTTCTTGAAACTGAAATTATGAAACCACAATGCCCTAATAACCCACCCCCACACCGCCATTATGGGAATGCATATGGGTATGCATGCCATATGCTTTTAAAATACTTTTAATATAAAATTAGATTTTCCCAGATATACAGTGATTTTACAGCACAAATTCACAAAACATGGATTTTTAACAATGGCAATATTCTTTATCATATGTTGCCTTGCACACACAGTGGCAGTGAATTTATCAAATGGAAACATAGACCAACTTATTACTAAACACCAGGAGTTAGGGTTAGGGTTAAAAGCATAGTCAATCCTTTCACTGGCAAACCAGTCTGATGGCACCTTCACTATGTAGCTATTCTCAAATCTGCCTTAAAAATATGCACATGCAGAAATTAGAAAGAAAAGTAAAAAGCGGGAAAAAAAAATCACAGGACAATTAGGAATCAGAACATAATGCCACCTGATGGGGAAAGACCACACTTTTCTGCCCCAAGCACATGAATAGGACATTCCCTTAACTGTTATTTGTGAACTAATAGCATAATAGCAACAGTTAAGAGCTTTAAAAACAATACAGAGGCTGAACAAGGTTTTTTTTTTTTTTTTTTACAAAAGCACAAACAGTAGATACACTTAAGCATTTTGCTTTAGGGGTGCAACGATTATTCGACATTGTCGACAAAACAAATACTCACCAACGAATTTGATTGTTGATAATTGCTGCAAGACGTATTTTTAAATGGAGAGACGTTTTCCTTCCTTTCTACCTGTGCAATACTACCGCTTTCCAATAGAGTGCACCAATACACCACACTCTGGTGAGATTCGCTCTTGCGCAATAGCATTCAGCGACAGGTATAAAAATGGTGGCCACAAATCTGGCATCATCGCTCTAAAGTCTGGGACAATTTCACCCTAGATAAGGCAAAGAAAAAACTTATTTGCAACATTTGCAAAGCGGACTACTTCAGTAATGCATGAGCATTTGAAGAGGAGGCACATTGGATATCTGGACGAATCAGAATTGGACTTGCCACGGTAAGATATTAGCTTGTACGCTAAATTGTGGCGTGAATGTACGTTGTACATTGTTTTTTGTCTTTTATGACATTTATGCAGTACAAAAGACGACCATGGATGGTTTTCTGCTAAAGAAGCAGACGTGTACTCCACAGCAGGCAACTGCGCTCACTGAGTCAATACTAAACATGTTGATAAAAGACATGAGACCACTCTCCGTGGTTGATGGTGAAGGGTTTCAAGAAGAAACTTCAAGAGCAAATCTTCTCTGCAACAGGGAATATCTGCTCTCAGAAAAGAGCAAGCCTGACCCGAGACCAGGTTGAAATGCTGACATTCTTTAGTATGAATAAATTGTTATTGAAATACCCTTATGTTGTAACTTGTTACAGAATGTTTTGCACTGTTTTACTGCTGCTAATGTGCCTGTCCTTGGCTTATAGAAAAAAAAGTTATTTTTTTACGTTGTTTGGAAAATTGACAGTTTTATTTATATCAGCAGCAAACTATTAAAATATGTTTGTGAGTGAAGTATCTTGTCTTTATTATTTACCACATAATTTAAATAACCTCATGCTAAATGTAAAAGCTGGTAGCTAAATAGGACCCATTTTATAATTATGCAATTTATAATCCGATTAGTCAACTAATACTTTTAATAGTCGTTTTTTTGTCTATTTTGCCTCCATAGTGACTTGCACATCTGATGTGATCATCGCGCTTATTCATTATGCAAATAATAATAAACAGAAACCAAGATTTTTTTTGTGGATGAAGGTATGTTCATTCACCATACCCGATATACCATTCAGCATTTACAGCAACAAGTAATTTCTGAGTACACCAAAAAATACAAAGAATTAGATTTAAGTTCTTAGAAGATTTGCACCTAAAAATACCCTCAAACTGTAAACTGTAAAAGAATAAATTTTTTGCTGAAGATTTAAAGCAAAGTCCAGTCAATAAAGGTACTTCATGAGACTGCAGCTGTAAAGGAATAAGGTTTAAACAAACACATGGCAGAGTCTTGCCATGGCCATTAACCAGAAGAGGATGGAGTATGCCAATGTGAAGGTGGGTGGCAGTGAATTGGGATGATCAAAATTAGCGCTTTGTTCTACTCTGCTTTGTCTGCATGCACATGTATCACCAATCTTCAAAGACCTCATGCAGAGAGCACCAAAAAATAATACAGCAGCCCCAAGATCAAACGTCATTCTTTGATAACATCAATGAGGTTGACTGCCCATTTGCTATCCACGTCGCATCTCTTGTAGCCAAGCAAACTGTGGGGGTAGAGGACCAAGGGAGCAAGGGGAGGTGGGTTCTAATAGTTATTATATATAAGAAACTCAGGAGAAAGACGACCATTTTAGTTAATTGGTATCGATGTAAAGACCCCCATTGGTTACATATTGGACTTCTTAAAAATTATTGCTAGACTGCTGTATTAGAAATTTATTTAAAATGCAGTCAAAATTTAACCCCCACAAGAATTCTTTAGGAAAAACTGTAGCAAACTGAACCCCATGACTTGATTAGCTCAATCAATCAGCACTAAATTCTACTAAATGGACTGAAATGACCAGGGCTAGTGGCACTTGAAAGATTGACATCCTCTGTAGCAAGTAATTTCATCTTGCCAAAAACCAAAGGAATAAGTCTGCACCTCAGAAAAAAGGTAGTGGGTGCCCATTTTAATGGGTATGGCTATACTACCATTTCCAAGCATTTAAAAGCATTTAAAACAGCTGAATGGTGCATCATCACAAAGTACAAGGAGACAGTCTGTTAGAATTAAACCTGGACATGTTTGGAAGTGCAAAATATCAAAGAATTTGGAGAGGAAGATTTCACAAAGAATCCCTAGATCTCTGTAAAGAAAGTCTCTGAACTAGTCTCTTCTGGGCTTGAAGTCTCAAAAATTACTGTTGTGAGGACACTTCATCATGGTGGGCTTCTAGGTCATCACCCAAGGAAAATTCCACTGCTCACACAGCAGCAGATTTAAGCCAGACTGAATTTTACCTGGGACTATTTGAAACATGGTGAAGAGTTTTGAAATTCTCCCCTTTAGTCCAATGTGACAAAACCAGTACTGTTTGGGCACACGGATGTTGCTTTTATCTGGTAATGGAAGGGAAGCCTTCAATCATACAAGCAGTGTTTCAAGGTAAACATTGTGTTGGGTGCATAATGCTATGGGGTTGATTTGCTGCTTCGGGCACAGGAAACCTTGTCATGGGATCATGAAGAAATTTTTAAAAAAACATTTAGAAGGATAATATGAAGAAATATGCCGCCAGTCTGCAGACTTAAAGTACACATCGAAGCTGGTCCAGAACTTTTTGAATGACACCAAAATCAAGGTCCTGGAGTGGCCTTCTCAAAGCCCAGATCTCAATTTCACTGAGAATCTTTGGTGGGATCTCAAGGTTGAGGTTTATGCTCAAATCATCTCATGTGGATGAGCTGGAGCAATCTGCTATAGAGGGACTGGCTAAGATCCCTCAAGAGACATTTGTCAACATTGTTAGGATATACAGTAAGAGGCTGCCCCCAAATGTAAGTCAGAATGGGTACACTATTGACTTAATTGTCAGATGGGTAATAATTTTGGCTTGGTCATTTTTGTTTCAAAAAACATCATTAAAATATAATACGTCATTAAAATTTCATCAATTTTAGCAGAAGATCTAGAGATGCAAAGAATTTCTCTTCTTTTGGAAGTAATTATCTTGTAAATTTGTTGGTACTAGTAATTTCCTTGAAAAGCTAAAAAGGCTGTTTTGAAATTTCAGAAAGGGGGGGTTAACAATTTAGTCCTTAACTGTAGAAGACATTCCCTGACAGATAATTAACTTTTGGAGATGGGATTTGGTCCAACCTATATAATTTTATCCTAACAGGTTATATATATATATCAATAACTATTTTATTAAGCCTGGAGCCAATCCAAAGAAACACAATGTGTGACAGAACATACACACTGGACAGCATGCGCTCACACTAACACTGACATGATAATCAACAAAGCGACTTGATCCGCACCAGGACAGCATATTACAATTCACACCATGGCCACTTGATATTATACAGTAAGCTAGTCAATACAGAGACTAGTTAGCACTGAGGCAGGCTACTATAACGGCAAATGAACTCACCAATACTTATTTTCATCACGATATTGAACCTTACAACTGCCTAATTGCCAATATTGACTGAAAGCTTGAAGCTTTGTAGTGTTGTTTATCAAAAAGAATATAGTCATTAGAAAAAACACAGCTCCTTCTTGCATGTAACTATGTATGAGTAATTTTTATTTTTCATCAATATACGATTAAAATGATCAAATACTTTTGATTGCTAAAGAAATCTGCAGTAAAATATCTATAATCTGTAGAAAAAAATGCTGCAGTTACCCCAATGTCAGGAAAACAATTATAAAAGTGTCAAATAAATAAATAAATATCTTATAAATTACCTTTAACATATCAAGGGTGGCGCTTGGCAAACATAGGATGCAATTCCCTTTAGAGGATCAAATAAAGTAAAGATATATACCTTAATTCAACCATCTCAAAAAAGGTAAACAAAGCAAAAGTAAAGTGGGCATTGCTTTTCCACTAAGCAATAAAGGTCTTAATGACCTTTTGGATAATCTGGCCACAGCTAGGGCAGGGAGCATGGAACTTGTGCAGTTTGCGAGCGCAGGAGAAGCATGTGATGAGATGTGCCGTGCGGCCGTGGATGATGTTGCCATTGCGGGGTCTCACACGACATAGCTTGCAGGGCTCCAGCAGGGCCTCCGGCCGCTCATCCATCTCCATCTCCAACATGTCCTGGCTGTCCCCTTCTGAGCTCCCCGGGCCCTCCGAGCCACCCCGTTTTGGGTTACCTGGGAGTTGTAAGTAACTCCTGTCCTTGCTGTAGGAAAGTGGTCGGTTGAGAGAACTATGCAAGGGAAGGATCACTGGGTCAGACACCGTCCGCCGGCAGTCAGGCACATCGATATCATCATTACTCTTGGCAGCCTCCTGGCTGCTGCTGGTGATGGGCAGGTCAGGCACAGATACAGCATGAGCGAGGCGGGGACAGTCCTTGTACCAGTCCCGACGCAGAGCCCAGCAGTGCATGCAGTACCGCTGCAGTGAAGAGTTGCACTTCCGACATTCGGTGCACTGCCAAGCATCCTGAGAATCATGGGATTCATGACATTGAGTCTAATCGATATCAATTAAACAACAATACTGTTTAGTGGCTACCATTTCAAATAAACACTGCTTATAATAAGACAATTTATACATATACACTACAGAGTCAAAAGTTTTTGCACACAGATTTCCTACATTTGCATGTTACTCACTTAACATTTAATAAAAATGCACAATATCAATATTCTTTGCTAACAAATAAATTTACAATATGGTCACCATTTGAGTACTTTGATTCATCAAAGTAACCTCCTTAAGAAATTACAGCAGAGAAAATTTGTGGCACTCTTTCTACAACGGACAAGAAACATTGCTGTTTCATGAGATGAAACTGTTAACTAGTGCAATTCAAGTTAATGGGAAGCCTAGAATTTGATTATGCCATCACCACACAACCAGTCAATAGGATGTTAGATGTGCACTGTTACATTCGCTTTCCATGTTATAAAGGAAACTTATTTGATTTTTATTTTAATTTATAGTTCCCATTCAACTCTCCAATGTTTAACAAGAATTAAATAATTGGAAGAATGATAAAAACCTGTGGTGTGCAAAAACTTCTGAATGGTATATAAAGGTTATATAAATGGATTAAGTAGCAGGGTTTAAGTAGTGATACTTTCTACATAGTAAATATTATGCAGTCTCACAACCATTTTTAAGGAAGTATACAGGAGAACAGACCTGGGTCAAGATCTCTGTATCTGTATCATCACTCAGGCACTGGGAGTCCTCATCTAAATCTTCTTGCATCTGAAATAAGTCAACTGTGATCCAAAGGTCTCAATCTCAGATCCTACAGGGGCAGATCTATTGCCAAAGTCTGACTATTTGCTGAACTGACACAAAGCCATTACACACCTCCTTGTCCTCCTTTGCCCCTTCTTCTTCCTCATGCAGCTCGCCGTCACTCCCCGGATGAAGCACAGTCTCCTTCATCTCTACACTCACCTGCTCACTCTCTGCTTCGTTCAAGAACCAAAGATCGTCCGTGGTGTCAGACACTATGGCCGTGTCTTCATCCTGCGCAAGGGAGAGCTCTTTCCTCAGTTTAGTTGTGTGACCATTGCCAAAAAACTGCCATTTATACTCACCTTGGGGCAGCAGAAACCAAATTAGGCACAAATATTTTGGTAACATTTTATCTGGATAGTCTGCCTACAGAGCGTATGTGTACAGAGTATTTGTAACACTTCAATAACTTAGTTAAGATTCAATAATTCATAAAACATCAGTTCAGTGAGGTCAAATTGAAATTATATGAAGGTACTTTCACGAATCATTACATATACTTTATATAATGTATAATCTTTTAAACATCTACAGACGAGGGATGTCACGATACCGAAAATCTAGTTGCCGGTACCCATACTATTAGTTACATGATTCTCGATCAGTCTCAGAATTCAATACCAAAAAAAAAAAAACCCATTTAGTTAAACTTCTTTATTTTTTCCAGTGGCTGGAGTGCCAATCCTGCCACCAACCCCCAAATTTTCCTTGAATGCCAGAGGACCTGCTTGCAGGGCTGGATGTAGGTTAATGTCATAACCTGCAATTGCTTCATCCTGGGTAACAGCCTTGCTCAAGGGTCCAACGTAGTAGAACCACTCCTAGCATTCATGGGATTCGAATTAAGCAACCTTTCAAATGCCGGCACAGATCCTTAGCCTCACAGCCACCTCTCCGGCCCTAGTACAGTACTAGTACTACAACAATTTTTTGTTGATGCAGCAATGACTCCTATGAATTACAACATTTTTTTATGGCTTTTTGAACAGTTGAAAGTTGCAGTTTTTAACTTATTCATCATATTTGTGTCTCATTAAATGGGTCACACACACACAGTACTTTCCAACCACTATCTGCGAACTATGGTATTTTTAATTTGCAAATTACCATGCACCCCATGGTATTGCTAACAATGCCTAACAACTAATCGGGCTAAAACTTATGCCAAATCTTTTCCACTCTCCGAATTCCTTCCCCTGTGACGTATTGCTCAGCTGTAGGCTGATGATGCAGTTTTAAGCATGAAGTTCAGCCTAAGTGCCGCAGCAAGGGTCACATCAATAATTAATTAAAACACTTTTAAAAAATTATACACATTTTATTAAATCATTTACATTTAGCTTGACAGTACAACAAACATTTTATTAGATTGTAAATGTAAAGTCAGCTTGATAGCAATGTTCACCCTTACTGCTGCAGCAAGAGTTCACATTTTATAAAACACATTTACAATTTTACAATTTTTTAAAAGTGTGTCTTTATTAAGAAATTATTTGCATTTAGCTTGAAAGTACAACCAACCTCTTATTAGATTATGAATTAACTGCAGTTCTACGGGATAAAACTTATCGTTATCAAGCTAAATGTATACTAATCTAATAAAACGTTGGTTGTGCTATCAAGCTAAATGCAAATGATTAGCCATGTGTAGTTTCTCCTGTGCTTGTAGGCATCCTTCTTCTTCAGCATGTACATTGGATATAAAAAGTGTATACGCCACTGATAAAATGCCAGATTTTTGTAATGTAAAATAATGTGACCACGGTAAATCATTTCAAAACTTCTCCCAATTTAATGTGACCCATAACCTGTACAATTAAATTGAAAATCAAATAGGCTGGTTGCATAAGTGTGCACACCCTGAAACTAATACAGTGGTACCTCGGTTCTCAAACTTAAACTGTTCTGGACTCTGGATGGAATCCTAAAAAATTTGAGTTCTGATCGAATTTTTCCCATAAGAAATAATGGAAAACCAATTAATTGGTTCCCAGCCCCCCAAAATTACACCTAAATAATACACAAAATGAACAGGATACAACAAGAAGAGCACTTTTTTCTTAATGGCTTCCAAAACGATGAAGATCTTATCCCAACATTACCCCTGTCCTGCCCCGATCGTCCGCTCCTTCCGTGTGCCACACCCCCTCGTTAACCTCGTGTGGGATCCCCATGTGATCAGCTGTTTCTGGTTGTTGTCATTAGTCCTCTGTATTAAGTCCGCGTTTCAGTTTGTTCCCCCAGTCCGGTCATTGGGTGCATTCGAATTGCTTACAATGCTGGCTTAAAGCAACACATTCTGATCCTGACGCAATGCATTACGGTTAGATGCATTGCGACCTCTCACCCGGCTGCACAAACTGAAACCGCCTCCGTGACGACACACCTTTGCCCTTATTGGCTGAAGAGTTTAGTTACACGCATGACATTTGTATCCCAGGCAGTTCCGATGCGTAATCTGCTATTTCTCCCGATTATCTCGTAAAGCAGTGAGAACTGGTTTTCAGTTAATTTACCTGGTAAAATAAAGTTTAAATAAATTACATAAATGCTCTAATAGTACACGTAAGTTAGTGGTTTATTTATTGTTAGTTACTGTAATGTTGCGCTGCTTTATTTGGTTAATCGTCCAGTCTGTGAAGAAGGCATTCAAGTAAGAATTGCATTGTAGACTGTACATGACAATAAAAACTTTGAATCCAGTCCATTGTTTATTTTTATTATTACTCTGTATTCATTAATTTGTTCGTGAATAGCAGACTTTTAGGTTGTAACATTTGTACAACTATTGCGTAACTTTTTGGTGAGCAATGGCTAACAAAATTATATAAAGTACAATGTATTACCTGATAATGCTATTTTATTGAAAATACTGTATCACCAACAAGCGCTGCTACTACAGTAAATGCGAGGCTGACACTGAAGCGTTACCTTTTGTTTCCGCTCAGAGATGTGCCGTGTGACTCATTTCCTGGCGCGTACAATTTATATTAGGTCAGCGTTCACGGTTCGACTTCTGATATTCAGATCGAGTTCTAGGTCAAACTGGTTTGTTTGACTTTCAAGAAATTCCAGTTCTAGTGAGTTCGAGAACCGAGGTACTACTGTACTTTCTTGAAGCACCTTTTGATTTAAATACAGTCTTTTTGGATCAGCAGACCACATCTTGCCTACTCTTCCTTGCAAAAGCGCACCAAATCTGACAGATTGTGAGGGCATCTATTGTGCACAGCCCGCTTCAGGTTACCCCACAGATTTTCAAATGGATGTTGGTTTGGGCTCTATCTGGGCCATTCCAAAACTTTAATTTTCTTCTGGTGAAGCCATTCTTTTGTTGATCTGAATGTATGCTAGGGGCCATTGTCGTGCTTAAAAGGTGAAATTCCTCTTCATCTTTCTAGCAGACACCTGAAAGTATCAGGCCAAAATTGACTAGGATTTGAAACTGTTCATAATTCCCTCCACCTTCACTAAAGCCTCAGTTCCAGATGAAGAAAATCAACCCCAAAGCATGATGCTGCCACCACCATGGGTATGGTGATCTTTTGGTGATGTGCAGTGTTGTTTTTGCACCGAACATACCTTTTGGAATTGTGGCCAAAAAAGTTCACCCTTTATTTTTCTAGAGATGCACCGATTGCAATTTCCTTGGCCGATTACAATTTTTGATTTTTTATGCAAGTATCACCTGCCAATGCTGATTTTTGCTGATTTTCTTTCTAAAAACTATAATTCAGCATAAACAAAAAGAAAAAAAAAAAAAAACTTTTCTTCAATACATTTTTTTTCATAATAAAAGAAAGTTACATTTTTAAATTTCCCCCAAAGTTACAGGATCTTCTCCCACTTAAAAATATAGTGTGCTCTGAGACTGGAAAGAGATACCAATAACGATCAACTTGAGTTGCTGTACATCCAACTTTATGTGCCATATTTTACTTTGCCAAACAAGAGCAGGTACAACAGATTTAAATAAAACAAATGTCAGTTACTCATAATTTCCCAGTATGTTTAAATTCACCAGATAACACAACAATGACCTCTTTTTTTTTAATTTTAAGATGAGTGGGGGGAAAAAAGAAAGTCCATATTTTACAAACCTGCAAATAAAACTGAAGTGTAGGTGTAGGGTATTATTAATACCAACATCACATGTTATGCACATACAATTCTTACATTGTCAGTAAGCTAGGTTAAGATCAGGCTTTTTCATAGATTCATACTCTACGTTTTTACTGTCATAGGAAAAATCCTTAGCTAGCTTTGCAATTTCAACGATTATTTTCAAGATCATCTAATGTATGTTTAATAATCAATTTAAAGTTTACTTTTGATGTTTCATCATGTTTTCGTGGTGGTTCCCCCATGGTTTAATTTGGCTTTACATGTATTACAAACTGCAAACTTTGTGTTGTCTTCACTCACAGTGGAAAACGTCCATACTAATGACATGTTAGCATGTGGCTATGAGTGCGGATGCAGCTGTGAGGCTATTTCCTGCACTGTTGTGCATATGACGATGTGTGGCGTATTTGTAAAACAGGCCGGTTCGATATCAGAAATACATGAGACTGACCAGCCAGTCTCCAGTCCGTGCTGAGCAAACTGAAAATCAGCAGATTCTGGTTTCTGGCTGATTGGTGCATCTCAAACATTTTTCCACATGCTTTTGGGAGACTTGAATTTTTTTTTTGCTAAATTTAGCCGGGCCTGGATGTTTTTCTTTGTTAGACAAGGCTTCCATCTTGTGACCCTACCCCAGGGTCCAGAGTACCCTGGAGAATACAGGAGATTGCGGTCAGAGTAGCACACAACCAGTACTTGCCAGAAATTCCTGCAGCTCCTTCAGTGTTGCTGTAGGAGTTATTGTAGCCCCCCTGACCGCTTTAATCATCTTGTCTTTTCATGAATTTTAGAGACGTTCAGTATTCAGTAACGCCACTATTGTCCCATATTTTCTTCACTTCCTGATGACCGTCTTCACTATGTTCCATGGTATATCTAATGCTGTGGAAAAAAAAATTCTACCCTTATCCTGACTGATACCTTTCAACAATGAGATCCCTTTCATGCTTTGTAAGCTGATCACAAAAAGACCTACAATGTGATCAACTTAGATTTCCAGAAGGGATCTGATGTTGTCCCCTTGGACCAAAAACTGGTTAACAGACAGGACACAGTGAGAAGTTATTAGAGGCACAATGTCACAGTGGCCTGCATTCATAGTGGGGTACTGCAGGGTTCAATTTTAGGACCACTGTTGTTCCTAATTTACATTTAATGATATTGACACCAATACATACAGTAAACTGGTTAAATTTGCAAACGACACCAAGGTGGATGGTGTAGCAGATTCTGAACTAGCGGCACAGAGGCTACAATGGGATCTTGATTTAATTAGTGACTGGGCTGATACCTGGCAGATGAAATTTAACGTAGATAAATGTAAGGTAATCCATGCAGGGAGCAGAAATATAAAGTACAGATATTGTATGGGTTTCCACTGAAACAAAGGTAGCTTATTATGAGAAAGACATCGGTGTGTATGTTGATGCTTCTATGTCCCACTCTCACCAGTGTGGGGAACATAGCTGTCAAGTCTCCCGTTTTAGCCGGGAAACTACCATATTTTACTCCTCTTTCCCGCCATCCTCCCGTATTAGTATTTTCCCATAAATCTCCCGTATTATAATATCATTAAAAAAAAAAATCCTCTGCCTCTCCAAATTGAACTGTCAGTAGCCTCGCGAGAACTGCCACCTGCAGTAGTCTGCAGGTCATTTACAACATTAACCAGGTCATAAATGCAGAGGTTAAAATGGCAATGCTGTGTTCCAAAAACAATGTTACTTTCACCTTCTGTGAAGATACAAAGTCTGCAACAAATCTGTAAAGTCATTAGTGAATGCCAGAGAGCCACATGAGTGAACATGAGAAATTACAAGAAAATGTGTAATGAAAATAAAATGTAAATGACAAGTGGTTATTTTTAGATTTCTTGTACACCTGTCTTAAAATGTAAGGGATACTGGAGCTTGTTGGGTTGGGGGGGGTGGGATGGTTCGCGGTGGGTGCCGGAAAATTTCCCTTATTTTCAAATCCAAAACTTGACAGGTATGGTGGGGAAGCAATTAAAAAGGCCAACAGGATGTTGGGTTACATCTCTAGGTCAAGGGAGGTGATGCTGCGATTATACAATTCCTTGGTAAGACAACACCTAGAATATGGTGTGCAGCTTTGGTCATCATACAGTACCTAAAAAAGGACATTGCTGCATTGGAAAAGGTGCAACATAGGGCTACAAGAATGATTCCTAGTCTTACAGAAATGTCTTATGAGGAGAGGTTAGCTGAGCTGAATCTGTTTAGCCTCAAGCAAAGGAGACTAAGGGGGGACATGATCCAAGTATATAAGATTCTAACACGTCTGGATGCTGTTCAGCCAAATGGCTATTTCAATATTAGTTTAAATACTAGATGGCCATAAATGGAAATTAGCGGGAGAACATTTTTAAATGAATTTGAGAAAGCACTTCTTTACACAGCGTGTAGTTAGAGTATGGAATAGCCTTCCTGTTAGTGTAGTGCAGGGGTCGGCAACCCTAGGCACGCGTGCCACAACTGGCACGCAGAGGAATTTCGGGTGGCACGCTGACGATGATCACAATAGAGACCTGCACTCCCGCGGGACCCAACGCACCGAGTGCGGCGCGGGACAAGATTTGATGGGTGAATGCGGGTGCGGGCGGTAAGGTCCTCATTTATGTGCGTGTTGCGGGAGAATAGAATTAATCGCGGGACTCCCGCAAAATGGAATTATCTTAAAATGAATTTATTAAAAACAAGTACACTTATTTATCTACTGCACAAAAGCAACAATTATGACTAAATTAAAGGCTAACGCTCTGAAGCAGTATTACACTCAAAAGGGAAGCAAGTGAAACAAATAACAGAGTAGGGGTAAGAAGTGTTAAAAATAAAACTACTTATATGTTTACCTGCGGGATTTTGCGGGCGGGAGTGGGACAAAACTTGAATACTGTGGGCGGGAGCTGGAGAAAATAATATATATTTTTTTGCGGGAGCGGGACAGAATCTTACGGGAGCGGGCAGGAGCGGGACTGAAAAATTCGTCCCACGCAGGTCTCTAGATCACAACCCTAATTATTAAACACATTAAAATTTTTCAGACGTCTTCTATGATGTTGAAATGTCATTGGCTGTTGCTTGGCGTGCCTGCTGCTTTGGTTTGACTACTCGATGGTAGCCCCCCCCCCCCCCCACGTCGTTAACATGGCACGCAGACTAACAAGAAAATATATAATTGGCACTCCATGTCAAAAAGGTTGCCGACCCCTGGTGTAGTGCAAGCTAAACACCTGGGGTCCTTTAAATCAGAGCTAGATAAGATTTTAACAAGTCTGAGCTATTGGTTAAGTTATCCCCAAATGTGCTTGATGGGCCGAATGGACTCTCCTCATTGTAAATTTCTTATGTTCTTATGTCTGTGAACAATAGCTTTTGCTGTAGGATGCAATCGAGTTAATGTCAGGGAAATCCTACTAGGAGAGCCGAACTTCATTTGGGGTTAGAGTCACTGTAATTAATGGCAGGTGTGTATCCAAAAAGACTGAATGCTGTAATTAAATCAAGAGGTGCTTCAACAAAGTATTAGTTAAAGGGTGTGCACTTGTACCACCAGCTTATTGCACGTGTTTTTTATCTTTTATATTTTTCCCTGTAACAGATTTGTTTGTTATTCAATTGAATTGTACAGCATTAAAAGGTAGGAAAAGTTCTGAAATGATGCCATTTTAACTAGGATGTGTACACTTTTTATATCCACTGTAAGGATAAACTAGATCACCCGTATGCGTATATATTCAGGAAGAATTACAGCCCAGTACCTATGCTGCCTACGGTATCTATGGTACTCCAAAAAAAATAAAATAAAAAAAGTACTGTTCCATTTTCAGCAATTCTGGCATCAAAACATATCGTCGTATTTGTTCTGGTGACATCCGTACTTCAGACACAGTGAAACAGCTAAATTGTTCTAAATTGAAACAGCTGAATCTCAATTACTCTGTTAACCCTCTGTACACAGACTATCCAAACAAAGTGTTACCAATATTTTTCTTAAATTTGCGTACTGTGTCATCAAATCTTCAAACAGTACTAATGAAAGCCCAAGTAAAAAAGAAATCCAACGAATTTATTTAATAACAAAAGCAATGCAACATCTAAACCCTAGTAAGAATAAATAACTGCACTTTTAGCAGCAATTAAAACATCAATGCATAATTTTGGGACCCTATCCAATAGTTTTACCTCTGCAGCATTTACATGGTTTTTGAGTACCGCTTTCAAAAGCTTGTGTTTTTCATCTTTTCAGCTTGACTCTTGATGGTAAGGGTTTAAAGACTTTATTTTGGAACAGAGATGGTGTATAAGGAGCCTGACCATTTCAGTCAATTATTACTTGTAAAATACATAATAATTAGCTTGATTTAGCTTGGGAGCAACTATATATGCCTACTTAGAGATTACACCTTTATTTTGCAAGCCAAAGAAATGAAAAGATCGCATGATCCCTCTAGGTGCCTACATATAGTCACGTGAATAAGAAACAATGCAATAGGTTGTATCTATTTATTTAACAAAAACTAACCTAAAATGCAGAAGTAGTGTGTGAAAAATTAAGTACATAGGATTTTAATTAATTCCATAGGAATTAAGATGGTAAATAGCAGCCAGGTGCTGCAAATCAAATGCCCTTGATTAACTGATCATCAGTAAGTGTGACCACCTCTATAAAAACAGAAGTGTTGGCTGGTTTGGAGCATTCAGTTGTATATTAACACAATGCCAAGGAGGAAAGACATCAGCACTGAACAATTGAGAGAAGCAATTGTTGCTGTCCAACAACCTGGAAAGGGATATAAGACCATTTCCAAACAATTTGAAGTCCATCAATCTTCAGTGAGAAAGATTATTCACAAGAAGAAAACATTCAAAAATTTCCAATCTTGCCAGAAGTGGAAGTCCCAGCAAATTCACTCCAAGGTCAGACCATGCAATGCTCAGAGAAATTACAAAACATCCAAGCGCTACATTTCAGACTCTACAGGCCATAAACATGTTAAATGTTTAAGTTCATGATAGTACATTTAGAAAAAGACTGAACAAGTATGGTTTGTTTGGAAGGGTTGCCAGGAGAAAGTCTCTTCTCTCTAAAAAGAACATCGCAGCATGGCCTAGGTTTGCATGATTGCATCTGAACAAACTACAAGACTTCTGGAATAATGTCCTTTGATCAGATGAGACCAAAGTGGAAATGTTTACACAGCCCCTCATTTGGAGAAAGCAAAAACACTGCTTATCAGCACAAAGACCTCATACCAACTGTGAAGCACAGTGGTGGAGGGGTGATTTGCTTGTTTTGCAGCCACAGGACTTGCACACATTGCTGTCATTGAATTGACCATGAACTCCTCTGTATACCAAAATACTGAACTTCAGTACTCCAATGCTCCAATCCTACCAAGGACTGAAAAATTAATCATGTTGATGCCAAATTCCGATACCCAAAAAGTAAATCTCAGCATCTTGTGTAAAGATCTAAAGTCGCTGGTGATTAGCTGTCTAATGTAACATTATATAAACCCATTATATAAACCGGACAGAAAAACGTATGTCCAAAGTCATGAACAGGCTCGTGTGTGTATGTGCTGTTGTTTTTGGTTGTTGCGTATATAAAAAATGCCCCAGAAATCAAAAGTGTGGCTCCATTATTTTAGGCTTGATGCCAATAATGCAAAATGTAACATATGTGCAAAGGTCTTTGAAGCCAAGAATGGCAACACGACAAATTTTATGAAGCACTTAACTCATTGCATCAATTTAAGAGCAGTAAGTTCCTCCGTGTTCAAGTCAAAGAACAACAAACCACTGCCTTCCTCCTCTCTGTCAAGTCTTCCTCCTTTAACATCACCACTTGATTCCTTATCTGATATTACTGAGGACAGTGCTATGACTGGGATTGTAGCAGGTAAGCTAACATTTAGCAAACAAATTCAGCCAACTTGTACATTGTTGTTTAGGCTACTGAATTTAACGTGGGTGCTGCGCCAATGACATTAGGATGTAACATTACCTGGGATATTGTTTGAGTATATCTTCAACTCCTTATATGGTTATAACTAGCTAAGTGAATCAAAAAGTGAAATGCATTAAGATTGACAGTAACGGGCCAACTTTAATACACAGTAGGTTAGCTTGTGCTTGTCCATTGAGTCGGCTGGTTAAACAGTAGAGTTATCTTTTTTTTCTCCTCACATTAGCCGCAGTCCACCCTGGTGTGAGGAAGACAATGCTAGAAAGTGTCAATCCCTTCACACTGGCAGAAAAAGAAAAAATGCCCAAGGAAAACTAAGATGAGTGCAACAGGGCAGTCACCAACATCATTGTTAAAGGTTTGCTACCTTTTTTCTACAGTGGAGGCCCCTTGGTGGAGGTGAGTAAGCTCTAAAGGGTGTCGTTTTAATTTAAGGGTAGTTGGCCAATGTAGCCTACGTAATATTTTAGCCTAGATAATGTTTTATACTTTTATTGTAAGAAAAATAATGAAACCATACTATTGTTAATGCTTAATCTTCTAAGGTCAATTAGGGCGTTTTTCCACCGCACCAGGTACCGTACTTTCGGTACTTTCATAAAGTGTCGAAAGTTTGGTACTTCTTTCATGTCGGTTTTCCACTGGCGTAAAAAATGGTACCGGCGCTAAATGACATCATCAGTGACCGCCCCTGACTAACAGCCCAAAATTAAAACTAACAGTTGAGGCTGGAAAATGTGGTTTATTGTTATGTCAGCTTCTATCACAGTATAAGATTCAGTAAAATCCAAATCATGCTGCCATCAATTACGTTTACGTAGGTACACTTACTTTGGCTAAGCCAATCAAAGCAGTAAGAATTAGCTTACTGCTAATTTAGTCTTTTGAAAGCAAACAAATTATTTAATTATGTTTTTTGATTTTCAAGCGGCACTGTTCGGTGTTTCGTGTGTGCCCCATTTCTTCCAAGCGGCTTGGTATTACGGCGTTCCGGGCAATTCAGTTTCCCTATATTTGTCCTGTCTATCGGGAAATAATGTTTCCCCTAATGTTAAAGAAAAGAGGTGCCCATCCAAATCCCACTGGATCTGTTCATCCGACCATATGGCGATTAAAGCCTGTTTCCTCGTTTGTCCATCCTTCCATTTTACTTTTTTATATTTTTGTTTCTACTGCTTTTTATTTTGTTTCTCGCTGTGTATTTCAAAAGATGGCGGTTGTATTTTGTGTTTCAGCGGCAGGCTATTTGCATAACCAATCGACAGTAAATACGTTTGCAAGTCCCACCCCAAAGTACCGAAGTACCAAAGAAGTACCCCAACTGGTTTGGCACTTTCGGTACTCGAGATTTTGGTACTGGTACTTGACCGGAAGTCAATGGAAAAGCGAAAGTATCGAAAGTACCGCACTTTGTGCGGTGGAAAAGCGCCCTTACAGGTAGATAAGAACCCTAAACCCTAAGCATGTCAAATACGCTCATTCCTGCATGGCATGCAGCACAGAAAGAAAATGTCCAGAGAGAGTTGAAATTCATGATAGATGCAGCTGTGTCTGCCGATGGGTGGACCATGTTGGCACAGGACCACTACTTGACAGTTGCAGTCCACTATGTGAAAAAGGGATTCATGAAATAAAAAATCCTGCATACAAGGGCAGTGCACACATCTCAGACATACGATGTTATAGCCAAAGAGTTCACTGGAGATAATGCAGAAAGTATGGATGTGGCAGTGAAAAAGATGAGTATAAGTAAAATTAGCTGCTTTGCTCACACTCAGTGTTGCTGCTCAAAAGCTCAAAATACCACACCCTCAGTGCCAAAGTGGGTAGGAAGAATCAGAGCAATGGTAGTGTGATTGAAGAGGTCCAACCTGGCTAAACAATGTGCTAAGGGAAAAGCAGCAACTTCTCGGTAAATAGAAATCAAAATCCACCAAATTTATTGGCTAAATCAGGTATTAAACCTACAAATTACTACAAACGGATAACCAGTGTGAGACACAATATTCCTTTCTGTCTCTGTAGGCCTTCCAGAACATCTAGGTCACCCTGGAGATGAAGAACAGGTGGAACAGCCTGTTCCTAATGATGGAGCTTAAACAGTTCCCTTCCCTCCATGCAGCATCCATGGACCCTCGGTTAAAGAACTCAATGGAGAAGGACAGCTATTGTAGAGAGGGATGGAGATCAGTTTTGGCTTATTCCATTATCAGTGTTAGCTATTTTGCTCATAAGATTAATCTCTCTAATAAAACTGTGCATATTTTCCAGACTGGAGAGAATTTCTGATGAGGATTTCAGAAAAGCAGAAAAGTTTGTCAAAGTTCTGAAGATGCTTTATACTTCAACAATCTGCATCTCAGCTGAAAGGAGTCCAACCCTGGGTCAGATTCTGCCAGTCTTAGGGAAACTCCAGCACCACTTCACTGTTATTGCAGAGGACTCCTCTTTTACACAGATCATCAAGGATAAGATCTGGGGTGACCACTCAAAATGATACCAACTGTGTATCATAATCGTATTCATTTTTCAGTTGTTTTCAATTGGTATACTCAGAAACCTAATTTCTGTTCTATGCTCTTGTCTTGCAGGCTAAGAGCATCAAGCAGTTTTTGGAGGAGGGCACGACCTTGGACCCAAGATTAAAGACAAAAAAGTTGCAGATGCAGTGTGAAACAGAGTAGAGGAGCAGCTGATGAGTACTGCCCCACAACAGGTATTTATTCTAATTATTATCTTTTTTCCTCTTCCATGTAAATCAAATGTCAGGGTTTATGTAGGAATCCTAGAGTTGAATTTACTACCTTTTTTTTTTTTTTACTACCTCCACAATATTTTTTACTACCAACAACAGGGCAGTGGCCTTTTTCTTTTTTTTTTGGGAGGGGGGGAATCTTCATACCCATCATAAATATTAGGTAAATTAATGTTTAACTTATTATTAAGTATAGTCATTAAATATTGATTTTTTGTAGTGTCAAGTTGAGTTTCGTTTGTCCTTACCTTAACTGTAGCCCTTGGGTTATCCTAACCATAACCCTTAACCCCACCTAATAAAGTCAACTTGACACTTAAAACAAATGACACTTGACAATAGCCATAAACATTAATAAAATTTAATGTGTCATGTGACACACACACTAAGACAGACACACATTCTCACACACATAGACTAAAGTAGTAAATTATTTCATCACGGGGTAACTTGTAACAATAACTTACACTGTGGATTAAAAAACTGTCCAAAGAGTCCATGGAATGGTAATGGGTGGTAACCACTGGTATTTATTGGTTGATGCAACGTGAGCAGTGCTTGAAGTGGGAAAAAATAAGTGCAGGAACTCTAATTTTCCGACATTTGACATTTGTGCGGTGAAAAAAAAAATCAAGTCTTTAGGATGTGTTGGTTCAAAAACTATTTTAATTTAATCATTCTTCCAAGCAATAACCTATAGGCATAGGCTACTTTTTTCTAATTCACAAATGGAATACTGAAAAACCATTAAAACAACATGAACCAGACCAGTGTGATACTTGTAGGCCTAACAATAGACTAGGGCTAAAGCTGATGCAATTGGTTGGGACTCAGTGGATGCATATGATAGGGCACTGTCGTGGCTCGTGGGTAATGTAGTCTTTTATCGGTCATGTGATATTGTCTATTCTCGGGCCACTGTCGCTGCGTCGGATCAGTTTCAGTAAGTACCGGAACGCAGAAAAAAAGTGGCGGAACCCAAAAGACGAAAATACAGAAGTTCCGGAACTGCGTTCCGCTGCGTTCCGGCCCACTTCAAGCACTGAACGTGAGATAAAAGTTTGAACATGTCCCAAAATAAATCTTGAGAGAAGTTTAACAATTTTACCTGTATATACACAATACCTGTATTGTTGATAAGTAATTTCTTAAAATGTGGTGCAGTGCCGAATCGAATCATATATGCAGTCTTATCCTTGCCACGTGCGAAACTTTTAGCTATACCGGAGTCAGTGAACATGCTTCCGAATAGTTCCCCAATACCCTCATTCGAATTGTAAGAATGATGGCTAGCTGCGGTGTTCAGGTACCAGAGAACTTCAGCTCTGAGAGCTGACGTTGGTGACAGTAAGGTCTGCTGTCTGTCTGCTGCAGCCGTTTGCTGCTGAGGTGGTGTGATGGCAATGCTTGTGCTCGTAGCTGACATGTTTGCATTTGCCCCGTGGCCTGTACTACGAAGTGGGGTTACTGGCTTATCGGGGTAACTTTGCGAGTAACTTGATGACGTGTGGTGTAACTTCGCGATTAACCCGTACTACGAAAGGGGGGTAGGTTTTACTCGAGGCATGCTGCTATGGCAATTTACGCTATCTCAAACCTGCTCCGAGCAGTTTTTGTTCTTGGTTAAGTCAAGGTTTCTGCGTAAGCCAGCCCTATTTGAGCACCGCTTCGCCAAATTTAATTTCTCCGAAGACAATGCCTGTGTACCTGGATGATCTGTATGACATTAGAGCGAATCGTAAGGGGCTCTCTGTGTCAATATGTATGAAATGGAGCAATGGCATATAACATGCTTACAATGTATTAATTAATAACTGTTAGAGAGGGAGTTATTCTGAAAACCCATGGGGTGTGCATTGCATTGTTCCCTGTTGTCCACTGATCAAAGCACACTCCACTGGATGTGTCTTGTCTAGTTTTAAAGTTATTAACCCATTCATGTACTGTCCCATTGCACATTATACGGATACAATCGAACATTCAAAAATGAATTAAAATTTGTACGTAAAGCAATCTGGGAAACAAAGGGGTGTGCAACAGTTGCCATGAGCCCAAAATGCTAAACCACCATTCTCATTACAGCTGACAGGACCAATCTTATTAGCTATTAACACGATTTAGCACAAATCACGAAATGGTTTGAAGCGCAAAAATAATCGGTGTGAATCGTTGTCTGGGTACTGGACATCACAATTCTGTCATTAAAAATGCCCCACCTTACGTTAAAAGTTATTAAAGCCAGAAAACTGAATATGGAATATGAGGCTAACTTAACCGCGGTGAGAGGTTCCTAGTCGTTTTCTCACTACACATATGCTTCTGTTTTGTCCTGTTGTAAATCGTTTGTTTGTTAAACAATGGCTTACCTTCTATTAAGTGTAATATGAATAGACACCTTTTTCTTATTAGCTGTAAAACATAGAAACACGCTATTAAGTGGAGGCTAGACACAATAAATCTTTAGAGTAAAAATATAAATACATAGCCCTATGACTTGACATAATGTTTTTATATTTCATCTCGACTTGCTGCCATGTACGCTTTCCACTACTATTGCATTTGAAATCAGGTCAGTTAAGTTATTGTTAAAATTAGGTTTACATTATGAGTAACATCGCAGTAATGGAATTTTAGGGAGCATTACATTACTTAACAGCAAATAATAGGTGACTTCTGAATTGTGTCGCAACTGTGAGCCTTTGTATTTATTAACAGTATTTCAATTCTTTTCAGAAAACACTTCATAGTCTAATACTCGGTCGTGAGATATTTTATACCACATTTTATGACCATGAAAATGTACTTCTGCATTTACTCGGTCAGCAATATGTTGCCAACAAGCCTGCCTGCTTTTGCTGCCTGCAGTGGTATCGGACTTTCTTTGCAGTGTTGATATAAGCTCCTCATAACCCTACATAATGAGCATGCAGTCTTCTTCCATGAAATATGGAGATCACACCATGAGTCAAACGGTGACTTGCGCTGCTGAATGTGCTCCATTTATGTGAACGCGCGCAAACTCCAATGCAGTTAACACCGATGTAACAAATCAACTGCTTAACTGGTGTCGTAGTACTGATTAGCACCGATTGACACAACCTGATTTTGTCAACCCTGCGTTCGCAAATTAACTCCGGATTAAATATGATTTGGTTAAACCCCCTTCGTAGTACAGGCCACCGGTTCGTGTAGCATCACCGGACAACAAAATAAGGAACTGCTCCCCCCGTACGCGAATCCGCTGTTGATGACTGGCGGATTCTCGGTGAGATTTGATTGTGGTAACCATTGGCGGAGCGGGGGGGTGGCTTACTGGGCTTAAGCCCGGGTTGTTGTTTCAGAAGCCCAGGGTCTTTTGGAGTGTAATTTGTTTCATAATTAGATGCCTGACTGACAACTGTATAAAACAAAAACTACACACAATATTCGAAGCACATAGCGCACAGTCGTAAATTCCCCCTAATTTTGGTATGATCCGAGCTCAGGCACTAGGCGACTGAGCACAGCACTTACGCATGTGAGCGAGGGGGGAGAAGCTGCTGCCTGCGAATTTGCTGTAGGAGAAGTGCAGACAGGCAGACAGAGGAGAGCTTAAGTTTGACCAGGTACCAAAGCAAATCATTCGTACTGTACAAATAATGTAAATATGACGGTGTATCACAAAAGATTGATATCAAACTGATCACTTGACCCATATTACGTTACTTGCTGTTCGAGTGAATCAACAAATGGAGTCTTTGCTTACATGTGTGTTTATTTCATATTTTCAGTTGTTACCCTCCACGGCTAAATAAAGCACTCTAAATTGGTTTCAGTTATGTACTGATGTACACAACAATGGACATAAGGGGCTTCTTTCAAAGAAAAAACTCAGGTAAATGTTATTTTATATATTATGCTTTGTATGTTATTCAATATATTTCTATGCAAAACAAGAGGAATTTCAATACACAGCAGTATATTCACAGTTGAAATCAGATATTTACAACATACACTTTAGGGAAAAAACATTTTTTTTTACTGTTAATCATCAAACTGTTTTGTTTTAGATAAATAAATATTGAAATATCTTTTGAATTAGTTAAATGTCAGAATAGAGAGAGAGAGAGATGTCTATTTTCTATCACTTTCATCAAATTTAGGAGTATATATACACTACGTTTATTGTGTCTTTAATTAATAAGAAAACTCCAGACGATTCCATTCTGAGCTTAAGAAGCTTCTGATAGGTTAGTAGAGTCACAGCCTAATAAATCTTCAACTTCACAGCATGTTTTTCAGTCATTTCTAACCGCCCCCCCGCCCCAATTCCACATGCATACTACCCTTTGGGGCTAAGCCCCGGGTGTATAAAATGTCTGGCTCCGCCTCTGGTGGTAACGCCGTTCCAGGTTAGATTTAGAGTTTTTTTTGCATATACTGCAGAATGCTTTCTGGTCATTCCCCATGACCGGCTTAAGCCAGTCTTTAAATGACGGGTTATCAAGCCAACTTTTAGAAATCTTACATTTCCCCATTTCACCGCCAAGTGGCTACTAGCTCATTTCAGAGGCTCTCCTAATATCAACACGTTAGATCACCCTGGCACATATATTATACACTCACCTAAAGGATTATTAGGAACACCATACTAATACGGTGTTTGACCCCCTTTCGCCTTCAGAACTGCCTTAATTCTACGTGGCATTGATTCAACAAGGTGCTGAAAGCATTCTTTAGAAATGTTGGCCCATATTGATAGGATAGCATCTTGCAGTTGATGGAGATTTGTGGGATGCACATCCAGGGCACGAAGCTCCCGTTCCACCACATCCCAAAGATGTTCTATTGGGTTGAGATCTGGTGACTGTGGGGGCCATTTTAGTACAGTGAACTCATTGTCATGTTCAAGAAACCAATTTGAAATGATTTGAGCTTTGTGACATGGTGCATTATCCTGCTGGAAGTAGCCATCAGAGGATGGGTACATGGTGGTCATAAAGGGATGGACATCTTCAGAAACAATGCTCAGGTAGGCCGTGGCATTTAAACGATGCCCAATTGGCACTAAGGGGCCTAAAGTGTGCCAAGAAAACATCCCCCACACCATTACACCACCACCACCAGCCTGCACAGTGGTAACAAGGCATGATGGATCCATGTTCTCATTCTGTTTACGCCAAATTCTGACTCTACCATTTGAATGTCTCAACAGAAATCGAGACTCATCAGACCAGGCAACATTTTTCCAGTCTTCAACTGTCCAATTTTGGTGAGCTCGTGCAAATTGTAGCCTCTTTTTCCTATTTGTAGTGGAGATGAGTGGTACCCGGTGGGGTCTTCTGCTGTTGTAGCCCATCCGCCTCAAGGTTGTGCGTGTTGTGGCTTCACAAATGCTTTGCTGCATACCTCGGTTGTAACGAGTGGTTATTTCAGTCAAAGTTGCTCTTCTATCAGCTTGAATCAGTCAGCCCATTCTCCTCTGACCTCTAGCATCAACAAGGCATTTTCGCCCACAGGACTGCCGCAAACTTGATGTTTTTCCCTTTGCACACCATTCTTTGTAAACCCTAGAAATGGTTGTGCGTGAAAATCCCAGTAACTGAACAGATTGTGAAATACTCAGACCGGCCCGTCTGGCACCAACAACCATGTCACGCTCAAAATTGCTTAAATCACCTTTCTTTCCCATTCTGACATTCAGTTTGGAGTTCAGGAGATTGTCTTGACCAGGACCACACCCCTAAATGCATTGAAGCAACTGCCATGTGATTGGTTGATTAGATAATTGCATTAATGAGAAATTGAAAAGGCGTTCCTAATAATCCTTTAGGTGAGTGTATATTTTTTAATTACGTGAAGTTAAAACACATAGACAAATGGGAAACTGATAATATATTGAGGTGGATGATGAAAAATTTACTACCAAGTCAAATTCCATTTACTACCTTTTAGTACCTTTCAAGGGCCTTAATTTTGTTTGATTTCATTTACTACCACGCGGACACCCTGTATGTATATGACACCTGTAATCTGTTGAATACATAATAAAGGAAAATGACCCAGGCCCAGCAGGACACTGTAGAGATAGCTGGTAACTGTGATGACAACTCATCTGATGAAGCCACACTGTAAGAACTACAGAAAAGGTTCAGGAAGAGATAAGGATCTACAGAGGTCTACCATCTGTACTATCCTCAGTGAATTCAGTGACTTGGTGGTGGTACATGAAGGACACTCGGCCAGTGCTTTCAGACTTGGTATCTCTTTGTCATAGACAAATGGGAAACTGATAATATATTGAGGTGGATGATGAAAAATTTACTACCAAGTCAAATTCCATTTACTACCTTTTAATACCTTTCAAGGGCCTTAATTTTGTTTGATTTCATTTACTACCACGCGGACACCCTGTATGTATATGACACCTGTAATATGTTGAATACATAATAAAGGAAAATGACCCAGGCCCAGCAGGACACTGTAGAGATAGCTGGTAACTGTGATGACAACTCATCTGATGAAGCCACACTGTAAGAACTACAGAAAAGGTTCAGGAAGAGATAAGGATCTACAGAGGTCTACCATCTGTACTATCCTCAGTGAATTCAGTGACTTGGTGGTGGTACATGAAGGACACTCGGCCAGTGCTTTCAGACTTGGTATCTCTTTGTGCAAGTATCATCCACACCCCATACATTTTCTACTGCTGGGGATATCAGGTCTGTTGATTTTTCTGAAGAGAAAAACTGAGTGAATGTGTCATGTAAGCAGCAGTGAAAATTGGAGTTGCAGTTTTTGCACTGAAAAATACACAATTACATCTATTGTAACTTTTAGACAATGTTTATTTATGTTAACAGATGTTCATCTTGGGGTTTGTTTTTATGCCGAGTGGAAAAAGTTCAGGTTGAAACATTTTTTGTTTAACCACAATGTGGTAAATAGGTTAATTTTTTATTGAACTGCTTTGAATGCCCTATTGACCAGAAAAATAAAACAATTGTGTTTCGATGATTAACATATTTTTGTTGTTGTTGAAATTGATTTAGGAACATATTGGTATTGAAAAAAGTATTGTTCAGGAACCAGTATCAAAATCAAGGTCTTGTTCTGGTACTGGTATTGAAAAATTCCCAGCCCTAGAAATGGTCCAATCAAAGTGCAAACCTCAACCCAATTAAAATGCTGTAGCAGGTTCTTCAGAGAACTGTGCATAAATCTCAATGAACTAAAGCAACACTTTAAAAAAGAGTGGTCCAAAATTCCTCCACAACCATGCAAAACTGATAAAATCATACAGAAAATGATTATTTCAAGTTATTGCTGCTAAAGGTGGTTGTCCAAGATATTGAATCATGGGGTGTACTTAGTTTTTCACACATGGCTTCTCAATTTTGCCTTCATTTTTGTTAAATAAATAATGACATGGTAGAATATGTTGTTTCACACCTCCAGTTAGATTTAAATAATTTTAGAACCTGGTAAGGACCAGATGATTTTTTACTATGTGCTCATATGTAAAACCACAAAACTGAAAGAGAATGTACTTTTTCCACATGATTGTATACTAGGGCTGGCACTTCTTAACCGATCTTTAAGCAATATACCAACAGTCATTCAAAAATGTGAAAACTATAATTAACCCATTCGAATTTTAAAATGTCACTGTAGCCAAAGGCACATTAGACTGTTGTAATTTTGTTGTTTGCTGTCTACAGAGCCCCTGAAAGGTCAGGGAGGAAAGATTTTTTTCAAAGTCCTGTAAACTATGGGGGACAATGTTTACCATGTAACTTTAATATTAGGTGTTTTTATACATATTTATTAATCACTGCACTGTGTCTATTCTCCACTAGGGATTTTAAGCAAGGCAGCTCGACTACTTAACGTGAAGTGCACACACGCATACACTGAAATATATTAAAAACAATGAAATGTTAAATGTTACAGCTGGAAAACTGCACATGAAGCAAAACTATCGCTGTTTTGGAGTTAAGGTTTAAAATCGAATCTGCTTTCTGGAATATTTCAGTGTAGAGCCACATATCTTCACATACATCATCTAGCGAGAATACCAGGGAGGTATATCCAAAAGTGGCTCTGTTGTAATATCTTTCAACAAAAACAAGCAACAGCTCTTGGTTTTCCAGATTTCTTTACAGGCAATTTTTTTATTAATGTTTGTAATATATTTCAAAGTTTGTGTATAGACTTCACATTCAATAGCTCAAAAGTTCAAAAGTTTTGCAAGGGACTGCAAATTATTTAAAAAATATATTTTTGACCCTGAACTTTTAGGGACTCCATAGTAATTTATTTAATAATACTGTATTGTATACGGGATGTTAATAAAATACTGGACAGATTGATTCTGTGTTGCATTTTTTTTTTTAGTGGGGGGGTCACAGATATTCAAATGTATTCCAACAAATTACGTGACATTTGAAATTCGTTCGAACCCGATTTCCTAATTTTTGAAAAAAGTGAGAGCCCTACTATATACTACCACAAATTACAAATACTCCACGTCAAAAGAAAATGCCCCATTTCATAACACTATATTCCAAGCTTAAGTTTATACATTTTTATGACCAACTATTATGAAAGACCTCTAAAGATCATGTCCATCTAGATTTCTAGAAATCTTACTTGATTTGTGTGGAGGTCTGTGGATCCATTGCTCTTTCGGGCATAGTTACTCCGCAGGTTACCCAGGAACCACCATGGCAGCCCTGTCAGATCCCATTCATCCAGACTAACATCCAGCTTTGGCCGCTTGCAAGCAGACCTAGGGACACCATCAAGAGACTCTGAAAGGAAAAAATAAATTAGCATTAAATGAGTGACATCCATAAGCAGGAAGCAGAGGGACTTTAAAAGTCGTTAATTTCGTAATTTCATGAATGCTTCTGTATTATTCATAGAAAGACGACAAAATTCTGAATTTACTGAAAAAACAAACATTAACCCTCTCAAGGCAGGCGTTGCTGATTTGCAACAGTTACAAACTAACTACCTTATTACCCCACATACATATTTTATGAGTTTTTTTTACTCAGAAGTACCACAGGACTTGGTTGTCCTGTCCTGTTACTAAAACTTAATTTGAGCCTGAAAGGGTTAATACTGCAAAAGAATGTGAAGTCCATTTCACCCTGCCTTCACCATGCCAATGATTTTGATAAGTGCCATAGGCGGTTATGGATTAAGAGCATCAGAATTCAGGAATATCCCTATCACAGTATATTAGGGGTGTAATGGTACAAGAATTGATTGTGTGCCATTTGGTTACATCATTTTTGTTTCGGACAGCACAATAAAATTTATTTTATTACGTTATTTCTTGACACCTAAACTCTGAAGTTGGTTATGGTTATTGCTAGTAAATCAAATATATTGGTGAAGCAAGAACTTGAAGACCCTCCCACATCTCTTAAATCAGTAGCTTGGGAACATTTTTGCTTCTCAATAAATTGCACCAACACTGGCGACAGTAGTTATTATAACTGATAATAACAGTCATACAGAAACCAGGTTGTACCCGACCCATACCATGAGGAGACACTAGTTGGTGTATCTGACAAAGAAGGAGAATGATGGAGTGCTGCGTCAGATGACCTGGCCTCCACAATCACCCAACCAAAACCCAACTGATATGGTTTGGGATGAGTTGGACCGCAGAGTAAAGGAAAAGCAGCCAACAAGTGCTCAGCACCAATGGGAACTCCTTCCATTCCCATTCTCGGTCAATACCTCATGAATATGATTGAGAGAATGCCAAGAGTGTGCAAGACTGTCATCAACACAAAAAATTCTTTGAAGAAATATAAAACAAATTATGGTTTAACACTTATTTACTGCATAATTCGACATGTTTCTTCATTGTTTTGAAGTCTTCAATATTAATCTACTATGTAGAAAACAATATAAAGAAAAACCATGGAATGAGAAGGTGTCCAAACTTTTGACTGGAAGTGTACATCATGATTTACTATGTGCTAATTTCTGCTAGCACATCTGTGAGAATCACTGCATTATGTTAGCATCAAATGCTAGCAAAATTAGCAGTAGTTTACATAAATTTGTATTACAAATCCATTCCTTAGTAGTAGGTTGAAGGTTTTCAAGTTTCCAGTTATCGGGAATGCATCCAAATACAGTCAAATACAGTGGAAACTGCTTACAGAAATATCACTATAAGCAGATGATCATTATAACTGATTTTCTTCCTCCCGTCTTAGACAGATTACCATGTAATAGACATTTGTACATTTATGACATGAATATAAAGTAATAAAACAGACCGCTTCACTATTCACTCAATGTTATTCAGTACAGTGGTGTCTGCGGTTCACAAACGCTGTGGTCTACAAACAATTTGGTTCGCGACCAAAAATTTTGTGAAAAAAATGCATTGGTTTGCATACAAAATTTGATTGACGAACAGATTCCTCGACCAGATTCCTTTATACTAGTGTAGCACCGGCGGGGTGTATGTCCCAGCATGCACCACATGCAATTATAAATAGAAGGTCCACAACAGGCACCCAACAAGCACCAAACCTAAATACACAAACGAGAAGCACAAGGTTGTAAGATGCTGAACTGCAAGATGCACACACGCTAAATACATGCGAGGATTGGATCAGGTACACACAAGACACAGGCAAACACACACGCAACAATAGGGAAACGCAACCATTAACAACAAAACAATACAAGGATTAAAGACTGTTAATAAAGAGTGTGATTTCCCCACCATGCAAATCACCATGTCTCGCTCTGCTCCCGCACTGCCCCAATCCGCCCGTCGCCACACTATATTGTGTTTTTCTGTAGTTTTTACTATAAAAACCAGAATATTAACAAAAAATATTATTTGGTAGGCTTGTGAACAAATTAATCGAATTTCAATGCTTTCTTGCGGGAAAAATTGCCTTGGTTCGCATACAAATTGGTTCACAACCACTTTCCTGGAACGGATTGTGTCCGTGAACCGCAGGCACCACTGTATTTCAAAATATAGTACAGCTGTTTCAAATGCTTTTCAAATTACTGTACTGTAACAAATTACTGAACTGTGACTGAAAATGCTAATTATAGCTTTGCTGGGGTATCGCGGCTTGTTTTTTGCGGTTTGATGAGCATTAGCCTCAAGTAGCTAGCCAGAAGCAGATAGATTAACGCAAGGCAAAGTAGGGTGATCAAAGTTTTAAAAAAAAATAAAAAAAATCTGCAGTTTTACTATTTCCCCATGTGTTGTCATGTTTAAAAAGACCCAAAATGAACACTGTAAGCAGACTACTTGATTACAATAAGTGAATTATTTAATTTGGACTAGTGCTGCATGATTAAACTAATCGCAATCGCGATGTCAGCTGGAGCGATTGTATAACCGCAAATGGCTGCAATTTAAATAAAAAATGTGCGTGTGTAAATGTGATAACCTATTCTCTGTTTACATGCCATCTGCTCATTATCTACGCCCATAATAAAGAGATGACCAAGAGATGTTTAGGTGGTAAAGCATGCACAGTATATGGTCACATGATTACTTGGTGTGCACAGCAGATGGAAATGGATGCTAACGAGCAGGCCGAACTGGTGACCAAAAAAAACGCAACCTCTTATTTGGCGATATTTTGGATTCAAGTTCAGTGATACTGAGCAGAAAGAGGTATTGTGTAAAACATGCTAAATGAAAGTCGCTACATCACGCGGCAACACAACAAATTTGTATCAGCACCTTAAACAGCACAGAGAAAAGTATATTGAATGCATGATCGCAAAAGCCCTGACTAGTAAAGACAGCTGAAAGTAGGGCTGTGCAATTAATCGATTTTCGATTTCGGGTCTCAACGATCACAAAAATGGTGTAATCGAAAAAAACGATTATTCACTTTTTTTTTAAGTTATTTTGACCTGCGTTCTGACGCGCACGCGCATCCGCACTTTCGCCCTTCCAGAAGCCCGAACTCTCTCACTCTATACTGTCAGCGAAGAAGTTGCGTATGTGGTATCTGATCGCATTTAAAAATCAGCGTGAAGATGGCAGAAAAAGAGCAGCCACAGAAGTCTTTGGTCAACAAAAGAGGTAGAAGCAATTCTGTTGTTTGGGAACAGTTTGGATTCGAAGAAGCGGACGTGGATCAAAAACATATTAGGTGCAAGATTTGCTACGCGGTTGTGTCGGCACCGGTTGGTAACACCACAAATCTTTTTAACCATTTAAAATTTAAACACAGACCGACATATGACCAACTAATAAAGAAACAGAAAGAACGACGAACAACCCCTACAACATCCTCCGCAACACAGTCATCCATTAAAGACACGCTCTTCAGTGCAACTCCGTATCCATCCAGCTCAGAAAGGCACAAAAAAATAACAGATGCCGTTGCATACTTTTTAGCCAAAGACATGTGCCCTATTAGCACGGTTGAGAACGAAGGATTCAGGAAAATGATAAATACTCTGGACAAGCGTTATGCTTTGCCATCTCGACACCATTTCACGAGAGTTGCTCTGCCTGCTTTATTTGAAAAATGCCGTTCAGAAGTGGCTAATGAAGTATTAAAAGCAGAGTACTTCGCCACCACAACAGACCTTTGGTCTAGCCGCACATTGGAGCCATATATAAGCTTAACAATACACTTTATCGATGCCGATTTCAATTTGAATACGAAATGTCTCCAAACTGCGTTCATTCCTGAAGACCATACCGGGCAAAACATAGCCCATGGACTCAGGGAAGCTATGGCTGCATGGGGTTTAAACGAGGAAAAGCTCACCTGCATCACAACAGACAACGCTGCAAACATAAAGCTGGCAGCTGAGCTAAATGGATGGATGAGGCTTCAGTGTTTCGGGCACAGACTCCACTTGGCCATAGGTGAGTAGGAATCCTTCATACAGATTATATGCAATGTGGTGATTTAATTGTATGTAATTAAGTGATTTTAACAACAGTAACAACAATACTAGGAATAATATGGCAAAAAAAAATAAAAAATTCTGTGTCACTGTCTCTCACTAGCATTTTACCATTATTATTATAATTATTATTATTACCACTTGAACTACTCTTTGATGCTTTCTTAATCTGTCTTAATATATGTTGCTTTGATGAGGGTTGCAACTGTCATATAGTTGATACTAAATAGTATTTTTTTGTAATTTTAGAGAATGCAATGAAGGATCCTAGGATCGATCGTGCAATGGGGGTCTGCAAGAAGCTTGTCAGCAGCTTTTCCTATAGTTGGAAAAAAAAGAGGGATCTTGCAGAGGCACAGAAGCAGCTGAAGCTACCTGAACACTCCCTTAAAACAGAATGCCCAACCAGATGGGGATCTAGGCAGGCCATGATAGACAGAGTTCTTGAGCAGCATAAGGCCATTGCCCAGGTCCTTTCTAGCGACCGAAAACTCAGACATCTCACCCTCTCTTGGCAGGATATTGACGTACTGGATGCCATCAATAAGTCTCTTAGCCCCCTTGTTGAATTCACTGACGCACTTTCTGGAGAGAAATACATAAGTGTGTCTTTTCTGAAACCAACCCTCCATCTCTTCAGAAATTCAATATTGGAAGTGCAGGAGGATGACACAGACCTTGTCAAAAGCATCAAACAGAAGATAGTAGACTACCTCAATGACAAATACAGTGACCCAGAGACACAAGAGTTACTCGACATGGCCTCTGCCCTGGACCCAAGGTTCAAGCTTAAATATGTTAATAAAGACAACCAGGGGTCTATTGAAGACAGACTGACAGCAGAGATGCAGAGTGTGATGACTGCCATGGTAGTAATAATAATATTAATAATAATGATGATAATGATGGTGATAATGAAAAGTTAACTGGATTAATGTGTTGACAAAATAATTTGAAATACCATGACATTAATTCTTATTTTTCTTATAATATGTTCCCTCCAAGGAGAATGCCCCTCTTGTGACAGCAGCAATGTCTGCTGATGTTACAGAGGATGCTGCTGCTGCTGCTCCAAAGAAGAAGAAGGGCCTGGGCAGCTTCTTCAAGGTCACCACAGACAAAGCTGCTGGACCTCCTCTGCAACAGGACCAGGCCATAACTTTTGAGCTACAGTCGTACCTGCAGACAGAGACACTGGATGCTGAGGAAGACCCACTGAAGTGGTGGAAGGAATCTCAGAGAATCTACCCACGTCTTTCCAACCTGGCAAGGAAATATCTTTGTATTCCAGCCACAAGTTCTTCATCAGAGCGAGTCTTTAGCACTAGCGGAAATATTGTCTCCTGCTTGCGTTCATCACTGAAACCAGATCATGTGAATAGGCTGGTGTTTCTGGCTAAAAACCTTTAAGGTTTAGATCTGTAACCCTATCAGCATTTTGGCCATGTTGAAACATGTTTACATAGGCTAAAGTTGAAGTTAAACATATTTGCTGTTAGTTCTGAGCGATAGTGTGCCAGCCTTAAAATATTCTTGGACTGAGTTACTGACCGGAATTTTATTGTTAATTATGTTTAAAATGTAGAATGTTGTAAAATGTTGTTTTGAATTTTTCAGTTTGTTAAGGCACATACGTGAGCAAATTTATTTTGGACTAATTTATGTTATTTAATATTTATATTTTATGTATTACTTGTTTTCAAAAGATTGTGGAAGTGCACTACATTGTTGATCTTGTTTGCCTTTATCTGTTTTATCTGTCTTGATCTGTTTTAAGGAGAATTCACTGTTTTGTTCAATAAATGCAACATATTTCCAAAGTCAATGAGTAATCGTGTAAAATAATCGTGATTTCAATCATGACCAAAATAATCGTGATTATGATTTTTCCCCATAATCGAGCAGCCCTAGCTGAAAGCCAAACAAAACAAAGCACAATTACAGATGTGTTTGTGAGTGTTAACACCATACAAGTCCCTGCGAAAATATAAAGACATCACTGACTCCATAACGCTCTCCTTGGCAAAAGACATGGTGCCCATGTACACCACTAGAAAAAACGGATTTCAAAAAATGATTCACACCCTGGACCAGCTACCCTCGCGGAACTATTTATCTCAAGTTGCTATCCCTGAGCTTTATAACAAATGCTGTGGAGAGGTTCAAGTGGAAATGGCTGTGGTGAATTTCTATTCAACTATTACGGACCTGTGGTCGAGCAGGACGACTGAACCATACATCAGCCTAACTCTGCACTTCATTGACAATGATTTTTCTCAGCTTGCCTCAGATATTCTAGCATGTTTGTTACAACCTATTAGAGATGTAACGATACACTCAACTCACGATTCGCGATTCTGAGTTTTATTCAAAAATATTCCTTTATTTATCTTTCTAAACTGTGTAAAATGTGTCCTCTTGAATAAAAATTGAATACTGCTTTTAAAAAAATCCCAAATCAAAATAAATAAATAAATAAAAATCTTCAAATAAAACTAAGGCTTGCATGTGCTTTTTAGCGTGGTTTGCCCTTTTAATAAACTTCGCTCTGCTGGTGGTAAACTGAGCTCACTGTGGTGCTAGTGGACATGCTGAAGCATGTTCGTTGTGCTATTTGTGTAAGTTATCTGTCTTTTTAAGATCGGGTGGCGCATCCATCCATCCATTTTCTGAAACCGCTTAATTCTAACTGGGGTCTATGGGGGGACCGGAGCCTATCCAGGAACAATGGGCGCAGACGGAACCAACCCTGGACAGTCCCCAACACACTGCAGGGTACACACACACACACACACACACACACACACACAACTACAGGGCTAATTTCGACGCACCAATCAACCTGCCCTGCACGATTTTGGACCGTGGGAGGAAACCGGAGCCCCTGGCGAGAACCCATGTGAACACGTGAATAGCGTGTGAACTCCACACAGAAAGGAGCTGGGACCTAAGTCAGGACCTTCTTGCTGTGAGGCAGCAGCGCTTAACCACTGTGTCACCACGCTGCCCGGCGGTGGGTCCTCAATTTCAAGTTCGCTCGCCATCTCACGAAAAAGAAAAGAAATGTTCTGATGTTTAGTTCAGTTGTATTATTGACTGCTGTTTTAAAAGAAACACATGAACACCATGAATCCTGTCCGTGTCCATCTGCACCCCCCCCCCCCCCTCCAAGCTATAAACCTAGGGGAAACACTGTAAACTGTGTATTTTTTTTGGAAATTCACCAGCAGCAGCCTCTAGCACAAAGCACTGCAGCAACGGTGGAGAGCCTGAATGGGGAAAATCCACCTAAAGCTAATAAGAAAACATTGGCCAGTTTCTTCAAGAACAGCTCACACACAATGCCAACATCAGCCTCATCCACGTTTGATCCCGTAGTACAGTTTGGGGAACTAGTGACTGCTGAACTCAACATTTACATGTATGTGTTACATGAAGACCATGGAGAAGATTTGCTGAAATGGTGGAAAGGCCACAAAATAAAATTGCCTTGGCGGTGCATACAATCACAGAAATATCTGTGCATACAAGCAACAAGCTCTGCATCAGAGAGAGAGCATTTAGCACTGGTAGTGATGTTGTGTCAGCCAGTCACTCCTGTCTGAAACCAGACAAGGTGAACATGCTGTTTTTTGGTAAAGAACCTCTGAAGTGATAGCTGGAACCTTTTAGAAAGATGTGGAAGTACTGCTCGATAATTAAAAAAAAAAAAAATGTACAGACAATACAGCCATTACGAATATTACACTTGAATATTCGGTGCACCAAATATTGCCGGTAGTCGAATACATATTCATTATTCGCATGGTAAATATTTGAATATTCGTAAAATCAGAACTCATTCTTGTCTGTTTAGCAAAAGAACAAAAAACAAAAATGCAATCGACGGTCTTTTGTAATGTTTATAGCAGTCACTTGTTTTCTGATGTAAGGCGATTTAAGGTGAGATCGATAGTTGAATCTCGGATTCAGGAGGAACAATGCGGTTTTCGTCCTGGCTGTGGAACACTGGACCAGCTTTATACCCTTGCAAGGGTACTGGAGGGGGCCTGAGAGTTTGCCTATCCAGTCTACATGTGCTTTGTGGATTTGGAAAAGGCTTACGACCGGGTTCCCCGAGGTGCTCTGTGGGGGGGTGCTTCGGGAGTATGGGGTCCGGGGTCTGCTGTTGTGGGCGATTTGGTCCCTGTATGAATGGAGCAGAAGCTTGGTCCGCATTGCCGGTAATAAGTCGGACGTGTTCCCAGTGCGGGTTGGGCTCCGCCAGGGCTGCCCTTTGTCATCGGTCCTGTTTATAATATTTATGGACAGGATTTCTAGGCGCAGCCAGGGTGTTAAGGGTGTCCAGTTTGGTGACCTCAGGATTGCCTCGCTGCTTTTTGCAGACGATGTCGTCCTGTTGGCTTCATCTGCTGGGGATCTCCAGCATGCACTGGGGCGGTTCGCAGCCGAGTGCGAAGCGGCAGGGATGAGGATTAGCACCTCCAAGTCCGAGACCATGGTTCTCAGCCGGAAACGGGTGGTTTGCCCTCTTCGCTTCAGGGAAGACATACTGCCTCAAGTGGAGGAGTTTAAGTATCTCGGGGTCTTGTTCACGAGTGAGGGTAGGCGAGATCGGGAGCTGGATAGACGAATCGGAGCGGCGTCTACAGTTTTGCAGGCGCTTAACCGGTCCGTCGTGGCTAAGAAAGAACTGAGCCAAAAAGCAAAGCTCTCGATCTATTGGTCCATCTTCGTCCCTACCCTCACCTATGGTCATGAGCTATGGGTAATGACCGAAAGAATGAGATCGCGAATACAGGCGGCCGAAATGAGGTTTCTCCGCAGGGTGTCTGGGCTCTCCCTTAGGGATAGGGTGAGAAGTTCGGATATCCGGGAGGGCCTCAGAGTAGAACCGCTGCTTCTTCACGTCGAAAGGAGCCAGTTGAGGTGGTTTGGACATCTGGTGCGGATGCCTCCTGGGCGGCTACCCGGAGAGGTTTTCCGTGCATGTCCTACAGGGAGGAGGCCCCGGGGCAGACCCAGGACTCGCTGGAGGGATTATATCTCTCGGCTAGCCTGGGAACACCTCTGTGTCCTCCCCGAGGAGCTGGTAGAGGTAGCTGGGGAGAGGGAGGTCTGGGTGCCTCTCCTGAAGCTGCTGCCCCCGCGACCCGAATCCTAGACAAGCGGCAGATGATGGATGGATGGAGCGAATAGAAAGAACAAGAGTGACTGACTTAAAAGTCTGCATCTCGAAGCAGCTCTGATCGCCCACCCACTTGCAAATCGCACTATTCACATGATAACATGATAATCCAACAGTTAGTATCGGGTAAAGAAATATGTGAATACGCCCATTGTGACTGAAATAAACTAGAGCACATGTCTGGGTAGTGTTTACACTGATCGGCTACAAAATGGCACATGCATACGTCTCTGCTGCTGAAGCTTTGCGCCAGTGTTGCCACTTTCAGCAGCGAATTTCATACCAGTGTTCATGTCAGCGCTGTTCATTCGCACGCGAATGCGGTTTGAATACGCAATAATGCAGCTATTTAGAACGTGAATAGAGATCTTCAGGTGAAAGCGGTACTACACTTCCCCGATGCAGGTAAAACAAAGAAAGGTGACATGGTTTACTTTTTTGCCTATTTAACCTAATTTTAAAAACTTTAATACTTCTGACAATGGACGTTTTGAAAAGACAGATTACGGATTTAGTCAGTGTTTTTTTCCCATAATTCTACATAAAAAAATTTCAGTGAGATATAAACTGAAATACACACGAAGGTCTACGATGCCCTCGTCCCCAGAGCGTTAATAGTGAATTATTTTATTTATTTTAACTCTGCAGGCACTGCATCATATTTATATGGTTACAGTTTTTCATTTTTCATTCCATCTACCAATAAACTATGAAAAGGATTTTATTGTTGCTACTTTTCTTGCGTTTTAAACTGCCTTTCTAAAGTGATGGGTGTTGGGTGCAGTGACATTCCAGACCATTGACAGTATGCAAACTACTACAGGTGTGGGGACACCTCTCATCAATATTCATTATGCAGGCCACTGACTTTGAGAAAAAGTGTCACTCCAAAGTTCTAACATTTTAGTAATCAAACCACATAAAATTTCATAATGTCTCATAATGTCTCAATGTTTCATATGTGTAGCCAACCCCTGTGTCTATAAGCCTCAGAGCTCAAAAGTCTTGGCTAGAAATGTCTATAATGTGATTTTTTACAATTTCTCAGCATATGAAATAGGTTTTTGAAAAGCTTATGTTTAAAGTTGATTTTAACAAAAAATAGAATAACAACATTCTAAGTGGTCTCAGATTATTGGTGCCGAAGTTTGTGCTGAATAAAAGCAAATGTAACACTTTGGGATAAATGATTTTTAGATCGGTGAAATATTTTAAATTGTCAAGGCATGTCAGACTACCCTTAAGGTGGTGGAGATTTTATGATTTGCTATTTCTTATTATGACAATTTTTGTCATGACAGGTTGCCATAGCTTACATTTTTTAAATGTCTGTTTAGTTTGTGAGGTTATTTTTGTTGAACACAACTTATATCCATATTCATGAATAAATATTCATATTCGCTTCCAAGTATCGTGATGTTTATTTGTATTCCCTACCCTCTGTATTAGTTACAGCTCTAACAGACAACTGGTTTAGGGGTTTGGGTTTGATTGAGTGAACAACCTGAAGCATCACTTGCATTTTATATTAATTTAATTTGTAGAAGGGGTTCTACAAAGTAGTGCCCCATTTTGTAACTTAATCACTCATTTGTTTGAGCATTCAAAATGTGTCTTATTTTAATGAAACGTTGTAGTTTCTTATTTATTGCCCAATTTATTTTATCTAGCTATACAACTGAGAAAACAAGTTTAAAGAAGTTTGCAGAAATGCCTTTATTTTGAAAAAAAGATTTTTGTAAAACGTACTGTACAAATGTTTTAGTTTTTTGTATTTTTATGCTAGTTTAAGTTTATATGTTTGAGCTTGAGAAATACACATTTCAAAATGATCAGTAATCTGTGCAAATTCCTTGATAACCAAGCAGGTAGACTCATGATACCATATGTTTACTATGTCGCAATCGCAGATCACAATATTGTTCACAATAATCGCAATATGACTTTCACCAAATCGTGCAGCCCTAATATAATATAATTTTAATGTAAACAGTATTCAGGATTCATATCCAAGTGTGTGGAAGATGTGACAGTGACTAGGAACATCACCACACGTGCCAACCAGAAACCGTGGCTTACCAGGGAGGTGCATGCCCTCCTGAGAGCACGAAATACAGCCTTCAAATCCGGGGACAGAGACGCTCTTAGGTCAGCTAGAGCTAACTTGAACCGTGGCGTGAGAGCAGCAAAACGTGCTTATGGACATAAAATTCAGTCACTTCATTGATTCAAAAGATTCCAAGCACCTATGGAAAGGCATTCAGGCAGCTACAGACTACAAACCCTCCCCCCCTCCCTGTGATGACAACACAGACTTCCTCAACGCACTTAACACACATTTTAGCCGGTTTGAGGAAAACAACAACACAACGGCAAAAAAGCCACTCTCACTATGGACGATGCAATACTATGTGTCGACCACAGTGATGTTCGGAGGACCCTGAGCAGGGTCAATCCCCGGAAAGCCGCGGGTCCCGACAACATACCAGGGTGTGTACTTACAGTTACAGTTGTTCTCACTGACATCAACAACATCTCCCTAAGACAAGCCATCGTTCCTCAGTGCTTCAAAGCCACGAACATTATTCCACTGCAAAAGAAATCACCAACATCATCACTGAACGACTATCGCCCAATAGCACTTACACCAATCATGATGAAGTGCTTCGAAGGGTTAGTCAAAAAACACATCTCATCCAGTCTGCCTGCCACATTTGATCAACTTCAATTTGCATACCGCCCAAATCGCTCCACTGATGATGCCATAGTAACTGCACTGCATCTGATTTTGGCTCATCTGGAAAATACAAACAGTCATGTGAGGATGCTTTTTATTGACTTCAGCTCCGCCTTCAATACGGTCATCCCACAGCACCTGGTAAAAAAACTGGAGTCACTAGGCATCAGCACCTCTCTATGTAACTGGTTGTTAGACTTTCTCACGAACAGACCCCAGACAGTACGTCTTGGAAAAATACACCTCTGAGACTATCATCGTGAACACTGGAGTTCCCCAGGGCTGTGTTCTAAGCCCCCTACTGTTCACCCTGTTGACTCACGACTGCTGTGCCAATCACAACTCGAATCACATCATAAAATTCACAGATGACACAACAGTAGTGGGCCTCATCAGAAATGACGATGACTCCGCATACATAGAGGAAGTTGATCAACTCATTTCCTGGTGTGGTAAAAACAACCTGGCGCTGAATGTCAACAAGACAAAGGAGATCGTTGTCGACTTCAGAAGAAAGCACCACTTTCGGTGTAGTGCACTCGGATATCGGGCCGATATTTAGCATTTTTTAATGTATCGGCATCGGCCGATATCCGAGTGCACTACACCGATTTTCAGACAGGCACGTCTGCGGGCAGCCCAGTGTTATTGTTGCTGTGGAACACGTGACCCATGCTGCCTTGTGCAGGACCACAGCCAGAAGTTTTGGAAGAGTCCTGGGATAAAACGGTAAGGCTTAAATTCTGATCTATCAATGACCTGTTTATTTAAGTAGTTTGCTATGAAATGTTGCTTTAAAAGAAAACGCGAATTACGCTATTGGGAACTGGGGTACTGATAATGAGCCTTCAACCAACTGTAGCTTACAGGTAACATTAAGGATCATTGATTCTAATAGAGTTCGTTTTGTGCGCTTATTGGTGGGCTCACAGACGTTTTTTAATCGTTAAAAATCATTTTAATTGTTAACATTTTAATTATTACCATATCAGCCCGATGTTATCAGTTATTATCTGTTTTTTTTCTTGTGTCGGAGAGTTTCACTCTGTGAGTGTGTGGGGCGGAGCAGGCAGCTCTCAAATACTGCAGCGTGTGTGAGAGTTGCGTTACTCTGCCCTGATCACAGACAGCGCCGTCCTCAGAGACACAGAGCTGCTAAGAACAATGCATGGCGGAGAAAAGTGTTTGTTCGAAAGCGTGGTTACCATTTACTTGAGCTGATGCTGACAATGGTCCTTCTGTGCAACTTTTTTTCATTTGAGACCGGAGATTCAAACAATTTGTCAGACGTCTAGATAAAAAGTGCATGACTTTGCGCAGTTAGTTTCCTCATTAAACATGTCTATCCTTTATACGGGCTTATACGTAGACAACGTCACAATCACTAGGGGCTTATGTTGTCCTTGCATACAAGGCTGTGCAATACGACAGTTATTTTATTTTATTTTCCGGGATCACTAGATTCTGATTGTGAATTTGGCTTTAAGCTATCTGTCTGCTAACAACAGAAACAACATGTTAGTGTACACTACTCATCATACCATGATGCACTTAGTGTTTTTTTTTGTTTCAAAATGTATTAGAGTGTAATTGTTTTAATGTGCATGGAATACTGAAATTGTAGAATGAATTGAAGATGAAGGTACTATAATAAAAATTCTAACCTTGCATTTATTCTTCTGTTTTAGTAATTGCTGTCTGATGGCTGAACAAAAATCTAATCCTGTATGGCAGCATTTCACAAAGCCAACACCAGGAAAAGCCAGGTGCAATATCTGCAGCAGACTGGTGAGCTTGGGAGCTGAAGAATGAGTTTGCTGCTAAAGAGATTCTGATGCTGCTATCTTTATTGTTTATAAGTTTAAGTTGTTTATAAGTTGTATTGTGTTTTTGTTATTTAAGTTTATATTTAAATTTACACAAGTCAGTATTCAATAAATGCTAAGTTGAGAAATTTTGTGTATCGTTTGTTATTATTAATGTGATATTTTATCATGCAAATAGAGGGGAAAACGTCCAATTTTCGGCCAAAAAATAACGGCAGCATATATCGGCCATCGGCAGACCCTGGCTCCTAAATATCGTCATCGGCATCGGCTATTGAAAAACCCATATCGTTCGACCTCTATTTGGTATGGTAGCTGCACTGCCACTGAACAGATGATACTTCGTTGAGTGGTGCGGACGGCGGAGAACATCATCGGGTCATCACTCCCATCTGTTCAAGAACTATACCACTCACGTTGCCATAGCAGATCCATTAAGATCATAAAAGATCCTACACACCCAGCACATGGACTGTTTGAACTTCTGCCGTCTGGAAAACACCACCGCAGTATACACTGCAGAACAGCCAGATTTAACAGGAGTTTCTACCCCCAGGCCATCAGAATACTAAACTCTGTTAAATAACCTTTTGACCTTTTACTCTCCTACCTATTGTGCACTTTATAACCACTGATAGGTCTCAAGTTTTCATTCTACTTATATAGTGCAATAACTAATTCACTGTGAAACGTAGTGCAATAATTTTTCATACTATATATCACCCACTGAATATATTCGTGTATATATATTTATTGTTTGTACTTTGCTGCTTTTTGTTGCCATGCTGTCTTAACTGCCTCTGTAAAGTGAAATGTCTGCATGTTGTATGTATGTTGTCTTGAGTGCACTTGTCCCTTATGTCCGCACATTGAGCCTTGGAGAAATGCAATTTCGTTCTGCCTGCATCCGTCTTTGTACTGTTGTATGGTGTGAATGACAATAAAGTTTCACTTCACTTCACTTAATTTGTACAGGAATGATTCTGTCCCAAGCTTTTTGATCCATATAAGTGGTTGTAACTTATAGTAACTGTGATCACTATAAGCGGTTTCTACCGTACTACTAATAATGAACAATAAGGATATGCCCTTTTCCAAGTATAATCCACCTATATCGACACATATCACCAGTATCGGATGACATTGATACAAACAGCTTGGATTAGTCACACTTTTGGCCCTGCTTATGTCAGCGTGGGTATGACTCGCATAATTTAAAACAAATAAATTTAATAATAAATCGATTTGGCTTTGTATAGTGATTCTTTGGTGCGGTGATTCATGCATCGTCACATTAACTCTGAAATCGATTTTTTATTCATTTATATGTGTTCAGATTTGAGGTGGAGAAACACTGCAGTTCCTCTACAGGTGGCGCACTCAAAAGTATTCCCACATTGATTAGCAGCACAGCATCCCATGTAGTAGGGTAGGAGCCAATTATTTTGTAATTTTGCTTAGCAATAACGAGAATGGCAGACAACATAGCAGAGATTTGTGCTGTCCCTTCACAGTTTAAATCCAATGTATTTCAAAATTTAAACGGGAGGAGCTTTTTTTGCAAGGTTTTAAGATGCTAAAAAAATAAAATAAAATAAAATAAATTATAGTATTGAATTAGGATATTCATAGAATTTCAATACTTACAGAATCACAATAGATATGGTGATGATATCGTATCAGGAGGTCACTGATACACTAGGGTGTTTACAGATAGCCGACCATACACAGTAGTAAAGAACACAGGATTCAGTTCATTATGACTGCTATGATGCAGTTTAATTTTGAATTTAATTTATTTTATATATTTATTTTTACAATGTACAATTAAGCATCTTTTATGTTTTGTTATTCAAAAGACCTCAACATTGCCTTTTGTTTGATTTACAACTGTTCCTAATTGTCTTTGTAGTTTTAAGAATAAACAATATCATAATTGTTTTCCCTGTTGTAACAAAATTGCACCAAACCACGAACCCAAAACCAAACTGTGTACCAAACCATGATTTTTGTGTACTGATATACATCCATAATACATATGGGCGATAGGATCATAACTGCAGAGCATACAAACCAAATAGTGGAAACCTATGACCACATTAAATGGAACAGAATATAAAATAATAAAAGCAAACCAGAGAACATATTTATCATCAAAAGAAACTCAACAGGCAAATAAGTCCTGCGTTAAAAAGGAGCCCTAGTTTCTAAAGTGAAAAGATGAAAAAATTACAGCAAAAACAAAAAGAACGTTGTGTCTGCAGTTTAGCCTCCTGGCTCATGTAATGTAGCAGCCTGCCACATATAATGTTGCCAGCACAAAGATGAACTGAATGAGATCAGACAAAAGTACTACCAAACTATGGCTACTTAGCAAGCTACACTACAGAAAGAAACCTGAGTAAATGCATTGTCATCTTACCTCCATCTGGCTCTCTCTGTCTGCGCTGTGATGTAGTATTGGATGTGCTTAATCCAGAGCCCGCTGGTGCCCGGCCCAACTCGGATGGACCACTGGAGGTCTGCGCAAGGACATAAAGCAAGTTAGTGGGAGCGGCTGCAGCAGTAGACATGGGGGAGCAGCAGGGTCTTCATATCAGAGGTCTCACTGTGCGGCAGCAAAGGGCCACGCAGTTCCATAAGAAATATTGGAGGAAGAAAGGCTGGGAGGGGACACCATAGCACTAAAGTGCCAGACTGAACACAATACTGAGCATAGGAATTAACATGGACCCCTAAAGGAAAGCAATTGTTCTTTTAGTTATTCTGAAGTGAACTTCATAAACAGGATGTTAACTGTTTAAAATACATAATCATTTGATCACTAACAAAACTTTGTAAATATGCATAGGTTATACATCACTTGGCACGTTTAAACCTCTTGCCATATCACGACACAAAGCTTATGTTAAATACATGCCTTTACATTCATAAAAAAAAACCGTAAAATGCTATTCATCGTGAAGCCAAACTACATAAAGATTCAGTGACACCAAACCTAAAACTGTGGATGTAAGGCCAAGAGTGGTGCAATTTTTGGGGGCTAGAGTGGGTCAGGGGTTGGGTGTGGTGTGGTTTGAAGGCCAGCCTGTGATTGGAAGAGAAACTGCGACTCCCCCGGAAGAATAAGTGGAACAGAGAAGGTAACTCTGAGCGACAAACAGAGACATTGACTCTGTCCCCCACCAACCAGGCTACTCTGGCGGCTTGTCCAAAACCGCAAGGGTAGTCCAAGTGTGAGGAAGTACAGAGACGGTGCCACTCTGTACAGGTATACTGATGGAGACAGCGGTCCTCTCTTTCACGGCAAACAATTAATCAGCATGATGCCTAAATGGAGACATTGCTTCAGGGTCAGCTTAATGTGCAAAGCCCAATTAGAAATAAATGATGATGATGATAATAATAATAATAATAATAATAATAATAATAATAATAAGCATTCTCCAATTCCAATATAAACATTGCTTGCTAAAAAAATTAGATACAACAGGCTAAATTAAAATGTTATTATGCGGTAAAACCTTTAGAATAAGATATGTGTGGTTGATTTAAGTTTGTTTGCCGAGAAAAAGGATTGGCGGGCCATTTCTCCGCAGCACCATGCTGGAGTTTTACCTGACCAGGATCTTCACTCGTAGGCTCATTAGAATCCTTGTCGACAGAAAGATTCTTTGCAGCGTCTGCGTTTCAAATAAGACACAGTAACACAGAAACACCCCTCCAGATAATTACTCTTCAGACACAGTACATTCACTCTGGACGCATCCCTCAATACACTGAACTTCCTAGCAGCTTCTAGCAAATACCAATGAGACAGGACACTGCACAAATTCAGTTTGAATTGAAAGATACGAGAGAGGCCTGCAGCCACAAAGCAATATATTAACCAGGACACTTTTTAGGAGCCTATAGAGATTTAAGCAGAGCCCAAAACTTCTATTTTTATAATCTTAGTTTAAATACGATGTTCAGCTATTTGGATAGGAACTGTAAATACCACTAACGACAAGATTCCTTGCACCTAATTCCCAGTTTATAATTACTCACATTAGAAATTTCCTTGCAGAAAGATATAGTTTAATTGAAAACTAAGTAGCCACCACTAGAATCCACACAAAATGCAAAAAGAAATATAAAAAATAAAAATAGCAAACTGACCAAATTTACAACATTCAAAATTCTATTAACTGGAATAAACAACTGAAGGACAGTGTAACCCCTGATTTACACTGGATGCGTATGCGCTGCGTTCCCATTCCGTCCGAGGCCGTCCGCCAATTCACACTGGATGCGTTTGTGGTCTGTATCTGATCCGGCGCGCAGCTGGTTTGCGAGATCACATGACCACGGGAGAATAGCATTTAACATAACATGTATCTATGTTTCTATGGATAAAATAATGTGTCACTCCCATATAGGTTACTGAACACTTTATTAGGAGTTTACAAGTACTTCACAGTACAGGTTACTTTCATTAAAAATCAAGTATATACATAGTTAATTGCAAGATTCAACTTATCGTCAAATCCCAAAACTTCTGAAGTTTCACTCCACGCCTTCTCCTTTCTACTATTATCCTTGTAAAAAGGATGTCTGGGGTCGTACACAATTCCGTGTTTCTCCACCTCCAAAATTAATTTTTCCTCGTCCATGATGTGACGGAGAATTGGTGCATGCGCTCTGTGTTGCGTTCTTGATCCGTATCTGTCAAAAATAGACTTGATGCACATCTCGACGGACTGCCGGATGCGTGACGGAACAGAGACGTAGCGGAGACGCAACGCAGCGGATCTGGTGTAAACTGATGCATTGACTTTATTGGCGGCGATTGCCTGCGGCTGCCGTGTCGGAAACGCACCGCAGCGGATACGCATCCAGTTTAAATCAGGGGTAAGAGCTCTGTGTAGTGAAACTTTTTAGGGCAACTTTTTATAAGCTATTCCAAGTGAATGCATGCTGTAACTTCCTGCTGCCCACCAACTTCAACCATATAACTGGATAATACAGGAAACGCATTTACCCAACATGAAATTTTTGTTAACTAACTTGTTGATTGCACATATTCCCTTTTAAGTTAAAAGGCACTGCAACAGCAGGATTTCCAAAAGTTTTACTATTATTAAAAAGACACCTGCCAAATTACCTAAAAACTAAAAAGTAATTTAGCAATTGGTACATTACTCATAGCTACCTACCCAGCTAAGATATAAAATGTATTAAATGCGTTATTAAAAGAGATGATTGAAATATTTACCCTCTGGTGCTCAGGCAACAGAAGCATCATTGCATTTTACGTGCCATCACTAGTTAACATTACACTTACCTATATCTACCTATATTACCTATATCTCAACAGTGGCTGTTCTTCACTCAAAATGATTCTCACACCAGGACTGGGTTAACTTAAGCTAGAAGTAATGATTGTCCAAGAGGAATGCTCTTTACCTAAATTCTGGACAATCAAGACTTCTATCTTAAAGTTAACCTACAGCTGGTAGTAAATCGATTTATCGATTAATTTGAATTTTTGGTTCCGGGCGATGTGTAAAATGAATGTTGTGATTTACTTTAAACTAGCAAATTAACATGGAGATTGCAAAGTTCCCAAATTTTTTAATACGAAAAAGATTTTTTTTCCCTCCACTTCCATGAATGACAGCATGCTGGACCGCTCTGTCAATCCCCCACACCCCCTCAGACACCAACAAACAAAATCAAGAAGGCAGCACGTCAGTAAGAGAGGAGCTCATCCCGAAAACTGCCAGCGACTCCTCTGTGGTTTGGAAGGGGTTTGATTATCCGAAGTCCAACATAGAACAAACCACTGCCTGTTGTAATGTTTATCAGAAATCTGTGGCTACTAAAGGCAACAGCACATCAAACTTATTTCAGCATTTCAGACAGAGGCATGCAGCTTAGTGGCTGGAGTTGTGTAGCTCCACAAACTTGCTATGTATATATTAAAAAGGCTTATCTAAAAGATGCCTTTGGTTAAAAAAAAAAAAATCATAAATTGGGTAAAGGCTGAAAAGAAATCATAGACTTTATTTTTAGGCCATATCACCCAGCCCTAAGTTAACCCAGCTAAAATCATGCTTCGCAGAATTACCCCTGGGGTAATATGATTCAGTGAAGAGGCTGTTCCCAAGGTATGTCATGTACTTTTCTTCCGCAAAAATTTCACCAAATTTGATTGATTTATTTATTTATTTTTACCGGTTTCACGAAATTTATGGCAAAATCACTTATCTGCCCAAAAAGCAATGTGTTGCTAGCTACTTGAAAAAAGTTGAGTTTATAGACCACATTTGAACAAAAACGTGTTTTTCTTTTTTGCCATTATTTCATCTTCAATAGTCAGAATTATTTAGAATGTCACGGAAACAAGATAAAATTCTTCTTCAGCATGTTTTTTTGCTGGAAGGCCAGGATTGGTTGTTACCTTACCTGCAGCTTTATGATTGGTTACAATATGAATTAATTTGATTGGTGGCTATGCGAGCAAATATTTATCTGCAAAGCGCTAGGCAAATTAGTGCCAAAATTATTTATATGCGCAAGTGTGAATTTGCACTCGCAGGTTGGTATTTGCAAGAGGACTTGGATTTGCAATACAGGTTTTGTACTTGAAAATCATTATATCTTTGTAAAAAATATTTTTATTAAGATGTTTGGTTTCGCATTTACAAAAAATATTGACTTGCATTTGCAAAATATCTGTTTTTGCGAATGAAAATTGTGTTCAGTGCGAGCAAATTTCTTTTTACGGGTGCAAATTGGAAAGTACACATACAAGTACATATGGCACTATTCTGACTCCAGAAATGTGCTTGTAATCCAAAGCACTCATATCAAAGCAAATTTTCACATAAGAAATAATGGAAACTCAGATGATTCGTTCCACAACCCATAAATATTCATATAAAATTATTAATACAAAATATAAAAGTAAAAATAGATAAAAACAAATTAACCTGCACTTTACCTTTGAAAAGAATCGTGGCTGGTGTGAGGGACATAAGTGAACAGGGAGGAGAAGGGTTATTTTGTGGGATGACTTTTAGTATAACTAACAGAATCACTGCTATCTGTTGGCTTACTGGAATCTTTTTCTTTTTGTGCCATTTTTACAAGAAACCTATCCAATGACAGTTGCTTTTGCCACATTTTGAAGATTTCATGGAAATGTGACATTGCATCGCTCACACTGCTACAGCTTTATTTGGGTGGTGTTGGCAGACAAAGCATATACGTACTACTCGTATTGCAAGACCTCGCTCGTATATCAAGTTAAAACTTATTTTAAATTTTTGTCCGTCTTGCAAAACACTCACAGACCAAGTTACTTGCAATCCCAGGTTTTACTGTATTTTGAGAGGTCGTGCTGTGTTATAAATGTTAATAAACAGGAAGGCATATCTTGCATGGCAGCCATTATAAAACATCATAAAATACTATTATTTGTACCTTATTTCAATAAGAAATTATTCTGATAATTATTTTAAAACAATATAAAAAGTTCCATTTGATTAGAAACTGTTCTTAGGATTCAGGAAAAGTGTGTGTGCAAGTAAGAAAGAAAGTTTCCTTCTCTCTGCAGATCCCAGCATAGTGCAATGCTGTCTATGTCAGAACATTCCAAAAAATTGTGCAGTTTCAAATAAAGATTGTAAACAAACTGATGACAACTAAATTCAGATGAGGACTATAAGCTAGGGCAGGGACGATTATTCGATGTAAATCGACGTGTTGTGTAAAACTATGTAAATGTGTTGTAACTGCAATGCAAGTGATAAGCTAAACGTATTGTAAGGGAAAGTACTTTATCCCAGGGTTCCCGCTGCCGCACGTCACTGTCGTCATTGACGAAAACGGAACCCATGGTGACGAAGAAAAACGGCATCAAATCGTCACTCTGGTGAATTCAATTTTCAAATGACGAATTTTGAATTTTTGAAAAGTCGAATTTCATTTTTACCCAATTTTCAACCGTAGCACCCGTAGGGCCTAATCAAAACTGGCCCGGAGCCCCGGACACACGATCGTCGATCATCCATGTCAAATGAGCATGGGCCGTTCTAAAAGTAGCAAATGTTATCAATCGGTGTGGGGACATTCTAAAACGCTTAATGTGAAAACGCTTAATGTGGTTTAATGTACCAAAATAGCGACCAATAATCACCAAATTTCGCACACACACATCTGGTCATAAAGACTTTCACCTGACAAAAAATCAAAACTGAAATACAAGGAATATGGACTTTATTTTACATTAAGCGTTTTCCCTTCCATTGACGCCCATTATAAGGAAAAGGTTTAATGATTAATTTATTAAAAAGCGGAGAGAGAGTGATTAAAAAAAACGGATGCTGAAAAAAAGTGAAGAATTTGATTAGTAGAAGCAAAAATACAAAGAAAAGTGAAGAATTGAAATCAAACTCCAGGGGGAACCCTGCTTTATCCCCTCATGAGCAGATTACCGCTGTCCATTTACGAATTGCACAATAAAACAGTCTGCTAATAGTTGAACTTTACTGTCTACCTCGTGATCTCTTCGCCAATCGAGACCTACAATATTTTATTTATTGGACCTGTGGCATGGTTTTCATTTACAATACAAAGTTATTCCGCTAATAAGCTGGCTATTTGTTTCACTGCTGGCACTGTTAAAACTATATCAATTATAGACTGAGTTCCAATACAGTTCTGTCTAATATCGCCGGTGCCAGCAGTGCCACACTATTTTATAAGGCCAATATAGTTTTGTGTAATATCGCTGGTGCCAGCAGTGCAACACTATTTTGTAAGGTATGCACTGGCCAATCATGTAGCTCTTCTCTCAAATATTAATGAGACATCTCCTTTCACCCTGCAAAAAGGAAATGAGCCATAGATGAAAATCCACGATATAGAAAGACCATATACATAAACTTTTTTATAATTTAAGCCTTAAAATATATAGTGATCCCCTGCCTATCGCGGAAGTTACGTTGCAGACCCATCAGCGATAATGAAAACAACTGGAAACAGCTGATAACCCCATGTGGATTCCCCGTGTTTAACGAGGGGGCGAGGTACACGGGAGGAGCAAACGAGCGAGGCAGGACATACTGCAATTTTAATCAGATTTTTTAGATTTTCTAAGCAATTTTTATTCAAATAAGTTTTTTTTCATCTCTATTTTGCTTTTTTGTCTTGGTTTAACTTTTTAAAATCTTGTTTTTATAAAGCACATTAAATAACCCCTGTGTATGATAAAAACTTGCCTTGCCTTACCATAAAGAGACCGAGAAACGTTCTACAAACAACTAAAAACTATATGCTGGAAACAGACATTCACAAGGTAACTCCATGAAAAGCTCTATAAAAGTAGAAATGTGTTTATTTTATGATAAGATAACATGAGCCAACTGGCTAGTAGTTGCCTTTTAACTGAAAATTCACTCCAGTCAGAGAAAAAAGTTACTAACGCACTACATCAAAACATTTACGTTGCAATCATGTATGGCATGAAATAAACTTGTAACTATATCATTCAGTAATACAAATAATAAAACAACATACCGTTCACATTGGCCTCAACTACTAAGTTAGCGCTTGAAGACCCTTCTCAAACTGTTTGTTTGCCTAGCTGCAGTGATCACGCAATGGGATTATTTTGGGAGTTTTATTACCACGCAGACACCGGTGCAGACCAGAAAACACAACCAACGGATTAGTTTTACAGCATTTTACTATTTTATTTTCTGTGGACAATGCTTTTTGGGAATGAACTGAGGTAAGAATTTTAAGACTAATTAAATTTAAGACCTAGGATGAAAATCTGGGCATTTTTAAGACAATTTAAGGCCTTAAATGTAACTTTCTGAATTTTAGACTTTTTAAGACCCTGTTTTCTGTACCTCTACTGTAGCTGACGTTAATGACGCTTTATCAGCCATTTTATATTTTCTGTTTACTTATTCTGTAATGTAAGACTGAGACAAATTAACGTTTACTACTACTCTTACACACTGTAGCCTAAATCGTACCTTGCTCACTGAAATAAGCTTAATTATAAGCTACCTTTGCTAGTGTTTGTTAAAAACATGTTTTAGCATCTATTTGCTAAAATTAAAGTCGATTTGGTGTACTGAAATAAGTAAAAACTATTGCAGTGATTATTAACTTCAGTCTAACATAGAAATCCTATTGAATCTCTTAAGATCTGCCTTTTTTGTTAATATTGCTCTAATGTTTAAGAAATGTTTCAATAAATTGAAATGTTAATGAGAATGAGTTAAGGAGAGGGTGAATTGTTCTATGAAATGACTAACTTGAAAATAATTGCTCATCAATAAATTTATCATCAGATCAACCAAAATATTCGACTAATCTAACAATTAATTATCAAAAAAATAATCGCTAGATTAATTGTTTAAAAAATAAACGTTTGGTACAGCACTACTATAAAGCGCTCTTGTTTTCTTTCTCTCTCTCTCTCTCTCTCTCTCACACACACACACACACACACACACACACACACACACACACACACAATGGAGCTAACCAAGTTACAGTTCATAGATGCTAAATAACATTTGGGTTAGTACTAGAGGTCAACCGATATATCAAGCCGATATTTGGCATTTTTTAATGTATTGGCATTAGCCGATATCCGAGTGTAGTTCGCCGATTTACAGACAGGCACGTCTGTGGGCAGCCCAGTGTTATTCTTGCTGTGGAACACGCGGCCCATGCTGCCTTGTGCAGGACCCCAACCAGAAGTTTTGGAAGAGTCCTGGAAAGACGGTAAGACTTAAATTCTGATCTTTCAAAGACCTATTTATTTAACTGGTTTGCTATGAAATGCTGCTTTAAAAGAAAACATGAACGCTTTTGAAAGAGATGGCGAATTACGCTGTCAGGAACTGGCATAATGATGAGCCTTCAACCAACTGTAGCTTACAGGTAATGTTAAGGATCATTTATTCTGACAGTTTGGAATTCTGATGCTGCTATTTTTATTGTTTATAAGTTTAAGTTATTGTTCACAAGTTGTATTGTGTTTTTGTTATTTAAGTTTATATTTAAATTTACACAGTATTCAAAAAATGCTAAGTTGAGAAATTTTGTGTATCGCTTGTTATTATTAGTGTGATATTTTACCATGCAAATAGAGGTGAAAACATCCAATTATTGGCCAAAAAAAATCAGCAGCATACATCGGCCATTGGCTGACCCTGACTCCTAAATATCGGTATCGGCCATTAAAAAACCCATATCGGTCGACCTCTAGTTAGTACTGTTCTGTCTTATGTTGACCAAGCGAAGCAGAAAAGAATTGGTTTATATACTCAAAATTGTAACTAAGCTTTTGAGAAGACACACTTGCAAACTTGACCTAACTGGTGCTCTCATCCAGATAAACCATTTTAAGAAATTACTCTGAAGTCAATACTTCTGATCCCCACTGCAACATTTCTACTCTTTCAACACCTAGTCAACTTACCAAGCATATAAGTATCAATCAACTACACAACACACTCTCCACCTCACAACACCACAGATAAACAAGACCGGCATTTGGGTAAAGCGACAGCCAGGTTTTTGAGAGACAGAAATACTGTGCCTAATAGCCAGTTTAAATGATTAAAGCAAAATTCACTAAATGATACAAACTGAAAATAAACCCAGTTGCATCAAAGAAAAAAACAGTCTTACTGAGCTTATGATGACACAAGGGACAGATGCAAAACAGAAGTAAAACAAACAGAAACCAAACCCCTAGACATATTCAACAAAGAAGCCATTCTGCTGATATTGTGGAGTACCATGCTGTTGAGTAACTAAAGAAAAAAATATACTGTCCAAAAATGAAATGTGGTCCCACTCTTGTAAGTTACTTTACCATGGAAATTTGGCAGTAATAGCAGACAACCAGGATCTAACAAAAAGCAGCATTAAAAAAAGTTAAGAGATAGACACTTCTGCATCAAAAAACAGTGACATTATCAACATACATTATGCCACACAAAAAAAAACACAAGAACATGAGTACGAAAGACATGTACAACTTGAATCACTAAAATGCAGCTTACCGGCATTATTCAGAATGATTAAGTTCTTCTTCAGCATCTCATACACTGGACTGCAATCATAAAAATGACATTCTATCAATAACCAGAATCATATGTAATTCTGTAGAGGTAAGGCAAGTGAACATATTCCCATGGACAGTGACTCACTTTGGGTTTTTGACAGAGAAACTTTCAACTTCCAGTAGCTCTCCAAGAGGATCATCCTGACAGTGCACAATGTGCTGCCTCTGCTTGTCATAAAGCTGCTTCACCATGATATATTGACCCAGATAGTGCATCACCTGCCCCACACCACAAAAAGAAGCATTTAACTTACATTCTCAGCTAGGTTATTTACGAAGATTAGCAAACTTTTACTTAGCAAGGACAATTAAATCAAAAGCAAAATTCTACACTCTTAAAGCAACTGTAAATGTTTGAAATTACTGGTCAAACTAAATAAAAGCCTGCTTTACCATTTGCACTCACCTCTTTTAGTGTAAATGTTTCGCCTTGGGCCCCAGCCAAACATAGAAGCTGAAGGAGCGCTGCCTTGGGCTGGACCTACAGGATAACAGGAAAAAAATCAACATAAAACAGAATCAAATCAGCAGTGTAAACTGCAAGCTGATTTGATTTTGATTTTGCAAGGCAGCAATTTGATATCTGGCGATATTTGAAATGCTACTGCGATACTATTCAATTCAATACTACATGACCGATATTTTCAATATAATGAAACATAAGCTAAGTTTAGTGGAATTTATTTTAAATAAGTCTGTCAAGTTGTTCATGTTGCCCCCAGTTATGCTGACACAAAGCATTGCACGTTACTTTTTATTTGCCTAATATCATCCTTATGGAGTCAAACATGTTTCCATATGTGACTGTCTTTTTGACCAGGTCTTGTTAACTTTTCTCCTCCTGTTAAATTTATCATAATTGCACCCAGGGCCGGCCCGTGGCATGGGCAATAAAGGCAAATGCTAAGGGCACCATCCATCCAGGGGGTGCCACAAACGGAGGAAGAAAAAAAGTGTAACATTCCACTATTCTTAAAACTAGTTGGTATTAATGTGTCTTAATATGAAAAGAACAAGCCCACATGAATTTACCTGCTTAGCAAAGCCTATTAAGTAGTAGTAGTAATAATAATAATAATAATAATAATAATAATAATAATAATAATGATACGTAACTTTCCTATGAGGAACATTCCTAAACGTCCTAAATTATCTGGTGCATGGGGGAGGAAAAAAAGAATAGAAGAGGAGGAAAAATGCAACAAAGACAGAGGTAACGTAGCGTAGTAGTAAATATGTTATGACATTGTTTATACTAATATAATTTGCATATCAGAAAAAAAGCACATTGTATATTATACAGTACAGTCTACATCATGCACACATCTCAGATTTTTGTTTCATTTATATTATTTAATTTAATTTTATTCTTGAAATCATGTGTTTATTATTAGACTGGTGTTAAATTTTCTTTGTGTTATTTTGTGCAGTGCCTTATTTATATTGTATTTATAATTTAAATTGTCACTTTTTATTTTGAGAATATTTAAATCTAATACTTTATGCAAGCTATTTATATTGTATTTCATATATTCAGTTAATATTTTTTTGTATTTATTTCTAAAGTATTTTGAATATGCAATTGGTTTATTTAAATAAAAGAATGTCTAAGACAAAGCTATTCAGTTTTTTGTAAGTACAGTGGTACCTCAGTTCTCAAACTCATTAGAACTCGAATTTCTTAAAAGTCGAACCAACCAGTTCGAAAAAAATTACATAGAACTCGATCAGAATCTCAGAAGTCAAACCATGAACGCCGACCTAAGATAACTTGTACACACGCGGAAGAGTCTCACACGGCACATCTCTCAGCAGAAACGATTAGAGCATCAGTCTCAGCCTGGTATTCGCTGTGATAGCATCATGCATGTTTACACTAACTGAATACATATATTTAGACAGTAAAAATACATTTAGACAATGATAGACAGTAACAGTAATTATTATACAATAAAAAACATTTAAAATTAAAGATCTTATTAATTATTTTAATATTAATAATAAACCATTAATACATTTAATTATAATAATATTGTTGTGCCGAGGGGGTACGGAACGGAGACAAAGGCGCAGACGTCAGGATATCGGGGAATACGGGGTTTAATTACGGGTAAGGCAGGCAAAACACAGACAGACAATATAATGACCGGGCTGGGGAAACAAACTGAAACGCGGACTAAATACAAAGGACTAATGACAACAACCAGAAACAGCTAATAACACGGGGATTCCACACGGGGTTAACGAGGGGCCGTGGCACATGGAAGGAGCAGATGATCGGGGCAGGACACATTGTTTTTTTTTTTATTTTAAACTTTACACATTGTTTGGATAAATTTATTTTCTTACTTTACAAATTACTGTTTTGACAAATGTGCTTAGATGTGTTTAGTACAGTGTATGCTCTTCCTTTATCCGGTTCATTTTGTGTTTAAATGCTAAAAAAAAAACATTTAGATGTAATTTTTTGGGGCCGGGAACATTTCTTATGGGGAAAATTTGATCAGAACTCTAACTTTTTAGGATTCGTTTCGGAGTTCTGAACGGATTAAATTCGAGTTCTGAGGTACCACTGTATATGTACACTAGCAGTGGAATTTACTGCGATGCAAGGGGGCACCACCTAAAATCTTGCCTAGGGCTCCAAATTTGTTATGCCTGGCCTGATTGCACCACAGTTTATCAATTACTTTTATTGAGACTCAGGTCTATAGATACACACACAAAAAAGGACAGATAAAAATGTGAAGAAAATCAAATAACATACAGACATCTCAGCCAATGCACCCTCAGTTTGGATGCATAACAGGAACAACTCACGCTAGGATTTGATAGGGCTAAAATGATACTGTTAGTAGATTGATCCAAACGCTGCATAAACGTGAACATCAAATTTATCAATAGTGCCTTAAAGGTCCTGACTCCTGCAGTTACAAACATCTGACTGGCACTCCCTCTTCTGGGACTCGTAAGGAGGATTCTCATTGTGTCATTATATGCAACTTGTAACTTCTGCATGCTAGATTTTTTGTAAGATGATCACAATTGGGCAGTATAGAGTAGTTTGCTCATTTTTAGAAATACAGTGGTACCTCAGCACTCGAATTTAATCCGTTCAGAACTCCGGATCGAATCCTAAAAAGTTTGAGTTGTGATCAAATTTTCCCCATAAGAAATAATGGAAAACCCAATTAATTGGTTCCCGGCCCCAAAAAAATTGCACCTAAATGTGTTTTTTTTAGCATTTAAACACAAAATGAAACGGATAAAACAAGAGCAGCATATACTGTACTAAACACATCTAAGCACATTTACCAAAACAATCATTTGTAAAGTAAGAAAATAAATGTATCCAAACAATGTGTAAAGTTAAAAAAAAAAAAAAAATATGTGTCCTGCCCCGATCGTCTGCTCCTTCCATGTGCCACGGCCCCTTGTTAACCCCGTGTGGAATCCCCGTGTTATTAGCTGTTTCTGGTTGTTGTCTTTAGTCCTCTGTATTTCGTCCGCGTTTCAGTTTGTTTCCCCTGTCCGGTCATTGTATTGTCCGTCTGTGTTTTGCCTGCCTTACCTGTAATTAAACCCCGTATTCCCTGATACCCTGACGTCTTCGTTCCGTCCCCGCTCGCCACAACAATATTATTATAATTAAACTTATTAATGGTTTATTATTCATATTAATATTAACCTGGCGGTGGGGCTTGATAGCGAGCGCCTGGTGGCCAAGCCTATACCCATGGGGCCTGGTCGGGCACAGCCCGAACAAGGCACGTGGGTCCCCCTTTCAATGGGCTCACCACCCATAGGAGGGGCCATAGATGTCGGGTGCGTTGTGAGCTGGGCAGTGGCCAAAGGCGGGGACCTTGGCAGTCCGATCCTCGGCTGCAGAAGCTAGCTCTTTGGACATGGAATGTCAGCTCTCTGATGGGGAAGGAGCCTGAGCTGGTGCGCGAGGTTGTGAAATTCCGGCTAGACATAGTCGGACTCACCTCGACGCACGGCTTGGGCTCTAGAACCAGTCTCCTTGAAGGGGGTTGGACCCTCTTCCACTCTGGAGTTGCCTGCGAGGAGAGGCACCGAGCGGGGGTGGGCATACTTATTACCCCCTGACTGGGCGCCTGTACATTAGGGTTTACCGCATTGGACAAGAGGGTAGCCTCCCTTTGCCTTCGGGTGGGGGGACGGGTTCTGACTGTTTGCGCTTATGCGCCGAGCCGCAGTTCAGAGTACCCACCCTTTTTAGAGTCTCTGGAAGGGGTGTTGGAGAGCACTCCTTCTGGGGACTCTCTTGTTTTGCTGGGGGACTTCAATGCTCACATGGGCAATGACAGTGAGATCTGGAGTGGCGTGATTGGGAGGAACGGCCCCCCCGATCTGAACCCGAGTGGTGTTCTGTTGTTGGACTTCTGTGCTCGCCACGGATTGTCCATAATGAACACCATGTTCAGGAATAAGGGTGTTCATATGTGCACTTGGCACCAGGAGACCCTAGGCTGCAGTTCGATGATCGACTTTGTAGTGTCATCGGACTTGCGGCCGCATGTCTTGGACACTCGGGTGAAGAGAGGGGCGGAGCTGTCAACTGATCACTACCTGGTGGTGGGTTGGCTCCGCTGGTGGGGGAGGAAACCGGCCAGGCCTGGCAGGCCCAAGCGTATAGTGAGGATCTGCTGGGAACATCTGGCGGAATCCCCTGTCAGGAGGAGTTTCAACTCCTACCTCCGGCAGAACTTTTCCCAGGCCATGTTCCGCACCTCCATTGTGGAGGCGGCTGACCGGAGCTGTGGCCGTAAGGTGGTCAGTGCCTGTTGCGGCGGCAATCTGCGAACCCGCTGGTGGACACCAGTGGTGAGGGATGCCATCAAGCTGAAGAAGGAGTCCTATTGGGCCTATTTAGCCTGTGGGACTCCAGAGGCAGCTGACGGGTACCGGCAGGCCAAGCGGGATGCAGCTTCGGCGGTCGCTGAGGCAAAAACTCAGGTTTGGGAGGAGTTTGGCGAGGCCATGGAAAACGACTTCCGGGCGGCTTCGAGGCGATTCTGGTCCACCATCCGGCGGCTCCGGGTGGGAAAGCGGTGCAACATCAACACTGTTTATGGTGGGGATGGGGTGCTGCTGACCTCAACCCGGGACGTTTTGGGTCGGTGGAAGGAGTACTTCGAAGACCTCCTCAATCCCACCGACACACCTTCCGATGTGGAAGCAGAGTATGGGGACTTGGGTGTGGACTCCCCTATCTCGGGGGCGGAGGTCACTGAGGTGGTTAAAAAGCTCCTCGGTGGCCGAGCCCCGGGGGTGGATGAGATCCGCCCAGAGTTCCTTAAGGCTCTGGATGCTATGGGGCTGTCTTGGTTAACACGCATCTGCAGCATCGCGTGGACATCGGGGGCAGTGCTTCTGGACTGGCAGACCGGGGTGGTGGTCCCCCTCTTTAAGAAGGGGAACCAGAGGGTGTGCTCCAACTATAGGGGGATCACATTCCTCAGCCTCCCTGGTAAGGTCTATTCAGGGGTTCTGGAGAGGAGGGTCCGCCAGATTGTCGAACCTCGGATTCAGGAGGAGCAGTGTGGTTTTCGCCCCGGCCGTGGAACAGTGGACCAGCTCTATACTCTCCGCAGGGTTCTGGAGGGTTCATGGGAGTTTGCCCAACCAGTCTACATGTGTTATGTGGACTTGGAGAAGGCATTCGACCGTGTCCCTCGGGGAGTCCTGTGGGGGGTGCTCCGGGAGTATGGGGTGCCGGGCTTCCTTTTAAGGGCTGTTCGGTCCCTGTATGACCGGTGCCAGAGTCTGGTCCGCATGGGCGGCAATAAGTCGGACTTGTTTCCGGTGAGGGTTGGACTCCGTCAGGGCTGCCCTTTGTCACTGATTCTGTTCATAACTTTTATGGACAGAATTTCTAGGCGCAGCCAGGGCGTTGAGGGTGTCCGGTTTGGTGACGTCAGGATTAGGTCTCTGCTTTTTGCAGATGATGTGGTCCTGTTGGCCTCATCGGACCGTGACCTTCAGTTCTCGCTGGGACAGTTCGCAGCCGAGTGTGAAGCAGCTGGGATGAGAATCAGCACCTCCAAATCCGAGGTCCACAGCCGGAAAAGGGTAGAATGCTCTCTCCAGGTCGGGGATGGGATCCTTCCCCAAGTGGAGGAGTTTAAGTATCTCGGGGTCTTGTTCACGAGTGGGGGGATGATGGAGCGGGAGGTCGACAGGCGGATCGGTGCGGCGTCCGCAGTGATGCGGGCGCTGCATCGGTCTGTCATGGTGAAGGAGCTGAGCCAAAAGGCGAAGCTCTCGATTTACCAGTTGATCTACATTCCTACCCTCACCTATGGTCACGAGCTGTGGGTAGTGACTGAAAGAACGAGATCGCGAGTGCAAGTGGCCGAAATGAGTTTCCTCCGCAGGGTGGCTGGGCTCTCCCTTAGAGATAGGGTGAGGGGCTCGGTCATTCGGGAGGGACTCAGAGTAGAGCCGCTGCTCCTCTGCATTGAGAGGAGTCAGATGAGGTGGCTCGGGCATCTGATTAGGATGCCTCCTGGACACCTCCCTGGTGAGGTGTTCCGGGCATGTCCCACTGGGAGGAGGCCCCGGGGAAGACCCAGGACACGCTGGAGGGACTATGTCTCTCGGCTGGCCTGGGAACGCCTCGGGATTCCCCCAGAGGAGCTGGATGAAGTGGCCAGGGAGAGGGAAGTCTGGGTTTCCCTGCTGAGACTGCTGCCCCCGCGACTCGACCTCAGATAAGCGGGAGAAAATGGATGGATGGATATTAATATTAAAATAATGAATAAAATCTTTATTTTTAAATGTATTTTTTTTTATATAATACTGTTACTGTCCTTGTCTAAATGTATTTTTACTGTCTAAATATATGTATTCAGCTAGTGTAAACATGCATGATGCTATCACAGCAAATGCGAGGCTGAGACTGAAGCTTTACCCTTTGTTTCCGCTGAGAGACGTGCTGCGTGACTCATTTCCCCCCGCGTACAAGTTATCTTAGGTCGACGTTCACGGTTTGACTTCTGAGATTCAGATCGAGCTCTAGGTAATTTTTTTTCAAACTGGCTGGTTCAACTTAAATTCGAGTTCTAATGAGTTCGAGAACTGAGGTACCACTGTAAACCGAACAGCGTACTTAAATCTAGCATTGGAAAGTTTTTTACGGTCAAACTCCGGGCCTTGCCTTGGTCTTCCAGCCAAGGCCCAGAGATAATAAGCTTCACGAGCTTCAGCATGATATAGAGCAACATGCTCCTTCCAACCAGGTCTAATGTTATACGTCCTACTACCCTTATATTGTTTGTGAAAAATTTTACCCCCATCAAACAGAGCAGCCACTACATCCTCATACATGCAACAGAGATCTCTCTTGTGCTCCTCAACCTGACAGTTGACATCCCTACACAAAAGAGCTACTCTAGGTAAATAAATATTACTTAAATATTTATCTGTTGCTATAATAAACCGAGAAGTCCTCTTTAGTGAGAATTGACCAATCTAATTTTGCAGTGGCAACACCACTGGAAGCATTGTTATTACCAGCTGTTGACGGCAATTTTTCAACATTTATTGAAAAACCAAAAGGTATATGGTCTGTTAGTGCTAGCCCATACCCAATATACATATTCCCTAAAGCTGCATGCCTATCTGCCATGCTAAAACAATGGTCAAGCCATGATGTAGTATGCCAGGCTTCACTTATGTACAGTTATGTGCAAAATAATAGCAGTGTGTTTAACCCCCTGGGGTCTGAGGCCTCTTTTCCACTTTCGGGGTAGTCTGACATGCCTTGACATTTTAAAATATTTCACCTATCTAAAAAACATTTATCCCAAAGTGATACATTTGCTTTTATTCAGCACAAACTCAGCACCAATAATCTGAGACCTCTTAGAATGTTATTATTCTATTTTTTGTTAAAATCAACTTTAAACATATACTTTTCAAAAACCTATTTTCAGACATGCTGAGAAATTGTAAAAAATCACATTATACACATTTCTAGGTAAGACTTTTGAGCTCTGAAACTTATAGACACAGGGGTTGGCTACACATAGGTGAAAGTGACATTCTGAAATTTTATGTAGTTTGATTACTAAAGTGTTAGTACTTTAGAGTGACTCTTTTTCTCAAAGTCAGTGGCCTTCAAAATGAATATTGATGAGATAGGTGTCCTCACACCTGTAGTAGTTTGCATGCTGTCAATGGCCCATCAGTCTGGAATGTCACTGCACCCCACACCCATCACTTTGGAAAGGCAGTTTGAAACGCAAGAAAAGTAGCAACAATAAAATCCCTTTCACAGTTTATTGGTAGATGGAATGAAAAATGAAAAACTGTTACTATATAAATATAGAAAGCGATAAATATGATGCAGTGACTATTATTAACGCTCTGGGGACGAGGGCATCGTCGACCGCGTATCTTTGTCGTGTATTTCAGTTTATATCTCGCTGAAATCATTATGTAAAATCATGAAAAAAACACCGACTAAATCCGTTATCTGTCTTCTTTTCAAAACTTCCATTGTCAGAAGTATTAAAGTTTTTAAAATTAGGTTAAATAGGCAAAAAAGCAAATCGTGTCACCTTTCTTTGTTTTACTTGTATCGCGAGCGTTTAGGACCGCTCTCAGCGGAAGATCGCTATTCACGTTCTAAATACGCTGCGTTTGAATCGGCGACCACGTGATTGCAGGCACATGGGCTTAGCCCACTGAGACATGAATGCAGGTATGAGCTTCGCTGCTGAAAGTGCCAACACTGGCTTCAGCGGCAGAGACGTATCCGTGTGCTATATTGTAGCCGATCAGTGTAAACACTACCCAGACATGTGCTCTTGTTTATTTCGGTCACAATGGGCGTATTCACATATTTCTTTACCCAATACTAACTGTCGGATTATCATGTTATTATCATGCGAATAGCGCGATTTGCAAGTGGGTGGGCGATCAGAGCCGCTTCGAGACGCAGACGCTTAAGTCAGTCACTCTTGTTCTTTCAATTCGTATCACGAAGCTGTAAAAATATATTTAGTCTCTACTAGGGGTGTGCAAAGCAGCCGGTATTTGTATCTGTATTTGTATTTGTTGAGGGGGGAAAAGTATTTGTATTTGTATTCGTATTCGAGTAAAATTCAAAATAGGCGTAAAAATCCAGTTTTTTTGCGTTGCACTTCTAATTTACGTTATAGTGTAAGTATTCTTTAATTATATCCATTATAATAATTATGGATATGCAGTAGACAGAGTAACTTAAACGTACCATATAACTCCTACAAGTGCATCCAATTCGACACAACTACACAAGCATTGTTTTAACCTTTTTAACCAAACGTTAACGTTACTCTGTCAACAGCCTATTGTCTAAATTACCGAGCTAACAGAGCTACGTAAATAGAGCGAACATGAGAGCACCTGACTGCAGACGTCAATAATGCAGCGTAATGGAATAATCTCCCGATCAAACTCCGCTTCCCGAAAGTTATAAACTGCCTCCGGAACCCAGTTAAGGTACAAAAATCTATTCAACAAAAACAGTGATACAGTTAAGTCTTTTTTCGCTCAGCCGAGCCTTCTCTGTTGCTGTGTGGAGCAGCCTGTGTCAGTCACCTCTTTTACTCCCCCCCCCCCCCGACTCCTGAACTCACTCACTCACTCACTCATCCGGGCATGCACTGCGGTCTCAAGAGGAAACGCAGCTTTTTGATATAAAGTTTTTCTTGTTCCCGAATACAAATATTTTTTAAAGTATTTGTTCGAAATAAGTATTCGTAAAAAACACATTATTTGTGCCTTTCCGAATACCGTATTCGGGTTCGGCTCCACCCCTAGTCTCTACCTATATATATTTGAAAAGTAGACCGTCCAAGGTTTCTGAGAGTATTTTTAAAATGTGTATATGACAAAAACTCTGAGTTATTTAGACGGTTTTGCGAAATTTTTGTCAGATCCCGCCGGTGGGACCGCCGAACCCAGGGGGTTAAAACAGAGGAAAAGTTCCATGTTCCTAATAGCATTTATTTCCATATATACAAAGGCTTGTTCCAAATGAAAACATGAACATTTTTTTCTTCTTTTTTTACTGAAAATGAAGAAAAAGAATATTAGGTTGTTCAAAAAAATAGCAGTGTCTGCATTTTCATTTACAACTTATAAAATAACTTACAAACAGTATATTGACAGTATAAACTGAAAATGAAATGAAGATTTAGCTTTTCCTTTAAGCACTGAACTAATATTTAGTTGTATAACCATTATTTCTGATCACTGCTTTACATCTGTGTGGCATGGAGTCAACTAACATTTGACACCTGCAAACAGAAATTGCAGCCCAAGCTGACTGGACTACATTCCACAGATCTTTGGCATTCTTGGGTTTTGCATCAAAAACAGAATTTTTTAGGTCACTCACTCTGATTGTTGAAGTACTCACAGGTAAATGGAGATCTTCTTTGATCTCTCTGGAGCTGATCATTGGATGCTTCTTTGCCATTCTTATTATTCTATGATCTAGGTAGTATTCCTTTTTCTACCACGTGTTTCGGGTTCTCTTTCCCCATTTCAAAGCATTTGAGATCTTTTTAGCTGAGCAGCCAATTATTTTCTGCACTTCTTTGTACGTTTACCCTCTCCAATCAACTTTTTGATCAAAGTTCTTTCTCCATCAGTGCAATGTCTGGAACGACCAATTTTACGCAAGGGCTAAAACCAGCAGGTACAACATCTGCTGCCTTCCTTCATTAAATAAGGGCCATAATTGACACCCATTTCTTCACAGATTGAATGACCCCCCTAACTCCACACTGCTATTAATTTGAACACACCCCTTTCATTAAATGAGTCAATTACCCCCAATTAGCAGCATGCATGTCATGTCTGTTAAGTCTGCTGGTTGGCCATTACTCTGCTACACCTAGTCATTTTTTGTTCCCATGTTGTATCATAATTTCGGCCAAAATCAGTACTTAAACACATTAGTAATGTTAGACTGCTATTATTTTGCACGTAACTGTATGTCTAACTGTCTGAGGGCAGCAACACTTTACTTGAAAGAATAAAATTCTCTCTACAAAAGTTGATCAAATGACTAGCAAACTGAGAGTTTCTATCTGTAATATCAGCATTCATGTCCCCCACCACATATACACTGCAGGTGCTATTGTCTTGTAAAAAAGCATTAATAAAAGCCAGCTTATTGAGATATTCATCCTCATTTTCACGAGACTCATATGGCATATATACATTTAGAATGACAAAATTATTATATTCATGAGTATATTGTATACCAATACACCAATCTACATCGAGCCTAATCGGCTTTATCACACCATCAAGCTTTTTATCCCAGAGCACAGCTACCCCTCCTAGAATTCTACCTCTATCGTCTCACTAAGATCAATCTTTGACTCCCCCACACCCAGGAAGTTTTGATCAAAACAGTAAAATTTTTCTAAGTCTTGTTTAGCTAAAAATGTGTCTTGCAAACATAAGATGTCACATTCTGTCAGCAAATTGTCCACAACAGAACACCGAGCTTTATCCCTTGCACTCTGCCCTAAATGCAGGCCACGGCAGTTGTAAGACAGTACCCTAATTGACATTATTAAACCAATACATTAGCACCAGAGGGAACATTTACCTCCCTTATGGGAGGCACAGTATTCAATCCAACAGTACTGGCCTTACGTGGTTCATAATAACACCAGACCAGAGCCCCTTCAGGCCAGAGGTCAGGAGTGTACATTTCACCAACGTCATTACATTCAGCAGTCCCTTTAAAAGAGCCAACCCTGCTGCGTACATTGTCGATTTTCTGGCAGGTGACCTCCTTGTTAAGTTTACCTATAAGATACAAGGCAAGCGTCTCTGCTTCCAGGTCTGGGGAAAATTTAGTGGCAAATACACTCAATGATCTGGTCTTCACAGTTTTGATGGTACTCTCGACTCCAGTACCTATAATCGATATGAGCCCACGTCTCTTATTAGACGTGACCGGCCAAATTTATGACTCAAATTATTATGATTGGCTTTTTTACATATACTACGTGTTAGATTTCAAACTACTGAGCTAGTGTTGCTTTTAACAGCACCAAACACAAAAAACAGCAGTCACAATTAATACTCAGTAGAGTATGCTCAGGAAAATTACACTTAATGACAATGCAAAATTACTTTTTTTTTTTTTTTTTCTTTTTTTACCTGTGTCCCATCTCCTGGTAGTAGCCTGCATGTCAAACTTGATCCTGGATACTGGGATGCGTTTGATAGTGTGGTCATATTGGGCAGTGAGATAGCTCTGGAAAATACATAAAAAGGGGGAAAAAATGGTTAAATAGGTATCATTGTAGCTATAACCATTTATCGAATTCAAAAAAGGGTACCACTGTAACCAGTAGATTAACTGCACTTGAAATGGCAACTTGACAATCATGTCTAAAACGTGATTATTATGAAATATTATGGTTTCAGTTTCTAAACACAAACTACGAGAAACTAAAGTTATTAAATACCAATTTTGTGTTTTTATGAACAACTGAGTATCAGGTAGTTACGTACCTTTAGCAGCATACTGCTACCAGTCTGTAATGGGTGTAATTCGTGATTCGAGCTGTATCTTACGCCACGTTGACTGATGGTTTAATTAACAAATAAATAAATAAGCTAACCAGTCGGCTTGTACTTATCGTTATTTTATACCATACGATATACAAATGGTGCGACCACTTACAGCGAAACAAAAAGTTTCTATATCAATTTCAACTATTTCCGCGCTGCTCAATACTGGTAAGACGGATGTCATCATTGCAACACTTTATAGCAGGGGTGGCCAAGCTTATCCACAAAGAGTCTGTGTATGCAGGTTTTTGGGATAGCCTTTAGGTCAGCTGTTCAAGCCTATGCGTGAGGACTCTTTAGCCAATCAATTCTCTAATTAGTAATCTAATTAGGGACCAGCAGGCAATACCTGCATAGACAACGGCCCTTTCTGGATAAGATTGGCCACCCCTGCTTTAGACGTAACGAACGTAGTATACAATGTTACACAAATTTTGCACCTTATGCAATTCACACATATGCATTATAAAGTTAAATAACAAACCAAAAAATGTATTCATTGTACGAGGACCATTCCGTTGCTATAAGTGACGTGATTTAGTCAACGTAAATCGCCCTTATTTTCCACCTCTATTGCCCTTTGGAAGGGCGCTGCAGAGGTAACATTCGTGGAACATCACACAAAACAACAATAAAACAACGTTCATATTATTGTATACGTTTGAGTATATTACTTTAGCATACAGAATTTTTCAATAAACGTTCATTTCATTTGCTAAAATAACTGATATCCTAGTTCGCTGCTATATAGTTACAGACATGAGAACTTGAAAAAATAATAGTAATTTCAGCGTACTAAGCCGTCTGATCTTTAAGACAGTGACTTACATGATTAAAATCGCATTTCTACTACATTGTAACACCAATCCGTCTGGAAACTGTTTAAATTTATGCAAATGATTAGAGGTACAGGAACAACCACCTAACTATAAATGTCATGCGTAGTTCGAGTCTGCCTAGGAAAAACGGCGCTCGAACATTAGTATTCAAGATGGTAGATAAAATCTTCCGGGTCATTTTTGAAATGCCTGGCGGTGATTGGGCAGAAACTCACTCTCAGCAACGTGTCTGTGTCACGGTCTCGGATCTACACGATGGACTTATGAAATTTAAGGCCGCTTTCTCGATGTGTTTATTTATTTTATTTTTTTTGGTGGGCAAATATATAAAACAGGCCTATCATAAAACAATTTAAAACACTTTAAAGTGTTTTTGTATGTTTCATTAGAACTGAACTGTATATTAGTACTTAGCTGTATATTAGACCATGGGAAAATGTTACAACTCAACACTGTGTTCTTATATATTGAAAATGGTAAATTGAACATCGTTCATGAGTAAAAGTGTAAAAAAAAATCACACCCTTTTGGTGACACAGTGTAGTTGAATCTATGTGGTATTTCAAACAAGTATTTTTTTTCCTTTTTTTGTCATTTATAGGTTTGCTAATATGCTAATCAGAGGCGGAGCCAGACATTTTATACACCCGGGGCTTAGCCCCAAAGGGTAGTATGCATGTGGAATTGGGGCGGGGGGGCGGTTAGAAATGACTGAAAAACATGCTGTGAAGTTGAAGATTTATTAGGCTGTGACTCTACTAACCTATCAGAAGCTTCTTAAGCTCAGAATGGAATCGTCTGGAGTTTTCTTATTAATTAAAGACACAATAAACGTAGTGTATATATACTCCTAAATTTGATGAAAGTGATAGAAAATAGACATCTCTCTCTCTCTCTATTCTGACATTTAACTAATTCAAAAGATATTTCAATATTTATTTATCTAAAACAAAACAGTTTGATGATTAACAGTAAAAAAAAATGTTTTTTCCCTAAAGTGTATGTTGTAAATATCTGATTTCAACTGTGAATATACTGCTGTGTATTGAAATTCCTCTTGTTTTGCATAGAAATATATTGAATAACATACAAAGCATAATATATAAAATAACATTTACCTGAGTTTTTTCTTTGAAAGAAGCCCCTTATGTCCATTGTTGTGTACATCAGTACATAACTGAAACCAATTTAGAGTGCTTTATTTAGCCGTGGAGGGTAACAACTGAAAATATGAAATAAACACACATGTAAGCAAAGACTCCATTTGTTGATTCACTCGAACAGCAAGTAACGTAATATGGGTCAAGTGATCAGTTTGATATCAATCTTTTGTGATACACCGTCATATTTACATTATTTGTACAGTACGAATGATTTGCTTTGGTACCTGGTCAAACTTAAGCTCTCCTCTGTCTGCCTGTCTGCACTTCTCCTACAGCAAACTCGCAGGCAGCAGCTTCTCCCCCCTCGCTCACATGCGTAAGTGCTGTGCTCAGTCGCCTAGTGCCTGAGCTCGGATCATACCAAAATTAGGGGGAATTTACGACTGTGCGCTATGTGCTTCGAATATTGTGTGTAGTTTTTGTTTTATACAGTTGTCAGTCAGGCATCTAATTATGAAACAAATTACACTCCAAAAGACCCTGGGCTTCTGAAACAACAACCCGGGCTTAAGCCCAGTAAGCCACCCCCCCGCTCCGCCAATGATGCTAATAACTTTGTTGTGAAAATTAAATTGATTATCACAGCATTGGTGGTCAGAATGAAATACTAGGAACTGAATACTAGTTTGGTTGTAATTGCTGTTCTACTGTCAATTGGTATAATAATGAAACATGAAAACTAAGAGGCCACAGACTTGGGTGGGAATCAAATAAACAGCAACCATTAACCTTTTGTTATATAATTCACAATATTTTGGGGGGTGGGATGGCAAATGACAGGATGCCATTCTGCAGTTTCATTAACCCCATGCATCTCCTTTTATTGCTACTATATCATTTTAACTCTGCTACCTACTATTCCAGCTCTCCTTCTGCCATCTTGTCCCTCTCCAACTGACATCTGCACTGAAAACTTTAATCTGCTCTTTTCATTTATCTGTCCATACCACTTTCAATTTGTGCTATGTAAATCTGTATTAGAATTATCATAATAGTTTAAAAATAATGTAATTACTGTGTCAATAATTTAATCTGTTGTATTACTGTATCACTGAATGAGTCAGATAACAAGAAGACAGGGATTGAATTTTAATTCTTTCAGTTACTGAGGTTATATAATAGATTGTTTACCACTCATGAGGCATGTCTTTGTAGTTGTTAGGGATCTCCACCAGCAAGTGGTTTGTTTTGACACCCTGTTCTGCAAGATGGCATCCATTTAACATAGCACAGCCATGGGGGCCTACTGGGAGGTGTTTGTGATGTTCATGCATGACATGACCTTTTCTTCTTCTGTTGCTGTCATTTTGTTTGGTTATTACAGCAATGATGTAATACAGTCATTTGATTGTTATTGAATTATTTTTACTGCCCTGCTATCCTTGTGGTTAGCAAGTTTTGCAACTTTTGATGCAGGGTTGCAAAATAAATAAAATTATTTTTTTAAGAATACTAATGATAAAAATTAAACAGTAATGGTAGTAAACAGGATGTTTTATATGGTTTCAGTTGCAATAATAAAAATTGCAAATGTGGAAAGGTACAGTAAATGAATTTAGTTTTATATATTTACATTGGAATACAGTACATGGTCTCCATTAGTAATTCTTACTAAGAGGAGTACTAATTACATTATATTACTAATACGTAATGGGGGCTGATTTTACAGACTGAAAAGGATAGATTTGCTCACCAATTCAGTCCTTATGCAGTCCTGGCCGAAATTATTGGCACCCCTGGAATTTTTCCAGAAAACGCACCATTTCTCCCAGAAAATTGCTCCAATTACAAGTATTTTTGTATACACGTTTACTTCCTTTATGTGCATTGGAACGACGCAAAAAAAAACGGGAAAACATAATTAATACACAAATAATTTTACACAAAACTCAAAAACTGGGCCAGACAAAATTATTGGCACCCTCAACTTAATATTTAGTTGCACGCCCTTTGGAAAGAATAACTGAAATCATTTGCTTCCTATAACCATCAACAAGCTTGTTACACGTCTCAACTGGAACTTTCGACGACTCTTCTTTTGCAAACTGCTCAAGGTCTCTCAGATTTGAAGGGTGCCTTCTCCCAACAGCAATTTTGAGATCTCTCCATAAGTGTTCAATCGGATTTAGATCTGGACTCATTGTTGGCCACTTCAGAACTCTCCAGCACTTTGTCTTCAACCATTTCTGGGTGCTTTTAGAGGTATGTTTGGGGTTTTTGTCCTGCTGTAACACCCATGACCTCTGACGCAGACCCAGCTTTCTGACACTGGGCCCTACATTGCGCCCCAAAATCTTTTGGTAGTCTTCAGATTTCATGATGCCTTGCACACAGTCAAGGCATCCAGTGCCAGAGGTAGCAAAACATCCCCAAAACATCTTAGAACCTCCACCATGTTTGACTGTAGGTACTGTGGTCTTTTCTTTGTAGACCTCATTCCGCTTTCTGTAAACAGTAGAATGATGAGCTTTACCAAAAAGCTCTACCTTGATCTCATCTGTCCACAAGACGTATGTTGTGAACTTCTTGATTATGTTGCACATAGTGGACAAAGGAACATGACGATCTCTGGAGATGGACTTGTAGTCTTGAGATTGTTGATGTATTTTTCCAGAATTTTTGTTCTCAAGTCTTCAGACAATTCTCTGCTCTTCTTTCTGTTGTCCATGCTTAGTGTGGCACACACACAACAGAAAGGTTGAGTCAACTTTTCTCCATTTTAACTGGCTTCATGTGTGATTGCTATATTGCCAGCACCTGTTTCTTGCCAGAGGTGAGTTCAAACGAGCATCATATGATTGAAATAAAACGATTTACCCGCAATTTTGAAAAGGTGCCAATAATTTTGTCCAGCCCATTTTGAGTTTTATGTGAAATGATGTCAAATTTGGCTTTTTTCTGTTTTTTTGTGTTGTAAATATTCACATTTAACTATTCCATTAGAAATAAATATATGTTTCCATGAGATTACAATACAGCTGGTTAATTGTAAATTATTTGTTACTTACAGTTGTCAATGTGGTTCATGTATAGAATAAATACAGATGTTTATGTTTTAGACGTGAGACATCTTGTCCAGGGTGTACTCCAACCCTATGCTGCTTGCTTAAATTGTCACAAATTCACTTTTATTACCTGTATTTGATGAATCATTCCTGCTGTCTGTGTGTTGTGCTTATTGGGTTTCTCTGACAGTACAAAAACCACATTTAAGAAAATTGCTTTTAATGTGTTTGTGTTTATGAGCGTATGTGTACCCTGCAGAGGAGTGGCATCTTGACTAAGGTGCACTCCAGCCTCAAGTGTCAAGAGCAGCATGGTTGGTGTGGTGATTTGGTGGAAACAAGTCAATTGTGTTTAATCTCGATTAAAAAAAAGAATATCTGTGAATAGTGTGCTTCAAGCTCTGATTTGGATTTCTTCTCTGCTAGTAAGGTAGGACTCTGTCTTTGTTTACTTTCTGTCTTGGACTCAGTTGAAACTGTTGTAGTGTCTGCTAGTTTCTGTTAATCAGTAGTTTCAGGTAGCCAATCAAGTGTAGTTTCGGTCTCGCTGAAGGTGTAAATTAGGGGTGGGGCTAACTGAGTTATATTGAAGGTGAGTCCGCCACAGACACACGTGTCTGTGGCGGTTAGAGACAAACGCAGTTAATCTGTTACTACTCATTCTATCCTTTTCTATTCTATTCTCAATTTTGCGAACTCACACCATCACTGCAGACATGTGCCTCAGACCTATCCCAGTCCACCTATCTCTTAGATCTAGAAGATCCCATCCAACATCCAGGCGCCGCACATCCAGTAATCTTATCTACCCTCCCCTGTCATCCCAGTCCCAACGTCGGGTGTTGGGCGGTCTCTGGAATTGCCAGTCTGCTGTAAAGAAGGCTGATTTCATTTCCGCCTTTGCTTCCCACCATTCTTTTGACTTTCTGGCTCTAACTGAGACCTGGATATCCCCAGAGAACTCGGCTACACCAGCTGCTCTCTCCTCTGCTTATGCTTTCTCTCACTCTCCACGCCAGACTGGCAGGGGCGGTGGCACAGGTCTGTTACTACCTCGGAACTGGTGCTTCACACCCCTCTCTCTCCCCCAGCTCAACATTTCATCCTTTGAATTCCATGGAGTTGCAGTTTCCTCTCCATTCAATATTCTTATCATTGTTGTCTACCGCCCTCCTGGCCCCCTAGGCCACTTTCTAGAGGAGCTGGATACTCTCCTCAGTCTCTTCCCCACTGACAGCTCCTCTCTCATTCTCCTTGGTGACTTCAATCTCCCCCATGACAAGCTCCTTTCTTCTGGTCTCCTCCCTTTTCTCTATTCCTTTTCTCTGACATCCAACAACTGCTCTCCAACACACAAAGGAGGTAATGTTCTCGACCTGGTTTTCAGCCGCCCCTCTCCAGCCACCGACATCACCATTACTCCTCTTCACATTTCTGATCACCACTTAGTATCCTTTACCATCACCCTTCCTGTCTTACCCAATCCTGGCTTTCAACATTTCTCACCCACTAGACCAAACCTCCACTCTGTCTCCCCTTCATCTGTTGCTTCCTGCACCCTGTCCTATCTTCCTGACCTTAACTCCTTTTCCTCCCTTGCACTGGAACCTGCAACTGATACTCTTCTCTCCTCACTTTCCTCATCCATTGATCACCTCTGCCCACTGTCTCTTAACCCCAAGAAAAATCGCCCTGCTCCTTGGCTTTCAGCTGCATTGCGCAGCAACCGAAGGGAATTGCGGGTAGCAGAGAGGACATGGAAGAAATCTAAACTTGATGCAGATCTGTCTTCCTACCGTACTCTTCTATCCAAATTCTCTTCGGATGTGACTGCAGCTAAAACTGCCTTTTATAAGGAAAAACTTGAGCTATCCTCACATGATCCCCGTAAACTCCATAATATCTTTTCATCACTACTCAACCCTCCAACTCCTCCTGCTCCATCCTGCTTGACTGCTGAAGACTTTGCCACCTTCTTTTACGAAAGGATTGGGGAAATCTGCCAGACATTCTCTCCCTCCCCATCCACTACACTACACACCCAGGATTTCCCTTCCCCCTTACTGACCCAGTTTACCAGTCTTACAGTTGATGAGATCATGAAAGTCATCATCTTCCAACCCTACCACCTGCCCACTGGATCCAATCCCTTCCACATTGCTCCAGACAATCTCTCTGGACCTTCTCCCCTTCATCACCACTATCATTAATGGCTCCATAACTTCCGGTCATGTACCAACAGCATTCAAAATAGCCAGGGTCATTCCCATCTTGAAAAAACCCACTCTAAATCCCTCGGACACTTGCAACTACCGACCAGTATCTCTTCTTTCCTTCCTTTCAAAAATCCTCGAACGCACAGTCTACAACCAGCTCTCTCTTTACCTCTCTCAGAACAACCTCCAGGATCCTAATCAGTCTGGCTTCAAAGCAGCTCACTCCACAGAGACTGCCCTCTTAGCAGTAACTGAGAAGCTGCATGCTGCTAGGTCAGCTAAGCTGTCATCTGTCCTCATCCTTCTTGACCTATCAGCAGCATTTGACACGGTTAACCACAAGACTCTCCTATCCATCCTTAGGAGTCTTGGCATTGGTGGTTTGGCTTGGCAATGGCTTGCATCCTACCTCGAAGGCCGATCATACAAAGTGACATGGAAAGGACTCACATCTACCCCACGTAGTCTCTTCACTGGCGTCCCTCAGGGCTCAGTTCTTGGCCCACTCCTGTTCTCCCTCTATACCAAATCTCTTGGTGAGGTCATATCCTCTCATGGCTTCTCATACCACTGCTATGCAGATGACACTCAACTCATCCTCTCGTTCCCTCCTTCAGACACTCATGTCTCCACTAAGATATCTGCATGTCTAGCTGATATCTCATCTTGGATGACCGCTCACCAACTGAAACTCAACCCTAGTAAAACGGAACTGCTGTACATCCCTGCTGACTCATCCCCCCTCCTGGACCTTGCGATCTCCCTCAACAACTCCCTGATCCGTCCTTCGGTTTCTGCTCGCAACCTTGGGGTTACCATGGACAATCGTCTATCCTTTTCCTCTCATATCGCCAACGTTCCCGCTCTTGTCGGTTTCTTCTGTTTTAATATCAGAAGGATACGTCCATTTCTTTCCACACAGGCTACCCAGATACTCGTTCAGTCCCTCGTCATCTCCCGCCTTGACTACTGCAACTCGCTCCTAGCGGGTTTACCACTGAGCATCATTCGTCCCCTCCAACTGCTTCAGAATGCAGCTGCTCGACTTGTTTTCAACCTTCCCAAGTTCACCCACACCACTCCTTTGCTGCGCTCCCTACACTGGCTTCCTGTGGCTGCCCGCATCAGATTCAAAACACTGATGCTCGCATACAAAGCCAAAAATGATCTGGCTCCATCCTACCTAAAAGACCTCATCACACCCCGCACTGCACCACGATCTCTCCGATCCTCCAGCACTGCTCGACTGGTCCCACCACCCCTCAAGGCACAAGGAAGACACACCTCCCGACTCTTCTCTGTTCTGGCACCAAGTTGGTGGAATGAACTCCCCCTAGATGTCCGAACAGCTGAGTCTCTGAATGTCTTCAAAAGATGACTTAAAACACACCTTTTCCAGAAATACCTGAATTAGCACTTCTGGCATTAAAATTGCATTACTTAAATCGATGGTATTCATAGCCTTGGTTTTTACTGAGCTAGTATCCGGAAAAATTCATTGTGGAGTCTTAAAGCACTTATGTAAGTCGCTCTGGCTAAGGGCGTCTGCCAAATGCTGTAAATGTAAATGTAATGTAAATGATCAGTTATAATTTCATACAGTGATGGCATCTAGTTGACTCCTAAGGGAGTGTTCTGGACATGTTATACTGGGTGGAGCCCCTAGATCAGACCCAGCATATACTGAGAGCGCTCCCAGTAGGATTTGGAATTTCTGGCCATTAAGAGTGTGAGGGACCAAACACCAAGGCAGCACAAACACAGGAGTTTTACTAAAGAAAATAGAGCTTTATTGACCCCCAAAAATACAGACAGTTGATAAAACAAACACAATGAACATTAATATTGTATCCAGTGTACAAAAAACATGGTTTGAGATCTAAGTACAGAATAATTTATGTGTAGTTTATTGTTGTAATATGAACTTCCCCTGTAATTATGCAATGTAAGTCTGCTAATTCTCATAAAGTTAAAGTGCTTTACCTGTTCTCAATTCTGAAAGTACGGATTATGGAAGCAACTGTATACTGACTGAAATTTGGATGCAATAGCCAGATAAGCCAAATGTAAAGAATGTCACTTTTCACTGCTCTTATTTGACAATTTCGGACATGGGAACCAAGGAAATACTGCTTTGTGGATGCAGTGCATTATATTGTCAGTCAGTAGGCTTTATTGAACCATATACAGGTAGTACACAGTGAAACGAAACAACGTTCCTCCAGGACCAAGGTGCTACATGCAACATAAATTTACAACATAAATTAACAGAAAAACTAAAACTAGCTAAGAGGCCTAGTTAGCTGGCTAGCAGAGACAAGACAGATTGACAACATAATTTTCCAACATAGAATAAAGTGTACGTGCGAATGTGCAAACAAGAGCAACAACAAAAGTGCGATAAACACGACATAACATAACATAATAATATGGTGTTGAGGTGATGAGTTGAGGTAGTGGAGAAACAGTAGACGTTCCTTAACGTAGCAGCAAGAATTTAGGAATTAGTGCAAAAAGTAATCCAGTATTGAATATTGTGCTAAAGAGCATTTACAGGTTGGTGTGTACGATAGTTTGGTAGTGTAGGTCAGTGTGTTTGCGCTTGTGTTGATTAGTCAGTCCAGTCTCAATGTTTTGAGGTAGATGAGGTGAGCTGAGTAATAATGTTTGTGTGTGTGTGTGCCTTTATTAGTCCAGTCCCTTTTTGTTGAGAAGACGGATGGCTTGTGGAAAAAAACTGTTACACAGTCTGGATGTGTGTGCCCGAATGCTTCGGTACCTTTTTCCAGATGGCAGGAGTGTGAAGTGTGTGTGAGAGGGGTGTGTCCGATCAGCCACAATGATGGTGGCTTTGCGGATGCAGCGTGTGGTGTAGATGTCTCCAATAGAGGGGAGAGAGACCCCGATGATCTTCTCTGCTGTCCTCACTATCCGCTGTAGGGTCTTGCAGTCCAATATAGCACAATTCCCAAACCAGACCATGATGCTGCCGCTCAGGATGGTCTCGATAGTTCCTCTATAGAAGGTGGTCAGGATCGGTGGTGGAAGCTGGGCCTTCCTCAGTCTTCTCAAAAAGAAGAGACGCTGTTGGGCTTTCTTGTGTAGGGAGCTGGTGTTGAGGGACCAGCTGAGATCCTTCTCCAGGTGGACACCCAGGAATTTGGTGCTTTTGACGATCTCCACAGAGGAGCCATTGATGCTCAGTGGAGAGTGGTCGCCTCGTGTCCTCCTAAAGTCAACAACCATCTCCTTTGTCTTGTCAACATTCAGAGACAGGTTGTTGTCTTTACACCAGTCCGTTAGCCTCTGCACTTCCTCCCTGTACGCTGACTCATCGTTCTTGCTAATGAGACCCACCACGGTCGTGTCATCAGCGAACTTAATGATGTGATTCGAACTGTGTGTTGCTACACAGTCATGAGTCAGCAGTGTGAACAGCAGGGGACTGAGCACACAGCCTTGTGGGGCCCTAGTGCTCAGTGTGGTGGTGCTGGAGGTGCAGTTCCCGATCCGTACTGACTGAGGCCTTCCGGACAGAAAGTCCAGGATCCAGTTGCCGAGGGAGGTGTTCAGGCCCAACAGGCTCAGCTTCCCGATCAGTTGTTGGGGGATGATAGTGTTGAATGCTGAGCTGAAATCTATGTACAGCATTCGAACGTAAGTGTCCTTCTTGTCCAACTGTGTAAGGGCAAGATGGAGTGTAGTGGAGATGGCATCGTCCGTTGAGCGGTTAGGACAGTACGCAAATTGCAGTGGGTCCAGTGAGGGGGGCAGCAGGCTCTTGATGTGTCTCATGATGAGCCGCTCGAAGCACTTCATGATGATGGGTGTAAGTGCAATGGGACGGTAGTCATTGAGACAGGACACAGTAGACTTCTTGGGAACGGGGACGATGGTAGTGGCCTTGAAGCATGTGGGAACAACGGCACTGCTCAGAGAGATGTTGAAAATGTCGGTGAGAACATCTGCCAGCTGTTCTGCACATTCTCTGAGCACTCTGCCTGGGATGTTGTCTGGTCCAGCAGCTTTACGTGGGTTGACTCTGCGTAGAGTATTCCTCACATCAGCTGTAGTGAGACACAGCACCTGGTCGTTCGGAGGAGGGGTGGACTTCCTTGCCGCCACGTCGTTCTGCCTGTCGAATCGAGCGTAGAAGTTGTTCAGTGCATCTGGGAGGGAGCCGTCACCGTCACAGGTAGGTGATGTCGTCCTGTAGTGAGTGATGGCTTGTAAGCCCTGCCACATGCGCCGTGTGTCACTGTCTATGAAGTGGTTGTGGATTCTCTGGGCGTGTGCGCGCTTGTCTTAAAATGGATGAGAGAGGGATATAGGGCGGCTCTCCAAGGAACAAACAGGCACGCTTAGGTTCACTCAAATACACTTTAATAAGTAATACAAAATGATCTCACATTAACACCAATACTGAGCTATCATATTGAAGGCAATGCAAAATATCTCGTACTACAACGAATATCAAATAATATACATCTTATAGCTAATAGTATTAGGTGCAAAGGTATGAATATATATAGAAAAGAAGCAATTACATATACAAGAAGCAAGGAAACATAAAAAGTTACAAAATATTATCACAAGCGGCGATAATTTACTCGCAACAATTAAGGGAAAGCATAAGCAGTTGCAAAGCTATTTACACTCGGACGTGCCATCATCACCCACCTTCATGGACTGGGGAGCCCTTTCAGTCCTGGCAGGAGACCAACACGTGAGTTCCGAGAAAGTACCGGGCGATGAGCGCTCTATCCCACGGCTGAACTCCGGTCAGTACTGGGTTCTCCCCCTTCCTTTATACTAAATTTAGAGTTGCGTGTGGGCAGGGGGTAAGCTGGCCAGGCTCACCCCTTCCCCCCAGGCAATATATGGTGCTCCAATTCCCCCTTTAGTCCGAGTGATTCTGCTTGCGATAATACAATACAATGGGCGTCCTGGCGCCAGGTATCTTTGCGCAACGCCTCCCTGTTCCCCCCTAAAGGCAATATAGGGTGCTGTATACCGACCCCCCACCCTATCTCCCGAAACCAAGATAAGCATCCTGCATGCCGATCTAATGGCCCAGATGAGCATCCTGGCTTCTTTTATGAGCCCAAGTTATTTACGGCAAAATTAGGTTTTACAGGGGATCGGTAAATAACTTGTTCGTGCAGTGTAGTGACATTTGGGGTGAATCATGGACGATTGATCCAAATTTCAGGATGATTAGTCCACACGCGATCAGAATTAATTCATAATTATAACTTAATATTATAGTAAAAGGATTAATTCCATATCACGTGGGTGACGTAATCGTCTGTGAATTTATCCTAATACAGCGCTTCGCCTCTCTGATGGCCCGAGAAAGTTTGGCCCTTGCTCTTCTAAGGGCCACCTTGTCTCCCGCTTTGAAGGCAGAGTCTCGGGTCCTCAGAAGTGCACGCACTTCCGCAGTAATCCACGGTTTCTGATTGGGTCTTGAGATGATGCTCTTGGAGACAGTGACGTCATCGGTGCACTTGTTGATGTAGCTGGTCACTGATGACGTGTACTCCTCGAAGTCGGTGAAGTCGCCGTAAGTTGCAGCCACCCTAAACATGTTCCAGTCAGTGTTCTCAAAACAGTCCTGAAGAGCAGAGATGGCTCCTGCTGGCCAGGTTTTCACCTGCTTCAGAACCGGTTTTGAACGCCTGACGAGTGGTCTGTATGCTGGAATTAGCATAACAGAGATGTGGTCTGAGTAGCCGAGGTGGGGGTGGGGCTCTGCCCGATATGCGCCGGGGATGTTTGTGTAAACAAGATCCAGCGTGTTTTCCCCTTTTGTTGCAAAGTCCACATATTGATGGAATCTAGGAAGCACTGACTTGAGATTTGCATGGTTGAAATCTCCAGCAACAATAAACAGTCCATCCGGGTGTGTATTTTGCAGTTCACTGATCTTTGTATGCAGTTCCCATAGCGCTTCCTTAGCATTAGCGCTAGGTGGAATGTACACTCCAATAATGAAAACAGTGGTGAATTCCCATGGTAAATAAAAAGGTCTGCATCTAACAGTCACAAACTCCACCAGCGATGAGCAATAACTAGAAACTAGCACAGAGTTCTTGCACCATTTCGTGTTGATGTAAACACACAAGCCGCCACCGCGAGTCTTACCGCACAGAGCCGCATTTCTGTCGGCGCGAAACGAGGCTAGCCCGTCTAGCTGAATAGCGGCATCCGGTACTCTGTCGCTGAGCCATGTCTCCGTGAAAACAAAGACACAGCAGTCTCTAACCTCACTCTGTGAAGCCTGCTGGAGTCGGATGTAGTCCAGTTTATTGTCCAGGGAGCAGACGTTGGATAAGATGATGGACAGGAGAGTCAGCCGGCTTGGGTTTGTTTTTAGCCTAGCACAGATTCCCGCCTGCTTGCCGCGCTTCCGCTTCCTCGCGCACCGTTTCCGATGTCCCCTTCTCCTTCCTCCGGCATCAGGGAACGCCAAGGCTTTGAGGCCTGGTACACGCAGCAAGCCGAGGTCGCGTAGCTTTTCCCGCAGCCCATCGTGGATGTCGTTAACCGGGTTGTTTAGGTAGAAAAGTGTCTGGCGGTTGTATGTACGGACACCAGTCGCGACGATATCCATAAACAGAGTAAAATAAACGTGCTACACACAGAACTATTGTAAATGTAAATGAATTAGTTTTTATCAGTTTTCTTCATTGTCACCATTTGTCTTTTGATAATTTTGACTGAAAATAAGATGAGAAAATGTTTTATATTAATAACCGTAACATAGAAACAGGTGGTTGAAACCAAGATGCTTGTTTTTCTTCATTAACTTCTTGAATAACTTATTAGAATGTGGGTGTTTTACTTGAGTTGAACCTAAAAGTATAATTTAACTAAAATGCAAGCTCCCAGTTGATTTGAGTTTTGGTGTTTTGCTGGAGCAGAGCATAAAGGTCAGGTCAGGTCAGGTTAAGTTGGAGAGCATGCGCTGATGCAGCACGTTGCCACACCCACCACACAGTGAAACTCCTCATGATCCCGGCTGACGATCCCCCAGGCTGATACACGATCCAGTCCCACCCTCTGGAAATGACCATCCATCTGCCCTTGACCTGGTCCAGCCACTTGGGTCCTCAGCAATGAGGATTCTGCGAGCCGGATCACCCTCAGGGAAACGCGCCACATGGCCATGTAACTGACACTCCCTCACAATGCAGGTTATGTGCCTCATTCGGGACTCCTCTAGCAACCGCTCATTCGACACAAAGTCAAACCAGCGGTACCCAAGGATTCTCAGAAGAGACACAGTACCAAAGGAGTTCATTCTTTGTCTCAGCTCACTGGATAGTGTCCATGTCTCACAGCCATACAGCAAGACAAGGAGCACCAGGACTCTAAAGACATGGACCTTCATCCTCTTGCAAAGATTTCAGGAATGCCACACACCCCATTTCAGTGACTTCATGACCCCCATGCTCTTCCAAACCATCTGCTGAGTTCATAGGTAGAGTCACCAGAGACATGAATGTCACTGCTGAGGTAGGTAAATCTCTCAACAAGGTCGACATTCTCCCCGCAGAAAGACACACTACTGATGGCTGTGCCCAAGAAGTCATTAAATGCTTGGATCTTGGTCTTTATCCACTACACCTGCAATCCCAGATGTCCAGTAACTTCAGGGGCATCCCGCGAAGTCTCAGGATGTCCCACAGGGCAACACGATCAACTGAGTGAAATGCTTTATGAAAATCGACAAAGGCTGCAAAGAACTTGGGGGGCGGCGTGTGGCTCAGTGGGCTGTGCCTGTAATCAGAAGGTCACCGGTTCAAACCCAGCCTCAGCACGTCTGCAGGTCCTTGAGCAAGGCCTTTAAACCCCAACTCCCAAGAGCAAGTTGAGGGAGGCATAAACACAATTCCCCCACGGGGATTAATACAGTATCAATTAAAGTTGAGCCGGATACTCGGCTGAAACGAGTATCCGGTACGGATAAAGCACTTTTGACGAGTACGAGTATCATACGAGTAATACAAGTCAATATCTGTGCTCGGATTGAATAAAAATTCTCATTGGGTAGCTGACTGTGTCTGCGTTCTGTGATAGACTAGTCACAGCGCCCCTCCCCTACACACATACAGATTTATTGTGTTGCTGTGTCCCGCTCTGCTCACTCACACACAGAACACTGAGAAGAGAAGAGAACAGCGCTCTCTCTCTCTCTGTCGCTCCCTCAGTCACTCAGGATCGCGGGTTTTTTCCCGTTAACGTTTAGGGTTTCTTTAGCTTCAGGTTTGTTTGTAGAATGCGACTCGCATCTCTGCCTGTCGGAGTTTTTTTTTTCTTTTTTAACCGTCAGCTGGCTCTAGCCAGTTTTTTTTTACTTCACGCACTGAGTGTCTGACACTTTCTTGCTGTATTTTATAAAAAAAAAATAAAGGTAGTTGTGGTATAATTAATATTACAAATTAAGCTACACACACAAACACACACACACACTCTCTCTCTCTCTCTCTCTGTCTCTCTCTTACTCACTCACTCACACACACTCACACATACCTGGTGTGGAAATAAAAAAAATAAAAAAGAACCAAAAAAAAAGAAATCACACTGATCATAAAAAAATTAAAAGTTAAAAAAAGAAAGTTATGTTGAGATGAAAACTCTTGTTCATTACATTTTACTTCATAATTGCAACCGCATGTGTTGTATTCATTGTTGCAAAACTTGTTCTGTATATAGTTCGTTTGTTATCGTGATCAAAACCACTGATCTGAAGCTCAATGCTGATGCTGTCATGTAAATAGTTTTCTAATCAGCAATAAATATAACAATTTCTGATCAACCCATATCAATTGCATGCTTAAAATAACATACCGGTTAAAGCCCCACCCATTTAAAGACAACCCGACCCACTTCCAGGTCAAACCCCGCCCACTTCCGGGTTAGGCCCCGCCCATTCCGAGTACAGATACAGATACAGATAATTCATATGGTTAACAGATACAGATAATGCTGTACTCGCTCATCCCTAGTATCAATTATTATTAATCTTTGCCGATATTCAAAGTTAGCCACAAACAAATTCATATACTTTTTGGCCATCAACTTTCTTCTTTTACTCTTAAATCAAATATGCAATAGACAATAGATATGGTGTAAATATGTTTCTAAAGTATAGACTGTAGCTTAGACTTTAGAATGCAGTGCTGATAAAATAATAATGCAATCAAGTGCATAGTCCAAAGAAACTTATGTGCTACAGCATAGGCTGCGATGTATTATTCCAAACCAGTTGCTACATACTGTCACTAAAAACTGACATATCTAAACCAATGAGCGTAGAATTGTTACCAATTAGGCAAATTATATGTTATGTTAGGGGCCCCCGACAGTGTATTTATGGAACAATCGGTTTGAAAATACAGGACAAATCATGTTCTGTATTGGTACAAAATGGAACATTTCATGATCCACCAGGAAACAAGTGGATGCACTCAGTGTCAGTCAGTTGAAGTTAAGGGCGGCTACATCCTTTATTGATTCCTGCGCATGGGAAAATAGACCCTGTTGTTCATAATAGAACTATTTTTTGCCATAATTCTTTTGTTTCAAACATCCATCCATCCATCATCTACCGCTTGTCCAGGGTTCGGGTCGCGGGGGCAGCAGCTTCAGGAGAGGCACCCAGACCTCCCTCTCCCCAGCTACCTCCACCAGCTCCTCGGGGGGGACACCGAGGCGTTCCCAGGCCAGCCGAGAGATATAATCCCTCCAGCGAGTCCTGGGTCTGCCCCGGGGCCTCCTCCCTGTAGGACATGCACGGAAAACCTCAACTGGCTCCTTTCGACGTGAAGACGCAGCGGTTCTACTCTGAGGCCCTCCCGGATGTCCGAACTTCTCACCCTATCCCTAAGGGAGAGCCCAGACACTCTGCGAAGAAACCTCATTTCGGCCGCCTGTATTCGCGATCTCATTCTTTCGGTCATTACCCATAGCTCATGACCATAGGTGAGGGTAGGGACAAAGATGGACCAATAGATCGAAAGTTTTGCTTTTTGGCTTAGTTCTTTCTTAGCCACGACGGACCGGTTAAGCGCCTGCAAAACTGTAGACGCCGATCCGATTCGTCTATCCAGCTCCCGATCTCGCCTACCCTCACTCGTGAACAAGACCCCGAGATACTTAAACTCCTCCACTTGAGGCAGTACGTCTTCCCCAACCCGAAGAGGGCAAACCACCCGTTTCCGGCTGAGAACCATGGTCTCGGACTTGGAGGTGCTAATCCGAACCCCTGACATTCCCCCTGCGGGTGGTAGGCCCACCTGGGGACAGTCCCGCTTGCCTCTTTCGGGCTATGCCCGGCCGGGCCCCACGGGCCAAGGCCCGGCCAACAGGCGCTCGCCAACGGGCCCCTCCCCCAGGCCTGGCTCCAGGGTGGGGCCCCGGTGACCCTAGTCCGGGCGAGGGAAACGGGACTTAGCACCTCCATTATGTTTATTCTTTATGTATCTATTAGGGCTGTCAAAAATAACGCGTTAACGACGTTAATTATTTTTTTGTTGTTAATTACGTCAATTTTTTTAATGCATTTCACGCATGCGCAGTGTGACGAATAATTTGTCAGGAAAGTGGTTGGGGAGCTAAAGGCGAGATGGAGCAAGGTGGGCCTATGGACGGATTCAAATATAAAAAGAATGATAATGGTACAGTTAACAAGTACAAGGTTTTTTGCAAGATTTGTAACAAGGAGTTTCAATTTCACCGGAGCTGTTCAAGCTTGAGGTACCATGTAAACGCCAAACATGCGTTTGCTGGGCCATCAAGTTCAGCAAGTGGTTTGCGCCAGACCACGCTGGATTTTCGCAGGCCATTAACAAAATCAACCTCAGATAATTTGACCGACACAATAGCAAAATGGATTGCAAAGGATTGTAGACCCATTAGCATTGTAGCATGGCTTCATGGATGTTTTGCAAGTGGCGTGTCAAGACTCATCCTATAAGCCACCGTCAAGAGCCACAGTTATGACGAAAATCCACGAGCTCTATGAAAACGAAAAAGAAAAAAGGAAAGAGGTCTTGGCTCAAGTAAATTATATCGCCCTGACAGGAGACCATTGGACATCAGTGAGTAACAACAATTACCTCGGTGTAACTGCACATTACATCAGTGACACGTGGGAACTGAAGTCTTTTGCGCTGACTATATTAAAAACTGAGGAGCGTCATTTTGCGGAGGCTTGTAAAGGACAGTTCCTGTCTGTTGCACATAAGTGGGACATCGAGGGCAAAACGACAACCATTGGGACTGACAGTGCACGCAACATGGTTGCCGCAATTCGACTTACACGCTATGAACACATGAACTGTGTCGCTCACATGCTGCAGAGAAGTGTCACCGTGAGTCTTGCTGACAGCGGCTTTGTGAAAACTTTGGTCAAGGCTCGCAAAGTTGTCGGTCATTTTAAGCACAGCCCAGAAAATGCTGCGGAGCTTCAAGCACAACAAGTCAGCCTGGGAAAGAAGCAAGAGCCATTGATCCAGGATGTTCCAACACGTTGGAATTCGACGCTGGAAATGGTCAAGCGCTTGAGCAGCAATAAAGAGGCTGTCATCGCAGCCCAGGACAATCAGGAGCACAAACTCGTTTTGCCGACCGCAGCAGAGTGGGATAAACTGCAGAAGCTGGAGACACTTCTAGAGTCATGCAGGTAAATCAGTCTGTAGCCTATCAAATAACATTGCCTTGATTATTTTCTGGAATAAATTAAACCAAGTTAAATATCAATAACATGTATGTGTCACGTTGCGTGCTGACAGGCGAGCGGGGAAACAGGCGAGCACAGTCGGTGATATGGGCAAACGGGGTTTAATAGGACTAGCAGGGCAGACAATGAACACACACCAACTAGCATCACGAAACATCACAATACAATGACGGATCTGGGAGACAGTGGGAGACGCGGACTAATATACACCAGACAAATCAAAAGGAACAGGACACAGGTGATGACAATTCGGGATTAACACGAGGTAACGAGGTGGGCGTGGCACACACGAGGATTGGACGGAGTTGGGTGTGACAGTATGTATGTAAAAAAATAATGTTAATAATAATAATATGTATATGTTGCTAACCTCTGTTCTAATATTACACTGTCTCTGTCTGTGTGTGTGTGTGTGTGTGTAGGTATGTAACTGAGCTCCTGGGTGGGGAGGCCTATGTCTCCTGTTCTGTGGTACTACCTTCTCTCTGCCACTTGCGTCTCAAGATGGAAGCCTGTGATGAGGACCCTGCATATGTGGTGAGATTCAAGACCAAGTTCAAGGAGGACCTAGCATCCCGTCAAGAACAGCTCAACAATGCATGGCTCCAGATTGCTACAGTATTGGATCCTCGTTTCAAAGACTTGAAATGCCTGCCCAAGACAGACAGGGAACAGGTGTGGACCACACTTGAAGGAATGCTGCAACAAGAATCACCCAGAAAGTCTTCACAGACACATGATGATGGGCCACCCAGATAGAAAATCAGCCTTCTGCAAATGTGCTCAGATTCAGAACCAGAAGATGAAGAGGTCCAACCTGCCATACACAGGTACAGAGCAGAGCCCACCATTAAATTGGAGGACTGCCCCTTGAGGTGGTGGGCATCTCATTCAGGAGCCCATGAGAAGCTGACCTCACTAGCTCACAAATATCTAGCCTCTCCTGCAACCACTGTTCCCTGTGAACGACTTTTCTCAGTTGCAGGTCACATTGTGAACAAGAAAAGGTCAGCTTTACTTTCGGAAAATGTGAACAAGTTAGTTTGCCTCAGCAACTGGCTGAAAGATGATAAAGCTCAGTAGATTTGAAAGGTGATGTGCAAACAAAAAGACCAGTTTCAGTGCAACATGTTATAGTAGTTAGGCTTGCTTGAGCAACTGGATTAAAGAATGGAGGTAAAGGTAAAAGATTGTTCTTTTGGTTTGATTCAAAAGTTTTATTGAAAATATTTTTTTCCACACAAAAACACAACAGATGACTCAAATTGTGCATGATAAAAATGTGGTAGGCCACTGTTATGATTTGACTACATTTATTGCTTTCTGTTCAATTGAATACTGTAAATTGTACATCCTGGTTAAGAGGAATGCCAAAGAGGAAGCGGTGGGACATTGCAAATACAAATATTATGATGTGTAGTATGTTTCAGCTTGATTTAAACCACCATTATTTGGCTGTGTTAATAAACAGACATAATATGAAAATTATGTATCTGTGTCCTGTTATTTATCTTTTGGTATGCATTTCAGAAAAAAAAAATGGTTAGGATTCAGGTGTAGTCGCAAATAGTGATTAATCCTGATTAATCCACTGAAAATTCTGATTAAAAATTTTAATCATTTGACAGCCCTAGTATCTATGTATATGTACACCAGAAGAAAAATATTCCGTTTTCAGACCGTTTATTGTCCTCTTCATACATGCATGCATGCAAGTGCACACACACACTAACACACCACTGTAGCCTCACATCTCTGGGACCAAGGTTCAAGTCTCTGCTATAGCTCTGTGTGTGTGTGTGTGGAGTTTGCATGATCTCCCCATGTCATTGTGGGGCTTCCTCTGGGTACTCCAGTTTCTCTCCCACAGTCCAAAAAAATTCAAAGATTGATTTGTGTTACCTAATAACCCATAGGTGTGCATACGTGAGTGTGCCCTGTTTTGGGTTGATGCCCCATCCTGGTTTGTTCCCTGCCTTGTGGCCATAGAGTCTGGACCCCTGTGATCCTGAATGGGATAAGTGGTTACGGAAAATGGATGGACATACAAGACCTGCTTATGCCTTCAGTACAGCCTGGACTCTTTGAGAGATGGGTTCAACATGGTGCTGAAAGCATTCACCATGATTCATGCTGACTCAATAGCATGTTTTGTTGGGTTGAGATATGTACGTAAACTTCTGTAGGCAATTTTGGAGTGAACTCAACTCGCTGTCACATTCCTGGAACCAGTCCATTTTGGTAATCACCTGATCAAGAAAACTTCATCCCAGAAGTGAACTCTTCCTCAGGGTTTGAAGATTTTGCATTGAGAAATGCTTTTCAAAGGTCTTTGCCAACAGAACTTATCACACCCTCCTCTCTAATCTAACACTGTAGTATGTGAAAATCCTAGGAGAGTTCCTGTTTCGGAGATTTGGGAACCATTGCATCTAACCCCAACAATCAAAAACATAATGATATACTACTATATTACATTGTATGTTTTGTTGGTGTTCTTTGAGCACTGTAATATGCATTTACTACAACACCAGTACAATGAGACACCTAGAAAAAATTAAATCCAAATGGCTTTATTAATATTGATTGATATAGATTTATATATAATTATCATCATTGCTTGGATTATCACTTTTTTTTCTTCTGCTTAAATTTAAATGACAGGACATAACGAACAAGCATTCCACATGATACATTACAAAAGATAGAGAAAAAAACAAATTTGTGAATTTTCGTTATACACACACATAAATGATACTTTTTTTGTTTTTTTTTTGAGTATAAATAAGATAATGATGGGAATGATAGCATATTCTGAGAAGGAAGGATAAGCACACAAAGACAAAGAACAATTCATAAATGTTTTTTACATATCAAAGCAATTTGTTGCATAGTTAAAAGCAAACAGGACAGACCTTTTGGCATGGTGATGAATTGCATTTACAAAAGGACAACATTTAGTTTGAGTATACTTTTGTAAGTTGAGACACACACTGACTGTAAATGCTGCTTTAAGAACTGCCTATGTCTAATTACTGCTTACTCAAAAATAGTTCAATATCCAGCTATAGGAAGAGCATTGTAGTCAATAATTAAAAGACATTTTTAAAAAGCATTAATTCTGTCAATCAAATTTGACATTTAGGGGGCTACCTATATATCCAGCAACTAGAAAATGCAATGTTGTAAAACTATTTTCCCTTGGCTTGTCACTGGAATATTCAAATTAGAATAAAATGGTTACAAAAGAAAAAAACTCATTGTGAAATTAAAATTTCTTCAATGGCATACTCATTCACTTCCCACTGTTTTTCAAATGATGAAGACTGCACGATCACTGTGATTTATAGTCTTTTCTCACACTGACTATTAAAATTAAATGAGAAGTATTTAAGACGGGTTTGATTACTAACTGGTTACTAACATGTTCTCTTTATTAAGATATCTACATCTGAGGATGACAGTTTTATCCTGGCAGTTCTAATGCTACCAGTGTCAAGTTCAATCCTTAACATAGCTTATTTACCCTTTATACGGGTACATATATTACTAAAGCACCTTAATTATATTCCCTTTCAAGATCTTTAATCTATAACTTATAGGTCAAACAGCATTTTTTAACACCTAGATCAGTCTATGCCATATCAGACAGCTGGCAGTTCAAGCAACATCATCACATACATCTGGCATGGAAAGAAACACAGAATTGTATATTGTATGTTAACAGGGAGGGAACAATCCTTATTTTTCACTAGGTAAATCAAATGTCTTAAAATGCTAAAGCACTCAAACAAAATTTGAATCATACACATGGATGCCCCACTTATTTTTCCATACCTATGGCATCACTCTGCATTGGCAGTGATTGTAAACAGTGGACACAAACAGGAAAGCACAATAGCTTTTTGAAAGTTTCATTGTGTACATCAATACTCATCATAGTCACAAATAAGCTGTCACTTCAGATTAGGCCAGGAACCAATATGAAAGGCAGCTTTTTGTAAACCTTCATGTATATTTAAAAAAAAAAAAAGATTAAACAAGTGTTCTCCTAGTTTTGTATATCATATAGAGATATTTTGCACTTTTCAAAGGTTTTCATACATGCAATAACTACGTCAGGGACAATGTATCTTTATAAGTTTAATGTGTGGATAATCTTTTATCCACAAAAAATCTTTTGTTAGGGTTATTTACATCATTTAAAGCATTTTAGTAAATCTGTAAATAACTATGGTTTAATGTTATGATAGAAAGTAATATAACTGTTATAACCTTTGCCAAGCGGACTTATACTCACACCAACTTTAGAACAATTATTTAAAGCAGGGATTCTCAACACATGGGTCACAACCAAAATTTGGGTCTCGGCAAGTTATGAAAGGGTTGCAAGCAGAGTTGGAAAAGTAAGCATTTTAAAACCAGCAAAATCCTATGCTGATCCACGATCAGATTTCCCAGTCCCAATCCTAGGACTAACCTTCAGAAATGGGTCTTGGGTCTGCAAATGGTTAGAGCAAAACTAGTGAACATTCAACCAATCCAAGAAACCAAACTACAGATGCTTAATTTAAAATTCCATAGCACATCCAATCATAATTGTGCGATAGGCATTGATTGGCATAAATTGCAGAGTGCACTGCGTGCTTGATCATAAGGTTAATTTAAACCTACAGTATACCTGATATAGGGCCACGACTGAGCTGGCATGGTAAAAACTGAGTAGCAGTGCAAAAAAGGTTGAGAACCACTAATTTACAGCCTACATCCAATTCTGTAACTTGTAAAGCATCTGGCTTTGAAAATCCGTCTATGAAACTTAGCAAATACTTTCTATGCAAACTACATGTTATTGAGAGGTTAAGGGTAATAAAATAATCGTATGTAAAATACGTAATCTGTAACCCATCACTAGATTTTGTTTAAAAGGAATGTTTTGAAAGCAAATATACTACAGAACTATGATGCCTACTTCTATGAAAATTAATTTTAGACACAATAATATAAATGAATACAAACACTGTTCCCTGCAACCAGAAAAAATGATAATTGACAGCAGCTCTAAGAAGAGTTTAAGGAAGAAGGAATGGAATTTTAGCAAAGAAATGTACAAAACAAGCATCTCTACAGAGAACATTTTAAAAGGAAAGCTTTAAACTTTACTTGCTCTTTTAAAATTGGATGCAGCTGCCAACTCCCATACAGCATCTTGGCAGTGTGGGTTTCTCCCGAGCAGGGAATAGCTCTCTGTCTGTGCGTCTGGAATGCACAGTCTACAAGGAGGAGGCTGTACAAAGCCTGCCTGTTAATCAGATGAATGTGTGCATCTCAGAAGATGGACGAGCCCATCCATTTTGCAGGTTTTCCTTTAATTAAGAAATTTAGTAGACATTTCAGTTGTCATCATATCTCAGACAACATTTGGCATTAAATCTTTGAAACAAAGATTTAAATCCCACTAAAACTTCCAAAAAAACATATCTTCAAGTTGCCATGTAAAATTAAAAGCTTCAAAACAGACCTTGTTAGAAGGTATCCCTATATAAAACTATACCTAAAGTGTACTTATGTACATGTGTACATCTCTTTGTTGCGTCTCACTCCATAGCAAACATTTAACACAGACAGACAGTGAGTGTGTATCTGTATATTTACACACGCACGCATGCACACACACATTCACATACACAGAGAGAGCTCTGGAAAAAATTAAGAGACCAAAGCAACATTTTTAGTTTCACTCATTTCTCAATTTATGGGTATGCTTCTGTGTAAAATTTTATGAGAATTTAACAATGCAAATAAAAAAAAAAAAACAATGGAGTGGTGTCAATTTGTTCTAGAGTTGTGTGTGTGTGTGTGTGTGTGTATACACATTTGGGTAGTAACAGTACACGGTATATTATCATATTATTAAACTGTCTGGTACGCCCCGACGGTTCAATACACACACATTAACCGTGGTATTACTATATGCCTGTCATTTTCCTACATGTATTGTCGCAAATGTAAGACGTTTTTTTTTCCCCAAAAATACTAATAAAAAGTGGGGTCATCTTCCTCCTGGCTAAAGGTAGCTGTATATTCATATTCTATGTCATTTCAGCAATACAACGTTGTATGAGCAATGATCTCACCCATTGTTGACAAATGGCTGACACAAAGTAATGCCGTGGGGTTGGTCAGCAGCCTGCATACTTTGTACAGAACTGCACTACTTTTTAAATGATGTATATTAAAGTGTGTATTTGTGTTAATTGCAAATGTCTTAACTGTGTAATATTTGCTGTGGAATGTGTGCATTTTGTTAGCGTGTAATCGTGTCATGTAAACTCTTGGTTTCCTTGTTGTGCCATTGCTATTACTAAGCCTGTTAATACAGTATTTTGTTTTAAAACAGCTGTCATCTTCTTTATTATAATTACTCAACAACTCGGAGCAATATTTTTTTTTTGTCCTCTTTATGTGGGTGTACCATATCAAAAACACACGCTCTCTTGGGTTGTGGAGTAATATTGATTATCCATCTACACTTACTGTGTTGCAACTGCTTGTGTTTGCTTTTTAACAGTGACACATTTAGCTTCATATAAATTCTCTTCAAATAAAAAGTACTTACAGATTATTAAAGTTTAGAAGCACTTATAATTTTAATGCTTTTCTCTCCTTAATTTTATACAGTACAGACACAAACTGTGCCTAGTTAGTCATGCTGCCATTTTTCTGAATGAAGAGTTGTTATATTGAAACAGAGTTCACTGTTTAATTAAATTAATTAGGGTGATGTGTTTTTATTTTCTTCATAAATATAAAGATAAAGATAAATACAAAGATTCCGAAACCGAACTGTTACCATGGTCCTAAAACCGTGACACATACTGAACGGTTACACCCCTAATATACATGTGTGTGTGTATACACACACACACACAAACACACAAAATATATTGTATATTAACCAGTTAGTCCTTTCTAGTTTTCTTTTTCCCCCCCAAAAAAGTTTTTTTTAATATATACATAGCATGGTATAGGCAACACAGGACACTAAAACACCAATTGCACCAGGTGTATATATTGCTTTGACCCATCAAATTTTTATCATGCATGCCACACAAATGATATAAGATTTAAACAAACACCAGTGCTTATTATTTCTTATAAATCACTAAAATGTTCTGACTGCTAAGTTATCCTTTTTTTCCCCCACAAGAAACATTATGTTAAAATATATTTTAAACAGGATGTAAATTATGCCAACCTGTTTTAAGTAAATATGAATTAAACAACGGATTTTTGATTTTAAATTATGATATTATTTACAGCCGTTGCATCTTGTTCCCCAGTATGCCACCAAATTCAATAAAAATTGGGAAATTTAAAAAAAAATAAAAGATCAGCAGAGTCATGCTCTGAACAGAAATTTAGCTCTTATATGTAACCATCATTCAATAGTTATTGCAGAACACCTTTAAGCATTTTTATACAATAGAGAGAACTATTATCTGTGCGAAAAAGTGTAACAGCTGTCAAGGGCATCTAAGCAGACCAAACAATACCTTGCTTTCACCATAGTTTACTTATTTGACTGTTGCGCATCTTTCCTGAAAAGTAACTCCTGTTATACTGTCCACCTAGTGGGGATTACAAATAAAGAAATTATTTAAACAATGATATTTGAAGGGCAATCAAGTCAAAACAGATCACAGCAGCGCATTGAAAACCTTTAAAAAGGAGGCCTTTAAACAAGATTATATCAACAACACTTCAACAATGCAAACAATAAAGGGAGCACAAGTAATATTAGTATATATAGCAATTTGTTAGAGAAAATGGAAAAAGAAAGCTTTGACTGTACACAACACTTTGGCAGAACATTCCTAAAGCTTTGCTGGTGGTCCCTGACATTTGATTACTCACAATTTACCTGCAAATCACAATCGCTTTCATTATTTACAGTAAGTTGGATGTGCAAGAGTCATTTTGAAAAGTTTTGCGTATCTAAGGCTTTCATAGAACTATAAGCTAGTTTCTGTTTCAAATGGCCCACTGAATAACATCTCTAACGCCTGTAACTGTAATCACCAAATGGATTCTTGTGTGCTTTACACCCTCTTATGGCAGTAACACTTTACTTTCAAAGTACATCAGTGAAAAACTGCCTTGGTGTTCTCTCATTTAAAATGTATTTTCTAGGAATATTTAATAATTGGCAACATCAAAGATTTTTTTGCTAAACAAGGTAACAAAAACAGTAATCTGAAGCACCATTCCTCTTACTCAGTAAATTATACCTGCTGATAATTCAATCATAACAGAAAAATATAGAATATATATATATAAAAATACTTCAAAAGTATTCCATATTGATGAAGTTCTGTTTCTTGCTTTATATTCCATTGATAACTACTCACTAATGTATTGCAGAAAAAGAAAATCAGTAACGTTTCTATGAAAGTAATATATATCGCACATATACTTTATAGTAGGAAGTTGGTGCAATAGCAACATAAATAAAGATTAATATAGTACTGCAAGTTATGCAGTCATAGTATACTTGTTGGATGGTGCTAATTCAAGAAATCTGCCCAGTGTCATGTCAAATGGGGTAAACATCAAGAACAGTTTCAAACCATAGGGTAATATGCTAAATTTATTTTTTTTTGGTATTCCTCATTTATCTCATTTATTAAATGTGACCTAAGCTTTGTGTGTATGTATGTGTATATGAGAGAGAATATTATTAAAAATACTAAATATAAAAATACAGAACATTTTTAAACGGTTAATTTGTTTATATGAAATCCAAGAGGTTTCGCAAAAATTGCACAAAAAAAATAAAAAATAAAAAGACAAAAATCTTTTCTCAACATGTTCTTAGAGAAGTCAATCATTACATTTTGCTTTGTCTGAAAAACAACAGTGATCCATCTGAGGGCAGTGAAACAATTTTTGTTTTGGCCGGCTTGGAAGATGAGAAAGAAGAAATCTAAGTGAATGGGATACAAATTAATTTGAAAATATGGCTAATGACTAAATAGTACAGTAGTAGTAGTTTTCACAGAACAATAGGTAGATAAAAAGCATGGTTTAAACATGGCAGTGCTGCAGTATTGGTAACCATAAGAAAACATCATTCAGGAACATTTTCATCAAACCAGGAGACCAGAGTATTTATGCAGCTGTTGGCTAACAGAAGAGTTACAGGACTGAACAAAGATCATTTGTTGCATACGAATGCTTGGTAAGTATTACTTAAATTTACATTTAACCATGCACAGGTGTGCTATATCATTAGGCTTCTTATGGTATGTTTCATAGTGGTGATAGTGTGTGTTTATTCAGTTCTTATGTCATTTCTTTTTCTAAATAAAAGGATTCTTTACATCAGGAATTAAAAATTGCAATACATCATTTACAGGCCCTGAACAGAAATATTTTAGCACAATTTTATTCCAAGGTAAAATGTGCCATTTTACTTTCTCCCTAAATTAAAAGGCATGAAAGAGTAAGTTCTATCATGAATAAATAATATTTAATATTATATTCATCTAGATAAATTGTTGCAAGCAGACAACGTGTTTGTGATAGACTATAAATCTCCATGACAAACATGAATTCATACTGGATTTTTCACTAGTCTATATCCTGACTTAGTATTTTGGAGGATTTATTTGAACCTTACCTTAACTTTAAGCTGCAGATTGGTGCTCATTGACTTTGAACTGTTATGGACATTTATTTATATACTTACTGACTGACTTATTCACTTGAAGGAGTAGCACAGCTAGAGACTCATTCTTGTCTTAACACAAATAAAATTACATAAATGTTTCAGTGACAGAACTATTGAATAACAGCACCTAATTGTATAGCACATACCTGCCAATTAGCATTATGGTTTACTGTGAAATATAAAGACATATGCATGCACAATATATACACATACATACATATACACATGTAATTATTTAGGTTTATGTATGCATATAGTATATACGTGAATACAAAAATCTAAAAACACATTTTACTAGGTAGAAAAAAATGTGTAGAAAAAAAGTTTTAGGTAAAAACAAAAACAAAATAAATAGATTATACGAGAAATAAAATAAAGACAGGAATGGAGTTTGTGTGGTGTTTGGGTGAGGTGGAAGATGCAGCCCAAGATGACATTCCCACCTCTTAGTGTACACTGTGTAATGCAACCACCAGTACTTACAGTATACACACTCTGGGGGAGGGGGGGTCTTTGCCTGCTTCATAGAGGAAAGTGTCGCAGACAGTTGGTTGCTGCAGAATGTCCAAAAGTCCACTAGAGAGATTTTCTGAATGCGGTGTCCAAGACGTAGAATAGGGATCAGGATTACTAGAGTGTTGGTGGCAGTGGAACAGACCAGAAAACTACAGAGGTGGTTAGAGGAAGTTTTGTCTTTCTTTAGAGAAACTGGGGAGAGTCTCAATCTCAGCTTCAGCAGTGCTCTCCTCAACTACAGGGACTGTAACCGCCTCTTCAGATATTGGGACAAACTCTGGATGGGACATGAAGTTATGGATGGAACTTTTGGATTCTGGTTTCTTGAGACCTTCATAAAGGGAACTACGGAATGCATTAACCACTTTAATCTGTGGCCGGTTGCATCCGCAGATAGGTGGAATTCGTAGTATATGGAGAGAAAAAGAGAAAAAGGCAAAATTAGTATCAGATGATTTTTACAGTTTTACTGTGTACTTTGCTTTGCAATGAGGGGTGGGTTGCTATATCTGCAGAAAAAGAATGACCAATTGCTGTAAATGACTACAATCACTGTAGCCTTGGTTATACTTGCATTTTTTAGAAAGCAACACACAGTACAACACACTGAAAAATCAGGAAAAACTAAAATGTAACCATAAAATGTGCACCATGATTGAAAAAGGTATTGCTGGAAAAAAAGTGAAATGCAAGGAAAAATAAACCAATCAAATGAAATATGTTAAGAAAACAAAACATCCCAGGACCATGTGAAAATTAAGTGTGAATTACATTTTGGATCACTATATCTTGCATAAATTAATACATGAACACCCCGTGCAAAAACATTCTCACTACTTTTAAAGGCAACATCTTTTCTTTACCTGTCTAGAAAGAAAGCCATCAAAGTGCGTAAAAATACACAATTCTCTGGCTATTGGAGTCAACATAAACATACAGAGAGAGGAAAAAGACGGGTGAAAGGGAATGACATTGTTTTAAAAAAAAAAAAAAAAAACGTGTGGCACACCATTACATACACATTAAATTAGAGTGACAATAGTACAAATACAAAATGCCAACTTTTAGATCCAATTAACTCAGTCTCTGTGGTGCCACAACTTGTCAGACACATCACTCATCTGAGTGATGTGTCTGACAAACTTTCAGTTCCTACCAGTGTAGGCATCAGGTACCAGCACACACTTAGAAATTGTACCTCTTGCAAAACAGCATGTACAGAATACATTTACACTGTATATTAACTATGAAGGATGCCTTGTAACACACTTACCTGTTTGCCTAAATGGAGAGGAACAAAAACAACATTCATAGAATGTGGAAGTATCAACAGGAAGGTTGTAAATGAAAATAAAAACAGAAAATGACATTTATATTTGAAAAAAGGAAAGATTTTTTTAGCAGCATTGCTGAAAAGATATTGCCTTTAGCCTTACGAATCTCATTGTCCCCAATGATTTGTGCAAACAACAAATAAACCAGCCGGAAATGGTGAATGATACCATTTAAAGGGGCGTGTGTGGACCTTCAAGACAGTGACAGATAGTGGTAGATCAGTAACAAATGCTTTTGCATTTTGAATACTTAAACAAAACTTACAGATTCAGTTCACTTAAATTATTTTCAATATAAATTTGTTGTAAGGTACATTGCAGTAATTCTCACTGATTTTCCTGAAAAATAGTTTGTTTAAGGGCTGCATTAATATATAACCAAGCACAGAACACTCTCAAAGGGGACTGTATGTGCCGAAAAGGACATTCTTCTCAGTTCCATCAGAGTTCCATCACAACTACAAGTATGAGGCATCATTGTTTGTTCGTTTGAGATTTACGTTCTTATTTCCATTTGTATTTTATTCTAATTCAAGAATAACAATCTTGCTCAAAACTATTTCGATATGAAGCCAGAAATTAGTTGTCAGTCCTTCTGTATAAATACCAGACACGCCCCCAAACAGACATATATAAACACAATGAGGGAGAAGGAAAAAAAAAAAAAACAGCAGACATACAGGCACTTGCAAGTCCTAACATTGAAAAGCAATTGGAGCAATGCCCAATCCTCAGTATTATTCCATACATTTTATGTCATAGAAACTGATATATCTACAACCTCATTTAAAAAAAAAAGTTCGGTCACTGTGTGAAATGTAAATAAAAACAGAAAGGAATGATTTGTAAATCATATAAACCCATATTTAATTGAAAATAGAACTAAGACAACATATCAAATGTTGAAACTGAGAAATACATGCTCAATTCGAATTGGATGCCAGCAACACATTTCAAAAAAGCTGGGACAGGGACAATAAAAGACTGGAAAAGATGTGTAATGCTAAAACAAAACACCTGGTTGAATATCTCACAACTAATTAGGTTCACTGGCAACAGGTCAGTCATCTCTGTGCAGTGAAGGTTCACCACTCTGTGAAAGGCAAATAGTGCAACATTTTAAGAACAATGTAGTTTATGCTGTCCTCTACCCCAACGCCTTGCTGAAGTCGACAGCTAGAATAACTCCTCTCCAAATACCACGCAGACAAGTGATCCCAAGTTCACTCTTTATCGTAGCCATTTGAAGTAGGGTAAAACTAAAAAATAAACATATGACGCCATTAGAAGCAAATAAACAATGATTAGTTTTCACCTTTACATTACTGATAATTTACATTCACCAAGATTTTCCTAATTAGTTCCTTTTAGAAACATTCACGTCAAACGCTTTTGGGTAATGCTTCTAATTAACATAAATATGCATTGTAAAGTAAATGACATACCAACGGTGCCTCCTAAAACTGGCATGAAAATTAGAGTAGTTGAAAATGTGGGAGACAACAATGCTGGCTCATCCGAACAACCGAGGATGCTTGCTGATGACATCATTAAAGACAGATACCAACAGACATGGCTGCCAATCCCCAAACTACCAGTAGATGGCATCAAAGATCAACACATCTGCAATTCTACCCCACTACCAAATAAATGGTTACAGAACATACTTAGTATTGCAAAGAATTTGGAATTTTCATAATCTGTAGTACATAATATTATGAAAAGATTAAGAGAATCGCAAGGGGCAAGGCCAAAAACAAATATTGGATAGCAGTGATTATCAGATCCTCAACTTGTTTCTAGAGTGGAAATCACTGCATGGACCCAGGAACACTACTAAAAACCACTGTCTGTATCCAAAAATGCAGGATGAAACTATCATGCAAAGAAACCATACCTAAACATCATCCAGAAATGCTGCTGACTTGTCTTGGACCGAGCACATTTAAGATGAACAGAGGCAAAATGGAAAACTGTCCTGACAGATCCAAATTTCAAATACATTTTGGAAGTCATAGACGCTGTATCCTCCCAACTAATGAGGAATGGGACCATTCAGCTTATTATCAGCAGACAGTTCAAAACCCAGCTGCTGTGATGGTATGGGGGTGCAATAGTGCCCATAGCTTGGGTAGCTTGCACATCTGGTAAGACACCATTAATGCTGTATGATATATACAGGTATTGGAGCAACATATACTAACACCCAGACAGCGTCTTTTTCTGAGAAGGCCTTGTATATTTCAGCAAGACAATGTCAAACTGCATTCTGTGCATATTACAACAGCATGCTCCGCAATATAAAAGTCCGGGTGCCAGACTGGCCTGCCTGCAGTCCAGACCTGTCACGCACTGAAAACATTTGGCACATCATGAAATACGACAAAGGAGACTCCGTATTGTTGAGCTGTTGAAATCCTGTATCACTCAAGATGGGACATTTCACTTTCAAACCTCCAGCAACATTTACAGAGTGTTGTTAAAAGAAGAGGTGATATATTTGTCATAAAACAATAAAATTTGTTTCAAAATTTGATATGCTGTCTTTGTTCTATTTTCAGTTAAATATGAGTTTATATGATTTGCAAATCATTGCACTCTGTTTTTATTTAGACAGTATGGCTTTTTTGGAAACAGGGTTGTATTTCATATTCTTTGTGTAAATGCTTACTGCTTTTAAAAAGTTTTGATTTACAGTTTTTTGGAAGTGCTTGCCAACTCCATGGAAAAGCGGGCTGTGAAAAAAATACTATTGACATTTCAAAATGACATGTCAGCTTATATTAAGGCAAACAACTGGTTCTCCTGAGGGGGGCAGCATTTGTATCCAGTTTTGACTCATCCAGTTGCATGCTACGGAGGACAGAGATACTTTGCAGTATCACTCACAACACAATACTGTTGAGGAAGTCACACAGAGTGGAAGGAGCTGGAGGTGGAGGAGGAGGAAAATATATGATCTGACTGCCTTTGGTGGGAGATTATTGCAGGGGAAATAAAGAAAGCCATAAGAATGTGGGCCTCTAGCTCAGTGAGAAAGACCAGCATGTTGGAGAAACACCTACACTATCCTTAGAGGGATCTTACTTGAGAAAATCTTTTAGTTGTTTGGATTTTTTTTTTTTTTTTTACAATGAGTCATACAAATTCATCTGAAAGGTACTGTTTTTATGGGAGTTATCTCTACCTCAGCAGCCATAGAGTGTCACCTGAAGGGCAATCTACTATTACTCATCTGGGGTAGCACCAGACATCTGGTTTCTAATGCCTGTTGCATCTCCATTAACCAAACTAGGCATTGTCATACCTAGTTTGGCATATCTGTCATGTGCAACCTCTGAAAATGCCAGCAATATTAAAAATGAAAATTCTCCTCTAGAAAAAATACATTTGAAATGATTACATAAGACAAAATGAAAAATGGTAACACAATAAACTCAATGGTTGAAAAGTAACAGAAGTGTACGCCATTACAGCAGTGGCAATTAGATGTGGAAAACTTCCCTATGTCTCCAAGTCTTCCAAAACATAACATGATAATGACAACATCATTATTTCTTGCATTTTGGGAACTTTCCGATTTAATTTACATGCTGACTTATTCTTGGTGCCTAAAATGAAATGATACATAAACACTGCTTTCAGTACCCCTAACCAGAAGCCCATCTGCCCTTGAAATATTTTTTCAGCATTAGTTTTCAAAGCTAAGACACAAAACTCACATGAGTATGTGATAAAGATGTTTTCAATAAAGTAAAAAAAAAAAAACACAATCAAGAGGTGAGGTGCAGAATGTATCTGCCAGACTCCAACCAAATAGAATGGGGAGAGGAAGGACAGGGACAAAAAGGCAGAGACAGAATGATGGAATTGGCTAAACTTAACTCAGACTGTGTCAGGTGGTTGGGCTCCAACATCATTCATTCAGCAGACAAAGCATATGAAGAAGACTGGAATTCTGATGCCCCAGAGTAAATTTGAAGTTGATTAATAAATATAATATTACTCCTTTGCAGGGGTAGAAGTGTAAATTTTACTGTGAAAGCTTTGCATATATATGCCTTTTTAAAAGCATCGCATTTTTTTCTGATTTCCCATCTGTCAAAGCTATTAATGCTATTACACAGACCATTTGCATTACTGAAGGATATATGCTGAGGTATAGGGGTTCAATATACTGTGTATACATGTTCACATAACTGCACAACTTCTTTTGAAAAGGCAGGATAAGGAACAGAATGTAAAGAGAGTAAATGCCATTAATGGGAGCAGATACATGAGTGGAGGAGGGGGACTTCACTGAAATCAAGTGTGTGAAAGAGAGGTGTTTCCAGCAGCTGCCAGCTCTCCATGAAGTCTGAGACTTCAAAGTGAACATCTCTCTCAAGGCTCTGTTAGCAGGCAGAGCAGCAGCAGCCGTTTTCAGGACAAAGGGACAGGCAGCATACTGTCCAAGCAGGGGCTCTATACACAGCACAAACAAGGTCACTCGCAGTTGTAATGGCAAACACTCTAGCTTCTTTTCTTTCTGCCTTTGTTAAATGTCAGTACACTGGATTCTGCTTAATCAATGGTTTACCATGTTAAGCAAATCAGTTTGAGAAGAGGGAAAGTGTAACAAACCCACACACATAAATACATACGTAAGCACATAAAAAATGTAGGCACCCTCAGCTATTAACCCTTAAACGATACCTTTATCAAATTTGGCCCAAAAACAGCCAGAACCAACAGCAATATTTTTTAATCAATTAAGACAATAACAGTTGAGTTCAAATCAATGATGCTTTGCAAACTGAATATTGTTCAGTATATCCTTAAGATTCACATAAGGGTTAAACTATGAAGTGGGTGTTTAGCCAGCAATATTTAGAGAAGAATGCCAAGCTGGAAAAGGAAAAGTTTCTTTGCATAACAGCAGAGGAAAGGACATTTGGAGAATGGGAGAATGAGACAATAAAAAGAGGAGTGATTATTATCAGTGAGTATTGCCCATGAAGTCATTTATTACATGCAGCACTGGTTGTAGAGAGGCTGCACACTCACTGCCTGCAGCAGAAGAGGAAGCGGAGGCAGAGGTGGGCGGAGCAGCCATGGCAGAATTGGCAGACAACGAGGAAGAGGAAATCCCTACATGGGTGGGACTAGAAACAGTTTTTGCGTCGTTGTGCTGGCTGACCACTGAGGGCTGCCGGCGCAGGGCCCCCGGCACTGCAGTTTGGCCCATCTGGAATGTATAAACCACGTCCATCTGCAAAGAACAGCAAGAGTCAGAGATTGAGGGTGTAGTGTAAGAGGGAGCAACTGGTAAAGAGAGAAAGTGAGAAGAGAGAGAGAGAGAAAGTGAGCGTAAAACAGAGACAGGAGAAAGACCAAAATTCAGTGCAAGATGGAACAGACTTTGGGCAGGTTGATTGAGAAAAAAAGAGAACAGCATTAGAGAGACTCAGGGTGATTTAAAAGGCAAGACAATAAGGGAAATAGCTTTGAGAAAAAAGAGGAGAATCTGACATTAAGTGGGGAGAAAAAGTTGCTGAGATGAGGCCTTGGTTCCTATTGGCTATACCCGGTTTATTTATTTATTTCTTTTTACTGTGACTCCCCATGTATAATGCAAAACCACAGGGTGGCAAAGAGCTAAGTACTACCATGACTACTTTGTGGCCAGCTCTTGGGATTGGAGGAAAAAGTATGAATGTGATGTGTAGCTCGGTGGTTAGGGATCTGTGTTCATGACTGGAAGTTGCAAATTCAAGTCCTGTGGCCAGCAGAGAATTTATATCACTACTAATCCCTTGGGCAAGGCCTCTAACTCCTACTACTCCAGGGATTTGACTCTATATTTTAGAGAAGAGGATATGACGAAAATGGGAATGATACAGCAAAAGGACAATAAAATCAAATGGAGCTAAGACTTGAGGAAAAACCCATTAGTGGACATTAAACAGTAGGATCACAATTAGACAACGAGTGACATTTTTGTAATCTACAGAGCTGCTGCCTATCTGAATTCAAAGTTACTCTGACATGAATAGGAAAGATACGTTTTAATCATATTTAATCAGTAAAAATTGATTGCACAACAAAAAACAAGATGTTTAAACAAGAAATTCAAAGATGGTCTGCGATCAAAATTAGAGAAGTATAGGTTATGCTTTCAGTTTTCATTTCTAATCTGAAATATTTTGAAATGTCTGGCAGCCCCAAACTATTTAGAAAGGCAATCTATTTGGCAGGCATTCTGCGAGATAATGGGCCTTTCCAAGGTGACTGAAACCCTGTGACATCAGGTTGTTCAGATGAAGGCTGACACGCCATTTCTGTACAACTCAATAGACCTTGTCACACTACAAAACAGCTAAATCAATTCCTTAAAAGTGAGAACATCAAGCTTATGAAATGGCCGACCAATTTCCTGATTGGAACCCTATCAAAAAAATATCTGGAAGGTAATTGGCAACTAAGTTATGGCAAACAAACCTACTAGTTAATAAATTGTAGAAGAAACTGGGTGACGAGTGGAACAAAATCAAATCAGAGCAGCGTGAGAAATTAGTTGTGTCCTATGGATGCTGATGTGCCAAAGTCAATGAAAGCAAGACCCTTAATTTATAAAAATTGTAAACATCAAAAAAGTTGACAAAATCCATTTGTGTACTTCTGCAGTAAAATTATAACCGTACGCAAATTCTCCAAATTTCTTGTATAAACCTTTTATTTTGTGATATGGATAACTTTCACTGATTAAATATGATTAAAATACATCTGTTCATTCAGAATAACTTTGAATTTGGATAAGCAGCAATATTGTAAGACTACACAACTGTCACTTGTTCCTTAATTATGATCGCTATGGTAGGGGATGACAGACTGCAATCCACAACAACAGAATAATAAAAAAAACACAATAAATACAAAAGTAATTTTTTCATTAATTGGTAAACAAATTGGTAGCAACAGAAAAAGGAGATAATATCTGGTATTTAAGCAGATCTTGCTCGCGGGAAGCTCTTGTTGATTGAAGAACTGAAGGCACAAGTGACACTTGTTGGGAAGAGGTCACTGATGAATTCATGGCTAAGATCACGGTAAATTTAAGCCTGTGGAAATGTACTTTTTAAAATGGTCAAATGTCTAAACTTCCATAGTAGCCTAATTACAACATAAGGGATTTTTTTGTGCTTTTAGTTAATACTGTATAAAAATGAGAAATAAAAGTACACACAGGGATTGTAAACTTTTCAAAATCCTGCATAAGTGAAAAAACATGCCTGAAATTTTCTCTTATCTGTGCATTATATAGAAATATATTTCAATCTAATTATTAATAAATTAAATAACAGCATTATAATGGTTGTTTCGTCAGTTTGCTGTGACCTTACAGGTGTCTTTTACCTAGAATATGCAAATCAATTGGAATTAATAGAGCATAACATGGATCCAGCTGGGATCTGCAAAACTAAGATAAACGCTTCATAAAACCCATAAGTAGACCAAAAAATAGATCACAATATACTGATACATAAAAGAATTCTGCATGAACTGTATCCAGAATACATTAATTTCAGAAACTAAATAGTTTATTGGAACGCTAGGCTTCAAGTGAGAAACTCAGTTAAAGGTGCATTATACTTACTAAAACATTCTTAGCCATACTTAAAGTACATACCAAAGAATCATGAATAAATATAACAATAAATATTATTATATTTTTATTTATAAATATATAAATGCAGACAGCATGTTTTGAAAAAATATGTTCAGTTTATGTTATATGATTGAAACATACATTCTAAAGGGACACTCCCATAACTCTCCTTGAGAAAACAAAAAAATGGTGGTTAGATTTTTACAATCCCTGCTTGTTTCAAAACTCCAAGAACAAAGATGAGAAGTAAGAAATTCTGTGCGCAGAAATGGTTCATTCACCCAAATTTTGCCATTTGTTTTACAATACAAACAGATCCATATGTGTGGTACAGGCAACTGTATATCTCAATGCATGTGAAAATAAGCAGAAATAAGAAATTGGTCCTTGTTTTTTCTCAGATCTTTTTTACCTCCTGATACAATGTTTGTATCAGACCAAGAGTCTATTGAGGACACTATGAGGGCAAACTGTTCTACTTGTCCAAACAACTTTCTTCTTTACAGAAAATTACAATAACTAACAATGCAAAGATTTATCTGAAAAACAGATCAGCTGTCACAGAACAACCAGAATGTTCCCATGGCAGTATTTCCTAGACAATGGGACAGACAGGCTTTGGCCAGTAAAGGACAGAACACAAGCTCCAGCTAACGCCTCAGCAAGATACAAAGGAGGCATCGAAACAGTGGGGGAATTCCACAGACATGCTCGGCAAGAGCCTAAGATGGATTTTACCTGAGTCTGGATACGGTTCAGACCACGAAACCATAGAATCTGCCCGCGGCGGAGCTCCATCTCAGCATGATCGATCTCATCCACCCCCTCTGTCAGCTCCTCTTCCGGGATCTCCTCCTTGGGGATACCATGACCAGCTTCCTTCAAAAACTTCAATCGGTGCGTTGGGATGGCAGAGATGAACTGTGAAGAGAAAGGAAGATCACTGGAATCCTGAGCTTCATTCTCCTACTGCTATGTAGAAAAGAACTATGACTAACTGTAAAGTTTTTTGCACTTTTGTTACACAGTATTTTCAATAGTATGTGTATAACTTGATATCCATCTTTGGAGAAGTCCGGACATAACTTTGGGTTTTATTGGGGTTTGTTGCTGGTTTTCTGCTCTTTTGTTTCGGCTGAAAAATTACCTTCACTGATAAAAAGATGCCAAACAATCAGCTAATAACATAATCTTGGTAATCTGGAGGTATTCTCACAAAATCATTTTGAAGGTCTTATGCATTTTTGGGACAGCTGTTCTGTCCAGCTGTACATCATTTTGTCTAATAACTAATATTGACTGCTTTCACAGCTAATTACAGAGATAGAGGCTGACAGACACAGTTGACCAAGGGCAGGGCAGGGGTTGTAAGCAGACAGAGCTTATAGGTGAACAGAGCCTGCTGGCTACCATGTGAACATGTTAACACTGTACCACCCGATGCACAGAGACTTGCGCTCATTGTCAAAGTGAAGCTAAAGCTGGGCAATTTTTAGCATTTTAGATATTAACATATTACATCAATGTAAAACTTTCATTTTACAGCTCTGCAGAGGACAGCACCTGATAAGTGAACAAATTTACACTCAACAACCAATTTTTAAATGTCTGCTTTCACAAGACACACAGTGTAGGTGAGGATTAATTATAATATTGGAAATGGTGCCCTTGAGATCTAAAAATGCTACTGTTTTGAACTATAAATCATGAATCTCATACTACCATGCTATTCTCTTAAACCAGGGGTCACCAACTCCGGTCCTGGAGGGCTACTATCCAGTAGGTTTTCTATCCTACCTGGCTTCTGATGAGCCACACCTGCTCCTGGTATTTACTTGAGAACTAATGTGGCCCCTGTCTTAAACCATTGTGCTCACCTGACCCCAGAGCAACTCCCCCACACCAATGAAGATACACCACAACCACTGGTCAATTTTCAGGGCAGTGCATGAGAATGGCTTCCCTCCAAACTGCACAATGATGATCTGAAATACACAGCACAACAAGCAAGTCAGAAAAGTCAAACTTATCAAAATACAATAAAATGATAACACTGCAGATCAATGAAATGGTCATTTATTTTTTAGTGCTATATTTTAGGTTGTTTTGTCTTTGCTTTGACCCACTATTGGTCTGGATATTAAGAATAATAACATGGTACAATAAATAATATAATATAAAGGGCAGATACCTGCAGAAAAAATGTGCCTAGAACAACACTACAGAAGATTGGATTGCGATAAACACCCTCAAAGACATTCCTCTCGCCATGGATTTTACGGGCATTTATCTCATTGAACAGCTGCATCATGACAAAGACATTGAAGACAATAGTGTAATGTTCTGATGGTGGGGCATGAAGGGGAGAATTGCGTCCACTGTCAATGTCAAATAACTTCTCTCCTGTGGATGGAGAGGGATAAAAACGATTAAATGATAAGACAGAGGGCAATGTTTCCCAAGATTGAACATCCTATTAAATGTTTAAAAAAGAGCATTTTTAAACACATGCTTCCTCTGCTCCAGACAAACTTACTAAGCATGGTCAGGGAAAAAAAGCCATGTACTTTAATCATATGTCCTATGTCCTCCTTACCAGCAAAAAGCAGAGTGAAGATGATGGTCAGCTGGTAGACAGCATGGCCCAGGATATTCTTCATCATAGTCCGGGAGATGAGTGGCTTGTCACGACCATATGGCTTCCTTAGAAGTAGTGACTCTGTGGGAGGCTCTGTAGCCAGAGCCAGGGAGGCCAGGGTATCCATAATCAGGTTCACCCAGAGCATCTGCACTGCCTTCAGAGGGGAGTCCTAGACAAGACCATGTTTGAAGTAAACACTGTGCTTTAAGGCAACCGAAGCAGTTAGTTTCAAAACTGAATTGATGTTTCCTTCAAGAAGTCTCGTTGGCTTCATTACAAAATCCAAACCAGTTATAAGCCATTACAAAATCCAAGTTACTGAGCCAGTATTGATTTAGTTCTCTTGATATCAACAAAAGAAAAACAGCATAATTATCAGTTCCAAGAGAGATGCTACATTTATACCTTTGAGAATCAGAATTGTGTGCAAAGGAGCAGTACCTGGGTGATGCAGGCACCAGTGAAGGCTACAATGACTGCAACCACATTGACTGTAAGCTGAAACTGAAGGAACTTCGAGATACTGTCGTAGACATTGCGGCCCCACATGACTGCCTTGACGATGCTAGTAAAGTTGTCATCTGTCAGGATGATGTCTGAGGCCTCTTTTGCCACATCTGTACCAGCAATGCCCTGGAGGCAAATTTGTAATGACAATAATTTGTCATTGTAGCATTGAGCACAACACTGGTGATTCACTTATATACTTTAACATCCACTCTTGCAGATAGTAAGGAGCAGTAGGTTGTGTAATGATTAAAAAATAAGCCTTGTAATCAAATCAATCTCAGTTTCAAGTTCCCGTAGTGGTGTTACTGTTGACAAAAATATTTTATATGCATACATTTTTCAAAGATAAAATAACTTTACTTCGATAAAAGGGTTTGCTATGTAACTAAACAGAAATCCCCTTATACATAATGTAAATATTCATACCTTTTGTAAATAGTCATACTTTTGCAAGCAACAAACTGAATTTTGTAGAGCTCCTTTATCAAAAATTTCTCACATTTGGATTTATTTGAACCATTGGATATGCGGAAATCATGCAATACCCTTGAATTCCTTGCAATATAAATACTACTAATAATATTATTACCTGGGTACTCATCTACATTGTATTAAGGAACTATTTGATGTTTGGTGAAAATTGTTTTACCTCTGCATCCAAATAGAATTTCATGGAACTTTCATGGAATTTTACAAATTAGTCCTTGGTGTTTGATATACAACCTGAACAAAAATATTTAGATTTGACTTCTCCCTACTGTCATCACATAATATTCAGTATTAAATTCACTCATTGCTACCATGAAAGTTAATTTTGTTCTTATTTTTTTTTAGATTTTTTTAATCATTTGAGCAGCCTGTTATGACTACACCTCAAATATTCAATTTACTCAGTATAACTTATTTATATTATAATTATATAACTACTTCTTAGTTTATGCATTTCACTGTTTTGTTCTATTTTCTTGTCATTCCTTGTTTGTCTTATCTCTGCTTTGCTATTTAGTTAAAGTTGTTGTTTTATTACTTGGTCATATAATACAATAAAAAAATATTTATTGTAAGGGAATTTGTTGAGAATTACACTAACTGCACTACTAAACTGAGTCTATTCCATCTTACACAGGGAGCCCCCCACATAAACACTAATATGCTGTATATAGCATTAACATTAAGCACCAACTAATTGTGTTACTGTCAATGATTTTATTTGTTAAATACACATATTATTTATGTAATGGGAGAGCCCAGTGTCCTTTCTTTACACACCTTTACACTGTGCACCCTGCTGAGTTTTTTCCTACACTGTAACTCAATCCAATGCACACGGACATGCTGACTGATAGTGATTGAGCTGTAGGGTCCCCTACTAGCTAGGCAGAAGCTCAGTGAGCATGTGTTTCACACCGTTTGGTGAATGGACAGACTCAACAGCTCCCTGCAAAGAGCAGCAGGCTCTCAGTTCAGTGAAGTGGAAGGAATCAAATGTCAGAGATCCAGTAAAACTGTGGAACCACCTGGTAACCATAAATACCCAAAAATGTAATTTAATAACGACACAGGATTTTAAGATACCAATCTTACTTTAAAAAGTCCGTGTTGTTACTAGTTTTTGTCAAAAAACAACTTAACATGTTAACGTTAGTCAGATTTTTAAAAGTTATTCAGTTTATGCGTATGACACTGTGCAATAATAGTTAGAATTCAGTATTATTGTGCTGATGTGTATAAATAACTACTTAAGAAAAATTTACTTCCCATATTGACTACATTACTTTGTCATTTACACAAGTGAAAAAATTGATTGACTAACTGATAATTTAATATGCAACTATACGCAAACCGTCAGAAGTGATTCCAGGTTTAATATGAGCAGCCGTAGCATTAATGAAATGGAGTGTCATATAGGGTCTCACAATCCCATATAAGATAAGAACATAAGAAATTTACAAACGAAAGGAGGCCATTTGGCCCATCAAGCTTGTTTGGGGAGAACTTAACTAATAACTTAGAATTAAAATCTTATCTAGCTCTGATTTAAAGGAACTCAGGGTTTTAGCTTGCACTAGCAGGAAGACTATTCCATACTCTAACTACATGCTGTGTAAAGAAGTGTTTTCTGAAATTCAGTTTAAAATGTTCTCCTGCTAATTTCCACGTATGGCCATGAGTTCTAGTATTTATACTAATATTGAAGTAGCCATTTGACTGAACAGCATCGAGACCTGTTAGAACCTTATATACCTGTATCATGCCCCCCCTTAATTTCCTTTGCATGAGGCTGAACAGATTCAGCTCAGCTAACCTCTCCTCATTCCTCTAAGACCAAGAGTCATTCTTGTATCCCTACATTGAACCTTTTCCAAGGCAGCAATGTCCTTTTTAAGGTATGGTGACCAAACCTGCACACAATATTCTAGGTGGGGTCTTACTAAAGAATTGTATAATCGAAGCATCACCTCCCTTGACTTAAACTCCACACACCTAGAGATGCAACCCAACATCTTATTGGCCTTTTTAATTGCTTTCCCACACTGGCGCGAGTGGGACATGGAAGCATCAACATACACACACTGAGGTCTTTCTCATAATCAGCTACCTTTATTTCAATGGAACCCATAAAATATCAGTACATTAAATTTCTGTTCCCTGTATGGATTACCTTACATTTATCTGTGTTAAATTTCATCCACCAGGTATCAGCCCAGTTGCTAATTAAATCAAGATCCCGTTGTAGCCTCAGTACTGCTAGTTTAGTATCTGCTTCACCACCCACCTTGGTGTCGTCTGCAAATTTAAGCAGTTTACTGTATGTATTGGTGTCAATATCATTAATGTAATTTAGGAACAATAGTGGTCCTAAAATTGAACCCTGCGGTACCCCACTATGAACGGAGGCCCACTGTGACATTGTGCCTCTAATAACTACCCTTATCACACACCAGTAGATAAGGATTTCTGAAATAGTAATGTTAAAGGTTGGCTAATAATATCCCTCATCTCTTTTAAAACTATAGGTAAGATGCCATCAGGGCCCTGCGATTTATTTATTTTGAGCTTAGCTAGGCTTTGTATCACATCAGCCTCAGTTATACATATATTGGTCATAGAGAACGCTGTACTTGTACTAAATGGTGGCAAGTTACTTGTGTTCTCTACTGTGAACACCTGTGTAAAATAATCATTAAACTCATTTACTATATCAATTTCATTTTCAATTATAATACCCTAACTATCCTGCAGATTGGTGATTTCAGCCTTTAGAGCTCATTTGGAATTAAAATATTGGAAGAAACTTTTAATGTTATCCTTAGCCTCCAATGCAATCTGCCTTTCTACATTCCTCTTGGCGAGTCTAATGTTATTTTTTAACTGAACCAGTAGACTTGGATAGTCCTGCTTTATTTTGAAATTGCTAGTTAATTTCCATTTGTGGAAGAGAGCCCTTTTCCTCCTGACTTTATTCTTAATTTCCATAGTAAACCACCTTGGGTGCAGTTTCCTAGATTTAGTTTTGCTGGAAACCGGTATGGAGTCCTCTTGCACTTGCAACAATGTGCTTTTGAAAAATTCCCATGCCTCTTCAACTGTTTTGCTATTTAACTCTGTCCAGTTTACAGTTTCTAATTTCCGTCTCATACCATTAAAGTTAGCCTTCCTAACATTGTATACTTTTAATTTCGACTTTGCTCTTCGGACACTAAAATTAACCTCGAATTTAACCATGTTATGATCACTACCGTACAATGGGTCTAAAACCTCTAATTTTCCAATCCTATCCTGGTTGTTAGAGAAAACAAGATCAAGAAGGGCTTCTCCCCTGGTAGGAGTATTAACAAACTGAGTAAAAAAACAATCCTGTACTAATTCCACCATCTCAAGTTCATTTACAGAAGAGCCAGAGACTATGTCCCACTGTATCCCAGGTAAATTAAAATCACCCATAACCACCACATCATTTTTATTACTCATAATCCTGATATTGTCATATAACATTCTGCTTTCCTCTGCAGCTACATCAGGTGCTCTAAAACAAACACCGACAATTAGGCCATTTGAGTTTTTAGCATCTAGTTTTACCCATACAGCTTCTGTACTTTTATTTATTATAAGTGAGCTCCCTTGCCTGCATGTTTTCTTTTATGTATACTGCAACACCACCTCCCTTCTTGCCTATCTGGTCTCTACGGAACAATGTGTAACCATCATATTATATTCCTCACCATCATTGTCACTGATCCATGTTTCTGTTATTCCTATAATGTCATGAGAGTCTGGAGAAATTAAAGCCTCTAAATCATGAATTTTGTTTCTAATACTCCTAGCCTTTAAGTATAGACTGCAAAGGGTAGGTCTTTTACAGTGCCTACTTTTAATATTAATTGGGGCTTTCTGTCTCTCCCCACCTATATTCATAACTACCTCTCCCCAATACACTGGTTCCCCTCTGGTTCAGATGCAACCCATCTAGCTTGAACAGGTCCCACCTGTTCCAGACGGTATTCCAGTGCCCCATAAACCTAAACCCCTCTTTCCTACACCACCATTTTACCCACACATTTAATCCCCTTATCTCAGCTAAATTAACCTGACTCGCACGTGGCATGGGAAGTATTCCAGAGAATACCATCGTGGACGTTCTACTTCTAAGCTTATCCGAAACTTCTATAAATTTATCCTGCAGAACAGCCCTCCTGCCCTTGCCTATGTCATTGGTGCCAACATGCACCACGACCACTGGATCCACCCCGGCTGGGGCCAAAAGCCTGTCCACTCGATTTGGAAGGTCCCCTACCTGGGTACCAGGCAGGCAAGACCCCATATGTGACCCTCTATCACGGGTGCATACATAACTGTCTACACCTCTTATAACTGAATCCCCTACTATCACAACTTCTCTCTTCCTGGGGGGAGGGGGCTCCTCAGTGCCCAAGGACCCTCCTGCCTCCCCAGTCTCTTCCGGCTCTAAAGCTGGAAGCACCTGAAAGCGGTTAGACATGGTCACTTCAGGTGATGCCACCTCTGTGAACTGTGTACGCCCTTTTCTACGTCTATGACCTACGTTCACCCAGCTCTCTCGTCCCCACTTGTGACGTACACCGTCTCCCTAAAAGGCGTATTAACTCTCTCCTCTATCTCCTAGTTGTGTTGGATGAGAGCCAGTTGCTCCTCAAGGTCACGAACCTTGACCATGAGTGAGTCCACTAACTTACACTGCTCGCAGATGAAGTCCGACTGGACGCAAACATCCAGAAGGGCAAACATCTTACAAACACAACACTGAGCTGGCCCCATAATTACCTAACCCACTATGACCCCATCTTTTACTCCCAGCCCAGTATATTTATTTTTAACTATTTAACTTTTACTTTATTACATTAACTATACGTTAATTAAATTAAGTGCCAAGTACAACAAAACACTAAATTAAGACTTGCGTTAAAGCGGAACTTTTTAAAGTATCCGAAAGGGTCAGAGATAACAACCTTAGAAATTAAACTTCTAAAATAACCAAATTAACAATTACTTACCCGAGAATAACTTCCTACTGAATCATGTTTAACTAAAATAAAGCAAAGTTGCTCTTCAGAGGCCAAAAAACCACAAAAAACCCTCTCAAAGCAGGCTACTGCTGGAGCAGGGAAAAAAGTGGATAATGTCCTCCCGGCCCCAACTGGTGACCGAACAAATTTCAGGAGCTACTGTCCTTTTCCGAGTTAATGTTACCGATATTAGATATTACCTCCGTGGTGTTTGTTACGAAGGTACGCGCACAGAAACACCGCTCACGCGACACCCTTCAGCTGTCAGTAACACTCAGCTATTTATTAACAAAGACAGACAAGCACTCACGCCAACCGAAAAAAAAATGTAACAACCACCACCCACGTAACCATACTGGCACACAAGCACTCAAATATACTTCCAAATAATTCCAATCAACCGCTTTAACAGGCGCACAACACAACAAGTGCACCCCGCATCTACACCACTCCCTCACAGTGCAGCAATCCCAGCAACCTCTACAGCAATCCCGGCAGCCACAAAGCTGTTTACTTTATTAAATGTTAAACTCATGTTAATATGTTTTCAGATGAGCAGCTTCTTCTCAAAGGACTTTGAGATAAGTGAGAATATAAGGTGATATCTAGTCAAAAGACACATCTTTCAATTTCATTCAAAAATTTTGTAACTACAATACACATCAGCACAATAATACTGAATTCTAACTATTATTGCACAGTGTCGTATGCATAAATTGAATAACTTTTAAAAATCTGGTTAACATGTTAAGTTCTTTTTTGATAAAAACCAGTGACAACGCGGACTTTTTAAAGTAACAAATCATTCAATAATGTTAAGGGAGTTATCAATGTTGTGATTTATTTAATTGAATGCATACTATTGTTTATAATATACATATGAAAAGGGGGAAAACATTAAATTACCATTGCAAATCCAACATCAGCTTTTTTGAGGGCAGGGCCATCATTGGTTCCATCTCCTGTCACTGCCACTACTTGCCGTGTGTCCCCAACTGTACTGTCAATGATGCCTGAAAAACACAAACCAGGACTGAATTACCCAAAGCAGGATGCCACGTTAAACTCAAAACGCCAGTCAGTGAAGAAACAAAGAGCGTACACCGCCTTCCAAATTATTATGCAAATGATATTTTTCTCTGATTTTCTTAGTCATCAACCATTAGACTATAATTCAAATGTTACTGAACAAACCTCCCAATGATAACAGTATGTTTTTCAAAAATAATAAACTTAAAATGCACTGTTCCAAATTATTATGCACAACAGAGTTTCAAAACATTTTAAAGGTTGTATAGAACTGAAAATGGTCACTTGTTGAATTTGCAGCATTAAAAGGTCATATTTCCTGAAATCAAAAGCTATTTCAATCAAAAACATCTTAACAGGTCAAGTTACATTTTAACATAGGACCCCTTATTTTATAGCAGCTTCACAATTCTTGCATCCATTGAACTTGTGAGTTTTTGGAGAGTTTCTGCTTGAATTTATTTGCAGGACGTGAGAATAGCCTCCCAGAGCTGCTGTTTGGATGTGAACTGCCTCCCACCCTCATAGATCTTTTGCTTGAGAATGCTCCAAAGGTTCTCCATAGGATTGATGTCAGGGGAGGTTGGGGGCTACACCATGAGTTTCTCTCCTTTTATGCTCATAGCAGCCAATGATGCAGAGATATTCCTTGCAGCCTGAGATGGTGCATTGTCATGCATGAAGATATGGAAAGCACAGTTCTTTTTGTACCATGGAAGAAAATAGTCAGTCAGAAACTCCACATGCTCTTCAGAGGTCATTTTCACACCTCCAGGGACCCTAAAGGGGCCGACCAAGCTTTCTCCCCATGATTCTGGCTCAAAATCCTCCTTGCTGACGTCACAGCCTTGTTGGGACATGGTGGCCGTTCACCAACCATCCATCATTCCATCCATCTGGACCATCCAGGGTTGCATGGCACTCATCAGTGAACAAGACTGTTTGAAAATTAGTCTACATGTAGTTCTAGGCCCATTGCAGCTGTTTCTGCTGGAGATCATTGGTTAGGGGTGGCTGAATAGAAGGTTTATGCATAACTGCAAGCCTCTGGAGGATCCTACACCTTGACGTTCGCGGGATTCCAGAGGCACCAGAAGCTTCAAATATCTGTTTGCTGCTTTGTAATGGCATTTTAGCAGCTGTTCTCTTAATCCAATGTATTTGTCTGGCAGAAACCTTCCTCGTTGTGCCTTTATCTGCACGAACCCGTGTGCTCTGACTCAGCCACAAATCTCTTAACTGTACGATGATCATGCTAAAGTTTTCGTGAAATATCTAAGGTTTACATTCCTTGTCCAAAGCATTCAACTATTTCATGCCTTTCAGCAGCAGAGATCCTTTTTCTTTCCCATATTGCTTAAAAATGGTGGTCTGCTTAATAATGTGGAATGTCCTTCTTCAGTAGTTTTTCCTTTAATTGGGCTCACCTGGCAAACTAACTATCACAGGTGTCCAAGATTGATTTCAGTGATCCAAAGAGTCCTGAGACAAAATACCATCCCCATGAGTTTAATTGAAAAACAAAATACAGTGGTACCTCGGTTCTTGAACTCACTAGAACTCGAATTTCTTGAAAGTCGAACAAACCAGTTTGACCTAGAACTCGATCTGAATATCAGAAGTTGAACCGTGAACGATGACCTAATATAAATTGTACATGCCAGGAAATGAGTCATACTACAATGCAATTCTTACTTGAACGCCTTCTTCACAGACTGGACGATTAACCAAATAAAGCAGTGCAACATTACAGTAACTAACAATAAATAAACCACTAACTTGCATGTACTATTAGAGCATTTATGTCATTTATTTGAACTTTATTTTACCAGGTAAATTAACTGAAAACCAGTTACACCTAAATTACATTTAGGTGTAACTTGGGTGCCCGGGAACCAATTAATTGGTTTTCCATTATTTCTTATGGGAAAAATTCGATCAGAACTCAAACTTTTTAGGATTCGATCCGGAGTCCGGAACGGATTAAGTTCGAGAATCGAGGTACCATTGTATTTAATCTTTTTGACACTTAAATACAATTTGCATAATAATTTGAAATGTGGTGTACTTATGTGTTATGTGCCACAGAAGTGTCAAAGAAGTCAGCACATAGCAGGTTTACATAACCTATGCAAGTCTCAGCCAGAAGGAGATTCTTATACTGCTGTTTCGTAACTCCTTGAACAACATACAAGTTAGATATTCATAGCCAGCACCCGTACATATACCTCTCTCTCTCCCATAATATGAGATTAAAAAACTGATGGCTTTGAAGAAGTCTGAAAGCCCCTGGGTTCACCATGAGTAAATACACTGACACATAAAAGGGATGACAAATTTCACAGATGAAGGAAAAGGATTCCTGTCTGAAAGGAGGGCATAGCTAAGACTGAAGTCATCTCCACACCCAGATGAATTAATCTGGGGAAAAAAAAGTACTGCATGCCATCAGTTGTATATGAGTAAGCTCAAATGAATCCCACTATATATTATTTTTTTATAAAACCTTTCCCAATGTGAATTGATCCAGTCAAGTCTTAGATGACTTTCTGTAAACCGAAAGACAAACCCTGGTTCTCAACTCATTAAAGGCATTTATTTGCCTATAAAATTCTGGGCCATGCTTTACCTTTCACTAGTGTATGCTTGTCCGTGGGGGATGAGCGTGCCAAGACCCGCAACTTGGGCCATACCTTGTCCAGACGCTCCTGCTCCACCTAAACAAGGAGAAAGGGGAAAATTAAGTCCATTTTACAATTCAATGTCGCTTATCTACCAGAGATTAACACTTTAATATGCTGTATATAAATTGCTGTATATTTAATATGCTGTATATATACAGTGGTACCTCGGTTCTCGAACTTAATCCGTTCCGGACTCCGGATCGAATCCTAAAAAGTTCAAGTCCTGATCGAATTTTTCCCATAAGAAATAATGGAAAACCAATTAATTGGTTCCCGGCCCCCCAAAATTACACCTAAATATGTTGTTTTTTTTTTTTTAAAGCATTTAAACACAAAATGAACAGGATAAGACAAAAGCAGCATTTTTTTCTTAATGGCTTCCAAAACGATAAAGATCTTATCCCAACATTACCCCTGTCCTGCCCCGATCGTCCGCTCCTTCCGTGTGCCACGCCCCCTCGTTAACCTCGTGTGGGATCCCCATGTGATCAACTGTTTCTGGTTGTTTTCATTAGTCCTCTGTATTAAGTCCGCGTTTCAGTTTGCTTCGCCAGTCCGCTCATTGGGTGCATTCGACTTTCTTACAGCGCTGGCTTAAAGCAACGCATTCTGATCCTAACCGTAATGCAATGCATTACGGTTAGATGCATTGCGACCTCTCACCCGGCTGCACAAACTGGAACCGCCTCCGTGACGACACACCTTTGCCCTTATTGGCTGAATAGTTTAGTTACATGCATGACGTTTGTATCCCAGGCAGTTCCGATGCGTAATCTGCTATTTCTCCTGAATATTACGTAAAGCCGTGAGAACTGGTTTTCAGTTAATTTACCAGGTAAAATAAAGTTTAAATTAATGACATAAATGCTTTAATAGTACACGTAAGTTAGTGGTTTATTTATTGTTAGTTACTGTAATGTTGTGCTGCTTTATTTGGTTAATCGTCCAGTCTGTGAAGAAGGCATTCAAGTAAGAATTGCATTGTAGTTAGGGCTGAACGATTTGGGGAAAATATCGAATTGCGATTTTTCTGACAGACATTGCGATTACGATTTGATTTGCGATATAATTTTTTATGTCAAGCTTCAGTTGAATATTCAGTGTGTAGTAAATTTAAAACATATGATGCAGCATTACCACGAGATACCATCAAAATATTAACTGGTCTATATTCTAATGCAAGGATGAGAATTTAAAGATGTGGTGTGTTAAGTTAAATAATGTAATAATGAACAAATGCAGCTATGCAGGTAATGCTGATTACCCCCTTAATAACACTAGAACCGTCTTTCCCATGCCAGTGAACAAGCAAGAACTTCTACGGTGTATGCAGCCGTTTTGTTTGCGCTAATGTGTTATTAGCAGAGATGGGAAGTAACGAAGTATAAATACTTTGTTACTGTACTTAAGTAGAATTTTCAGGTATCTATACTTTACTTCACTATTAATTTTTGTGTCAACTTTCGACTTTTACTTCGTACATTTTAGCACGAGTATCTGTACTTTCTACTCCCTAGATTTTTACTCTTGCATTTAAATGGTGTTTGTTCATAATCATAGACAGTAAATGTCATATTTATTATGCCATTTTGCAACGCATTTTACCTATTCCGTATCAATAATACGCGCCACGCAGACAACGTGACTGATTGGTTTATGCTTAGAAACGTATATAAACACATACAGAAAAGACAATCCTATTGGTGCATTTGCGCACAAGACGATGAACGTAAAGCGGGTAAGAGAAAAAAATTTAAACCAGGCGGCAACTCGGTGGGAAATCATATCATTCGCGACAGTGGCACCAAGAAGCGAAGTTCAGCGAAATGACTGATAAAACTGGCATTCAAGAATTCGCCTTCCAATTTGAAAAAACATGTGGAGGTAAGAAATGCTTCTTGTCATGGATAGTTAATTCTTTGTTTTTAGTAATAATGGCTCGGCTACGTTTGCAATGCTGTACTCGGCTAGCAGCGACACGGTGTGTCTTGGTTTACTCATTTAGGTTAGCTAGCTATCAGTTTGAAAATAAGCTCATAATCACTTCATTACCATAACCTAATATTATTTAGCATACTCTGTTGCGTGTATAGCCAGATATTATTCAAAGGAAATTGTTATTTCATGTAGTCCTAATGTGTGTGTGTCTGCTTTTGGCCTCCAGAGAAAACACAAAAATCAATTGGAGAGGTACACAAACCTCACTTCCAAAAGGCTCACAGCGCCAGATGAAGGCCCAGCCTCCAAACAACCAAAACTAAGTACTATGTATGTATGTATACAAAGTTATACATGAGGTTTTGGCAGTTGTGTAGTTACTTCTCTGTTTTTTGAAGGGACTCAGTATTTTGAATGATGACATGCACAAATTCAGAGTTAAGGATTACATCATTGGCTGTGTCTTTCTCTTCCCTCTCCCCCCAACACACACACACAGTGATGTGGGTAGTTCTCACATAGATGCACCTAAAGTCCTACACATGATCTCTTGCTGTTAAATAGAAGTTAGTAATAGGGTATGCTTTTAATGTTATTGTCTAGGCTTTGAAGTCTGTTGTGATGGATAATATTTATGTGTAGGCTAATATCTATTTGCATACCAATAAATTTTTTGAACACCGTGCACATTGAGTTTGCAATCCCTCAATCTTTTACAGCAGTTTTATTTTTTGAATGTGTTTAGAAAAGATTGGTCAACGGAGCTTTTTGTATTCATTTCACTTAATTTTTTTCTGCTTGCACTTGGACATGGAGTCCAGGAAGCTTTTCCCTAAAATGGTGGTTTTGTCCTTCGCAAGGTTACTTTATACTTTTATACTTTAAGTATGTTTTAGAGCCTGTACTTTTCACTTTAATTTGAGTAAAAAAGTTGAGTCAATACTTCAACTTTTACTAGAGTCTTTTTAAACACAGGTATCTATACTTGTACTTGAGTAAAGAATGTGTGTACTTTTGACACCTCTGGTTATTAGTGTTAATAACAGCAGCGAATCTAACATTCAGAAAGCTGCAATGTTCATATCAGAGCAGCTTTTCTGTCCTGAAACTGTAAAACATAGTATGCATTTTATAAAATGTCGAATACATAGACGTAGTTTATTGGTTGTCATGTTGGTCTACGTTTCCGCTTTTTAACAACTGTATAAGGTTATTTTTTATACAAATCAATTCAGGGGAAACAGAAAATGTATGTGTTCAGGGTTGCAAACTCTCACGGGTTTGGGTAACACGCTTTCAGACTCTCTCACAAGAAATCTTATGGCAAATCTAAATGATTCCATTATGAACTTAGACTTAGCTGCATCAAAAACGTAAGGGCAGTTCGCAAACCCTACAGACTATTTACATGGTAATAAAGCTCTTACATACATGTAAATGTATGTGCAGACTCGTCTCAAACAGAAAGCCTCACTCCAGGCAGCTGACCAAAGATTTGACTTGCTCTGACAAATATAAAACGGAGAAAACATTATATGCGTCACTTTTTTATATGTTTTTTAAGTAAGACCATGCCCATACCCAACTGTAATTACGATTAAAGCGATCTGTTCTTTTAGTATTTGTGTTCAAGCGAGGCTTTCATTTTATTACTGTTGTGGTATTAAGATTAATTTCACAAGATTAATCTATGGAAAATCAATGAGCACAAAAACATATGACATAAACACGACTGTATTATGGATTTTACGGCACTTCTGGGGGTCACAGGATTACCAACCGTCTCATTGTTGTTTTGATGGGTTATATGCTAATGTGATTTCCCTTAACAAAAACAAAAGGTGTGATACGCTGAAGTACACTCACCTAAAGGATTATTAGGAACACCATACTAATGCGGTGTTTGACCCCCTTTCGCCTTCAGAACTGCCTTAATTCTACGTGGCATTGATTCAACAAGGTGCTGAAAGCATTCATTAGAAATGTTGGCCCATATCGATAGGATAGCATCTTGCAGTTGATGGAGATTTGTGGGATGCACATCCAGGGCACGAAGCTCCCGTTCCACCACATCCCAAAGATGCTCTATTGGGTTGAAATCTGGTGACTGTGGGGGCCATTGTAGTTCAGTGAACTCATTGTCATGTTCAAGAAACCAATTTGAAATGATTCGAGCTTTGTGACATGGTGCATTATCCTGCTGGAAGTAGCCATCAGAGGATGGGTACATGGTGGTCATAAAGGGATGGACATGGTCAGAAACAATGCTCAGGTAGGCTGTGGCATTTAAACGATGCCCAATTGGCACTAAGGGACCTAAAGTGTGCCAAGAAAACATCCCCCACACCATTACACCACCACCACCAGCCTGCACAGTGGTAACAAGGCATGATGGATCCATGTTCTCATTCTGTTTACGCCAAATTCTGACTCTACCATTTGAATGTCTCAACAGAAATCGAGACTCATCAGACCAGGCAACATTTTTCCAGTCTTCAACTGTCCAATTTTGGTGAGCTCGTGCAAATTGTAGCCTCTTTTTCCTATTTGTAGTGGAGATGAGTGGTACCCGGTGGGGTCTTCTGCTGTTGTAGCCCATCCGCCTCAAGGTTGTGCGTGTTGTGGCTTCACAAATGCTTTGCTGCATACCTCGGTTGTAACAAGTGGTTATTTCAGTCAAAGTTGCTCTTGTATCAGCTTAAATCAGTCGGCCCATTCTCCTCTGACCTCTAGCATCAACAAGGCATTTTCGCCCAGAGGACTGCCGCATACTGTATGTTTTTCCCTTTGCACACCATTATTTGTAAACCCTAGAAATGGTTGTGCGTGAAAATCCCAGTAACTGAGCAGATTGTGAAATACTCAGACCGGCCTGTCTGGCACCAACAACCATGCCACGCTCAAAATTGCTTAAATCACCTTTCTTTCCCATTCTGACATTCAATTTGGAGTTCAGGAGATTGTCTTGACCAGGACCACACTCCTAAATGCATTGAAGCAACTGCCATGTGATTGGTTGATTAGATAATTGCATTAATGAGAAATTGAACAGGTGTTCCTAATAATCCTTTAGGTGAGTGTATATTGCAGCTGGTGTTTAAAAGGAGGTCGCCGGTTCTATTGATGATAGGACCTTTCTGAAACAATCTCGGACCATGAAATAGGAAGGCAATTCACTTATAGCTCAGTCGCGGAATCAGTATTTTTTCCGCACCGCGAATGCAACATTTTCTTCACGTGTTTGCTGTTTGTGGGCGTGTATTCCGTCGCCTCGGGCCACTTCTGATTGGTGAGCATGACTGTCACATAAGGAGCACGGCGCTTGTGATTGGTGAGAACGACTGTCATATAGGAAGCATGGTATGAGTTTAGAAAACTATTCTTACAACAGTTTTAAACCCTGGGTCCGACGTGATGTATAATGTAAGTCCTAAATCGCAGCCATTGCCATTTGCTAATCGCGTTGTTTCAAATCGCAATTTCGATTTGAAATCGATAAATCCTTCAGCCCTAATTGTAGTATGACTCATTTCCTGGCGCGTACAATTTATATTAGGTCATCGTTCATGGTTCGACTTCTGATATTCAGATCGAGTTCTAGGTCAAACTGGTTTGTTCGACTCAAGAAATTCTAGTTCTAGTGAGTTCGAGAACTGAGGTACCACTGTATTCTTTATAAGAAAGAAAGAAAAAATGTGGCCAGTGGTGGGCTAATGGTCAGGTAAGCACACTTGTAATTGAAAGATTGCTGGTTTAGATCCCTGACCAGCAAGGCACCACTGAGGTACCCTGAGCAAGATACCGCCCCCAAGCACTGCTCTCCAGATGCTGAATTAGCTGCCCCCTGCTATGTCACATATGGGTTATGCAGAGGACACATTTCGTTGGTGTATGATCACTGATCACCTAATTCTAATAAAATAAACATTACATATGCCTCTTGGAAGCAACTCTGTACCAACCAATTGATAATAATGATTTTATTTGTTAAATACACTTAAGACAATGAATTTGAAAACAGACTGAGTAAATGCAAAAATATTAATGTATAAAATAATGTAAAATTCTAGTTTCCCTCTTTCTTACCTCTCCTTTATCATTGCGAATTTGTTGGTTGAACTCTTTGCCTTCCAGGCACAGGAAATCCTCTCCAGGTTGCAGAATGCCACACTTGGTGGCAATGGCACGGGCCGTGTTGATGTTGTCCCCAGTTACCATGCGCACAGTGATCCCAGCCCTCTGGCACTTAGAAATAGCTTCAGGGACCTAGAATGACACATATGAGTCTGATAACCCACATGCTGGAAAATTAATGAATTAAAATATTAAAAATAAAATTATATGCTCTATCATATAAACACCAAGGCAAACTCATTTAAAGGAGCAATGATTGTACTGGATTGGCCGCAGACTGACAACATGATGCTGTATAAGCAGTTGGAAGATAGTTGAACATGGATTGAAAACCTCTAAACAAATCCATGCTTACCAAATCGTGGTACCAAGAGATTCAGTTAGATAAATACTGCAGTATTAAAATGACATTATTCTATTTCCACTGTTACAATGCATATTTGCAGTGAGAAAAATCAATGAAACGAGCTTTAAACAAGTGACCTTCATTCATAAAATTTAAGTGTGTTGGGGGATTTTTTTCTTCATGATCAATAAATTATGATAATCTGAAAATCCTCCAAAAAATAACACATCCCTTCAGCACTTCCTTGTAATCCTGACTAGAGACTGCTGAGATGAAAAGTGACATTAAATCTCAGTCTGCTTAGGTTATTTTAGTCTTCCTCAGCATGATACTATGCCTTCCTCTTTGCTCAGTAAGCTGTAGCCCAAAGTGACTTTTCAGTCTAGTCAGGGGGTCTTAATGCAGAGGAGGTTAGGTAAAGAGGGGGGGGGGGGCTTGACTGCAGTATTTACCCACATTTGGCTTGATGATGAATTACTCCCCATCCCTCTTCAAACCCAATCAACTAATTTATTTATACACAATTAAAAATCTCCCAACACACTACAGACAGGACAGGGTGGACACCTCCTCCAATCACAATAATATTGAGAAGGTCCACAGAATATTACACAATGTAGAGATTTTATGGCTAATTTTTTTCCCCACTTGTAACCATATGAATATTAAATATTTCCAAAAAGCTCGGCTCTGGGCAATCCTCATCAACTGTGCTGGGTACATATCTTCTTTAAATGGTATCTTAACATAGTCAAAGTGGAAGTGCTGTTCATAATAAGCATGGCGAACAATACCTTTTCATCATTTTTTGTTGTAAACACCAGCACTGAATTATACCTTCGATGAGCCAAAACATAATGACCACCTCCCATGTGAAACAAATAATGCAGGCTATCTTGTTAAAACAGCAGGTGTCCAATTGTGCAATATATTAAATGGACACCTAACACCCAGAATTAAAAGGCAATGTGCTTAATGCAAAAGAAATAGGCAGGGGTAAAGACCTGAGTGACTTCGATAAGGGTCACATCATTATGGCCAGATGACCGGGTCAGAGCATCTCCCAAATGCCAAGGCTTGCACCCTCTAAGAGTGGTCCAAAGAGGAAGAAAAACTACAAACTGCCAACAGGGTTTTAGGCAGCCAAGACATGAGATGTAAGACAAGATATGAGGTATGAACAAAGGCTATCCCTTCTGGTACATATCAACAGAAGGGCTACTGTGGCACAAATCACAAATAATCTGGCAAAAGAACTCATTGTTTTTTTATTGTATTTTTTTTTTTCTCTTCCCATTAATTTTTTTTCTCCTCCTCCCTCTTAGGGGCTCCATAGAAATGTCTAAGACAAATTGCACATTTTCATGGATAAGCACAGGACAATGCATTTTATTTTTCCATATAGGATGGTCTGCACACTGCAACAGACATGCTTTTAAAACTAATTAATAGCTTACCCTAGTTCATCTAAAATTGTTAATGGTTATTTTTTTAGCTCAACTTTTAGCTATAGTCTGTGAAGATCACTCCCTCCCATAAATGAAAGTAGCCGGGAAGAAGGAATTTGTAGTTGGGCTATCAATGCTATCCTGATAATTTTCTTATCATGAAAGAGAACTAACAGTGGTAAGGTCGTGTCTTGGTAGATCATCCACATAAGTTGGTAAGTTCAAAATTACCACCAGGAATTTCCACTGGAACTGCTAACATTCTGGCTGCTGACTGGAAGACAGAAGTTGATGATGTGACAATGTCGAACTTCCCAACTTACAAGAATGGTGAACAAAATATTACCGCAATAGGCAAGACTTGTCAAATCGGCATTTAAAAAAACCTCATTGGAAACCTAGGCAAAAAATCTCTACCTTGCTAGGTATAGCCTAAGCCAAATTTACCAACAAAGGTGATAATTGCTGGTTAGTTAGATATTGATGCTGGGTAACTTGTTTGATATTACCGATTATGGATAATATTGTTATATTGCTCAGACCTAACACGGCCAGATTCATGCTAAGGGGTACAGTATAAAAATAGCAAAACACACAACTTTAACTGTCCTATTCACAACAAAGAAGCGGTTCAGAAATACCATCTATATAAACCTGTCCTCACGTACATGCGTTCTTTCACATTCAGAAGTAAATAAAAGGAAACTACATAATTATATGAACAATTTGTCATTGTGTTTGGAAACCTATGTCACTGTCTAGACCAGTTTGGTTATTCTCATTTACACAAGGTTTTGTATCTTACCTCTGGCCGTACAGGGTCCTCAATGCCCACCACTGCAATACAGGTCAGGTCAGACAGAATCTCATTCTCATTGTCCCAATTGGGTTCAGTATCGCCGGGAAAGTCCCGCATGGCCAAGCAGATAGTTCGCAGGCCATCACAAGCCATGGGCTCTATCACTTTTCGCACCATCTCATCACGGTCCTTTGGCTTAAACACCCTAGGCTGGCCAGAGGCATCCAAGATGCGGGAACACCTGGAAAGTGGATCCAGGGAGAGTGAAGGAAGAACACAAACAAGAGTATTGTCACAATGCTGACATGAAAACATATTTATTTCTGTGGGGGTAGGGAAGAACTCATGGAGTTTTACACAGAGTTGGAAATCTCTGGCCACTGTTCTCATGGACAGAGACATACTTTTCTCTTAAATCAGTCCTCAGCCACTCTCCTCATGGTTTCTCTAAAAGTCAAATCACCAAGTATTTCAGACTGTTGCTGAGTAAAAATACATAAATACAAATCAGCTTTGCCTCTAGTGTGATAATGTGATAATCCCATAGCTGGCAGCATGATTTTATTGTTGGGTACTTGAACAAGGCCCTTAACCCCTATTGTTCCATGGACTGGCTGACCCTGATCTTCTCAGTTATGTCATTTTGGACAAAAACCAAGAACATGCAAATAAGAATAACAATAAGAAGAAATAAAACAAAACATGATGACATGATAGAAGGAAAAAATGCGTACTTGCGAAGGATTATCTCGGAGGCACCCTTGCTATACATGCGGTAGCCTGTACCATCTGGGTTTTTCAGCACTGTGCTCATGCTCTTCCGTGAAGAGTTAAAGGTGTAAACCTTGTAGAGTTTCTCTTCTGGCACCTCATCGCGGATCGGCTGATAATCTCGCTTCAGATCAAGCACTAGACCAAGCAGTGAGCATTCAGTCTTGTTTCCCACATGGCGAGGCAGTCCCCCTTCCCTTTCTGGGGGCTAGATCAAAATTTCAGATGAAGATGATAGGAGTGTTTTGATGTATTTGATAAATCTTAAAATTTGTATGTTTACATAAACAGGTGACATTGTGTGTAGGCATCTTTAAATTGCCCATAATGAGATTATGAGTGCGAGTGGGTATGTGTGCGTGTGTGTGAATGTATGGATGCCCTGCAACCTTGCAATACACTGGCATCCTGTACAAGGTGCCTTGTGTTTCTCCCACAAGCCTACAATGGATAAATGACTGAAAGGTAATATATTTCAACTGATCTGTGGTTATAAAAAGCTTTAAGAAGTTTTTTTCACTTTTTTCTTAGATAATATTTTTCACATAATGTAGAAAAACATGGTTACAGTAAATGCCAGAAAAAGTTATACTACATTATACCGAAAAGGGATAAGCATTAATAGCTGCTAAAATTAAGGAAGTAAATCAATTGTTTGACACTGTTGTGTGGTATAAATCTCTGCTAAATGGGACTAAAACATGTACTGAAATTCCAAATTGCAAATTTGTGTTACTAACCAGAGCTTGTACATGTTTATTTCAATGTCCATACATTCAGTGCTGACGAGTGCCCAAATTCTTTAACTCCATCAACTGATTTATATTCATACAAAGACGAATTCTACAAGTACTTTCTGTAGCGTAGGAGGTGCGTGGGATGCAACACGAAAGATCAATATGTGACCTTGCTTAAAACGAATGGTTTCCAGGGATTTTTACCCCAGCACCTTCTGGTTAGCACTCCTGAGTCGCACAGCAGCTCACCTCTATCCCACACAGATGACTCACCACTCCATTCCACCACGGATTAGTTTGTGTTAGCTCACAATATGTGGGCGCTTGTTTATTTATATATTTTTTATGCAACAGCATCCTGCAAACGTCTTGCACACTGACTGCAAGGCAGTTTTATATTCTGAGAATGACCACCAGGATGTTGCTTACCAGAATCTTGGTTGTGTATGCAGAGTTGATGGAAATGCTGTTAACCATCAGCTCCAGTGTCTCTGGTCGCAGTACTTCTGGCTCGGGCACAGTGCGGTAGTGTGTGTCACCGATATAAGCCTGCACCACCGTCATGCGGTTCATGGTCAGAGTACCCGTCTTGTCAGAGCAGATGGCTGTCGCATTTCCCATGGTCTCACAGGCATCCAGATGCCGGACAAGGTTGTTGTCCTTCATCATTTTCTAAAATCACAGGCAGGGGGTGAACCACCCTAGAGAAGTTTCCAACTCAAGGACATGGTGGAATAGACGTTACCCTACACTCAAGAAATGGATCATGCACAGCTATACCACTAGTAGATATCCTGGTCCTCACCTTTACAGAGTACGCCAGGGAGATGGTGACCGCAAGAGGCAATCCCTCAGGAACAGCCACAACCAACACTGTCACGCCAATGATGAAGAACTTCACAAAGTACTGAATGTAAATGGGTGTACATTCCTTCAACCAGGGGCGTCCCTGGACGCCGAAAGTGTCGATAACAAAGTACAGGATGAGGATGATCACTGTTACAGCAGACATGATCAGACCTGAAAAAATGAGCACGGAAGAACGTATTGCTTTGCAAATGTCTCATTGAGATGTTCATGAACTAAATTTGTCACTATATAACTTTCATTCCAACTATATGCCTGTCTGCTTCAAATTCATCATATTGGACTCAGCTCTATACATTGCTTTATTTTTGTACAATTATTTTTAACAATGTAATTAAATTTAAATTAAATGAAATTAAATTTGTAATTAAACCAGTGCCATTGCTAAAATTGAAGTGCATTTCAAAACCCAGGTCAGATTCACCCACCAGCCTTGCCAATCTGCACAGCCAGCCTGGTGAGCTTGCCCTGCAGCACCGACTTCTCTTTCTTGGTCACATTGACTTTCCGGGTCTCCTTCTCTTCTTTCTCCTCCTTGTCCTCAGACTCAGCTCCCTCCTCACTCTTCAGTGGCTGGATTTCAAGGGCAATCCCATCTTGGGTCTTAGCTGTCAGTAAGGTGTTTTTAGGGGGAAGCAGGAAAGGAGGCGGCATATCAAAACAGGGATAGAGAAACAGGCAAAGGGATGTGGGGAACAAAGGGATTTGAGGGGCAAAATTCTGTGTTAAAGTGAGCAAGGACCAGACATACTGACTACAGTCGGGAGGTATGAACAGGCCCCTCGAACTGCAATTCCCCATTCACTATGCCACCGCATAACACTGTTAGGCCGAAGCAGCATGAGAAAGCACTTTCTCTAATTTACCAAATCCAAATACCACCACTTTCAGCAACCCAGTATAAAAACTAGTGTCCAAAATATTAATTTGTCCCCAGTCTCACTTAAGCAATTTAAATGCACCATTACTTTCTTACAAATCATAAAACATTTGGTTATTTAAGTTCTATTTAATCTAAAAAGAAGCACAAATAAAAATGTTCTTTATTTTGGTTTAAATGATTTATAGGTACAAATAAAATACACGTTTAGTTGAATCTGCAGGAGCGCTGAAGCTCTAGAATAGCCTAAAGAGAAAAAGCAGTAGATTTAATGCAGAAATTACATTTTTACTTTCAAATTACAGACAGCACTTTAATAAAGCCCATCAATGTTTTGTACAAGCATCAGAGAATAGAAATGTCACCCTTTCAAGACTTTAGTCCTGGAAAGAAACATCTTGACAATAACAAGAGTGGGTTGCCATAGCGTACCCCGGGATAAGCAGAAAGAACACCTTTTGTCTCACTGAAGAGCAGAATGTAGGTTCTTCGCTGGTTCATTTGCAAATATACAGTTAGCTTTAACTCTGTCAAAACTGTTGTGTTTAAAATCATATAATTCAATCATATCTGAATATTTTTCATCTTTATTAATCTCATTTAAGGAATAAACAAAGCCAAAGGTACTGAGCCCTGATTCTAAATAGAAAGTTGAAAATTCAGATATGGCATCCTAACAAGATACAATATTTCATATTTAAAGTGCAGCTGTGCAACTTCAATGAAAAAAAAACCCTGGTACAGAATAAAATCCTATAAAGCATTTTACTGCTTTTCTGCTGCTCCTGCCCTATGAACTTGACCATGGAACTGGAATATTTGGTTTCCTAAATGAAGCCTCTAAAGCACAAATTGAAGGGCAAGAGTCATCGCATCTGAGCTGACTTGGCACAACACAAAACCGACTAGACTGACCAAACAACCACACACGGGACTAACGAACTGACTGGCTGATGCCACGACAGACGCACAGGGGGCGAATGTGTCACAAAAAAAAGCAAGGGGGAAAAAAAAATCAATTATAAAACAACAAGAAGCTGAAAGCTCTCTAGACGATTGAGAGCAATGCAAAGAGTTAAACAGTGACGTGAGATAAAGTTACAAGACAGCATGAGGTCCTGAGCATATCCTGGAAGGAGGCGAGAACAGTGAGAAGAGCAAACCGATCCACAGCCAATCAGTAAGCAAGGGTGCAACTCTCAATCCATCCGTATCTGCCTGGCCCTTACTGGAAATTTTATTATATAGCATTTATCAGATGCAAATTGTCAACAATGGCTTTTTCCATTTTACATAGATTTGATAAAGCATTTATAGTATTACAAAAACAGGATTAGAACATCAGTATGATAAAAAAAAAACCCTTGCAAAGTAGATGGTTTCATAGCTCATGTCCCACAGTATGACAATTCCTTTTGAGAACCTGCTAAATGTTAAACATTAAAATCCATTGAAAAAATATCAATAATTTTGTAATAAACAAACCATGAGCCCTAAAACTTTACTGCTTCCATGGTAACAATTTGTCTTTTTCCTCAAAAGAAAAATAATCATGTCATAGCAACATCAGAACATTACTGGATGAACTGAACTCATGAGCCTTCATGAAGTACAGCAATGTTTTTCTGCAGGTGAGAATTGCACCCTTTTACATATAAAGCTAGGTGAGAACCTCCTCCAGGCTTGGTGGGAGAGAAAAGCGACAGCGTAAGAGTGTGAGAGAAAGAGCCATAACAAGACTGAAATACTGAGATGGGACTCCGAGACTGCTGCTGGATGTGCAGGGGAGGGTCTGAGGGCGGGTTACCTTTGTTGCGATTTTCTGGAGCCGCTTGTTTTTTACCTGTTTAAACACAGAAAGAGGGTGGACTGCTGATCACATGGGTTGAAAGAAAAAAAAAACTGAAAATAATACTGAACCAATATAATGAACCGATAAAAGTCACAAATAAAACTGATAGGAGCTGTCCTATCAGAGAGAAATTAAGATTTCTGAAAACCTGTAAAATGGAAATAGTCGAAGATGCAGCACACTTATTACTGAAAAGCAGCTTCCTACCTTCTATTCTACTTTCACAATTTAAAAATATGAAAAGCTTCAATGAAACTGAAGTAACCTGCTTTTCTTTTTTGGGGGAGATTACCTTGAACTATGTTGCATGCACACCCCGATAGTCTGTATTTTATTCCAGCTCAAATGCCCAAACTAAAGTTGGTTGGTATAAACTGAAATTTATCTAAATATTAGCTGCATAAATGAACTTCATGGAAACAACAAAGGTTTTGTAATGTGCCAAAATAGGTTTACTTGAGGTAAATACACATTCCCACTGTGTGTATATAATATTTGATACATTTACACATTTGTTTCAGAGGCCACATTTATCAGGATTCCCAAGTCACAGATTTAAAGGTCATTTAAAAGCGCTCTGTATTACCAATTCCCCATGATTCAATCTGATTTTATACATTTTTTACCATGCCATTTCTGATGAAAACATAAAACATGAAGGCTACATTGAAAAGGTTTTGAACTGCTTGATTGTAAGCTCTATCCAGGCAGTGAGCTGGGTTAAGATTCTTTGTGAACATACACAACCATGATGTGACAGAAAAAGACTGCAAGGCTATCACTTCAGACAAGCGGATGTGTCAATAAAATCATTCAAGTACTGATGGCTTACTGCTGCAGTGAAAGTAGGATTGCATTTATGATTGGGTTTCTTTAGCCTTGGTATGCATGCTTATCTTTATTAAAACAACTTTGGGTCAACTAAATAGTAATTTCCTAAAAAAATAATGATTTGCTGATGTGGGAATAATTTGAACAGATGCAATTATCCAATACACCTGTATCATAAGGTGATCGATATGCAACTAACAATGTGCTTGTTATGCATTTGTTAAATACCATTTTGCTAATGTAACTGATGAACACCATGATTAACTGCTGAAAAGGTAAATAGCATTAAGAGTTCAAATAAAAACTGTCTCAATATGAGTTAAGGACTTCAACTTATTCAAACTGAAAAGAAGGAATAAATCAAAAGTTATTTACAAATGAAATATACAACAGATAATTTGAGGGGGAAAAATCTCTGAACGATTTAACTTTGTCAAACACCTGGATCTGGCCAATATAGTCAAACACACTGAAACCACCCTGCTGAAACATACATTTAGAATAGTATCAATACCACATGACTGAACCTGAATGCCAATTAGCTAAACTGGCAAACTTGCAAAACTGGTTTGGCTCTAGTACACTAAATGTTTCCCATACAAAGATTTTAAAAAGTTTCCACATGTATGCTCTGTTTAATAACAATGTGAAGCTTCAATTTACATGCTTGGTTAACACCAGTTCCAACGTTTCTTACAAGTTACAGGACCCTTATATTTAATTACTGCAATTAACTGTTGAAAAGACGACAAAGAAAACATTGACAAGTGAAGGTAAAGACAAATTTGGAAAATGTCTGGTATGTACTTAGGAAAGCACCCCAATAGTCTGTAATTTATTCCAGCTCAAATGCCCAAACTAAAGTTGGTTGATAATAAAAATACTGCACACAACTTTTTTTTTTTTGTTCTATTGTTTCACATAAAATAACAATTATACATTAGTACACGCATCTAAATGTCAGGAAGAGGTGGTAGTGGGGAAATGTAGATGGGGTTATGAATGACATTTGATTTAAAAGTACCCCAGAGTTAAAATGAACATATTGAAAACAGGAAGATTAGACTGAAAGAACTTTTCTCATGATAGATTTTCATACCTTTCTTCACTTTTTTCTCCTCCTCTTCACCTCCTGCACCTAACAGTGTAAAGATGATTCCGGTCTGGGAGTTGAGGCCGACCGCACTGACCACCATCCTTCCAGATCCTTCCATTACATGAGTACCTAGAGAAAGAGAAACAGACCATCAGTCACTAAGCAATACAAATAATTAGCAAGATACCATATCTGTCAAGTCGAGACCACTGGAAAACATAAAATCATTCATCAAGTAATGCATGAAGGGAAATTCTCACCAGAAAGCAGCATGGGATCTTTCTCAAAGGACTTCTTGACCTGGTCGGACTCCCCGGTTAGTGAGCTCTCATCAATCTTAAGGTCATTCCCCTGGATCAGGATTCCATCTGCTGGCAACAGGTCACCTGAGATGACACAGATGAGGTCAGCTTAGCTTAGTCCAACAAGCCCACCTCTCACCCACTCTTGTCGTAGTGACTACATTGGATAGAGTGTTCATTATAAATCAGACACACTGTACTGTTACTACATTTTCACAAGTGCATATACAAAATTTATGCTAAGATGCAATTTATGCTGTAAAATTCAGTAACACTAAAAGCAATCATCATAATGCATTATAGAGACCTTCATAATGCATAATAACACATTCATAAAGTATTATAAACACATCCATAACTATTTATACAAAGGCATAACACTTGCTTGTTGTGCATCATGAATGCCCTTCATCTATAATGCACTATAGAAATCCTTCATAATGCATTGTAATGGTCAGTATAAGAAATTATAACACATTATGAAGGTATTTATAGTGCATTACACATGAGAGCTTCATAAAGCATTCATAATGCATAACAAACATAGCTATAATGTGTTATGCCTTTTAATAAATATAGTCATGTGTATAATACTTTATGAAAGCCTTATAATACATTGTATAGGTATTTATAATGCATTATATATGGGTGCTTTAAGTAAACTGTTACTCAAAATTGCAATGCATACAATATTTTCCTTAATGAAGTGGAAGACATCTATCTTATCTGTAATGTAACTAGCCACTTTGTGTTTTCTATAGTTCAGAAAAGGGTTCAGAAATACAAACTATACGAAAATGCAAAGAAAATTGTTAAAAGAAGCCATAAAAGAAAATACAAGTGTGTACTTCCCAGAATAATCCATCTGGTTATATATACAAATGACTTTTCTCACCGTATTTGATTTGGGCGATATCTCCCACCACTATTTCAGCAACAGGGATCTGAATGACCTGGCCCTTCCGGATAACAGTGAATTTCTGCTCCTGCTCAATGCGGCTCTGCAGCCCTCGGAACTGCTTCTCCTTGCTCCAGTCATTGAATGCCGTCACCAGCACCACAATAATGACAGAAAACAGGATAGCTGCTCCCTCAATCCAGCCAGCCTGTGCCTCGCCTTCATCCTCCACACCAGCTGCTGCCTGGCCACACACTAGAAAGGTAACATATCACCACAAGGCACAACTATCACCACCAATAATATATGTAATACCATTTAGCATAGTCGGCCTGAAATTGCAAAATTCTACTTATTAAAAATCACACAATGTTAATGCTATTCAGATAATTTTGGACTGTGCTCTACCTTAAAAAGAGAAAAACACACAGATTAGAGCAATAAAGAAAGGCTTCTTTCATGCATCCAGGGAAAGCCCCACCCACCCAACAACTTACATTCGCTGTCGCCCCCTGGTGGGTGATAGAAGGAAAGTCCCAAAGATATGATGGCTGCAATCTCCAGAATAATGAGTGTGACATCCTGTAGGGCCTCCCATACAAGTTGCAGGAAGGTCTTAGGTTTCTTGGGCGGAATGAAGTTCTTCCCAAATGCGCTGTGGCGCTTCTCCAGGTCCGTAGGGTTGCCAGAAAGACCTAGGGAAAAAACAATACCGGTTTTACAATAAAAAAAAAAAAAAGCAATACCTTTTCCAGTTTTTATGAATGCATATAAAAGAATGTGGTAACGCTTTATTTAAACCTGTCATCTACAATTCATTATAGATACCATCATAATAGCTGGTATAAGAATTAATAAAGCATTACAGCAAGGTGGCCAATCTTACCCAGAAAGAGCTGCTGTGTATGCTGGTTTTAGCTGCAACTCCATAATTAGATTACTAATTAGATGACTGATTGACTGAAGAGTCTTCACACTTGGGTTTCAACAGCTGATCTAAAGGCTATCCCAAAAATCTACATACACATTGGGCCTTTGTGGATAACAATAAGTCTGTTTCTGATTGTTTGGTCAGAGACATTCGCACCAGTGGCCTGCTGGAGGTCATTTTGTAGGGTTCTGGCAGTACTCATCCTGTTCCTCCTTGCACAAAGGAGCAGATACTGGTCCTGCTGATAGATTAAGGACCTTCTATAGCCCTGTCCAGCTCTCCTAGAGTAACTGCCTGTCTCCTGGAATCACCTCCTTGCCCTTGAGACTGTTCTGGGAGACACAGCAAACCTTCTGGCAATTGGCATGTATTGATGCGCCATCCTGGAGGAGTTGGACTGTGCTGTGCAACCTCTGTAGGGTGCAGGTATCACCTCATGCTACCAGTAGTGACACTGACTGTAGCCAAATGCAAAACTAGTGAAAAAACAGTCAGAAAAGATGAGGAGGGAAAAATGTCAGTGGCCTCCACCTGTTAAACCATTCCTGTTTTGGGGGTCGTCTCATTGTTGCCCCTCTAGTGCACCTGTTGTTAATTTCATTAACATCAAAGCAGCTGAAACCGATTAACAACCCCCTCTGCTACTTAACTGAACACGTCAATATCCCAGAAGTTTAATTGACTTGATGTTATACTCTGATTAAAAAGTGTTCCATTTTTTTTGAGCAATGTATTTATAAACGTGTTTATAATGCTTTATGAATGCATTATAATGTAATATGAATGTGCTCATAAATTCTTGTAAACATCACATTCATAGAAAGTGTTACAATAAGAGCTTCATAATGAAAAATAAACATGGCTATAATGTGTTAATTTTTATAAATACTTATTTATAAGGCTTTATGAATGAATTATAACGTATTATGAATGTGTTCATAGATTCTTATAGACATGACATTCATAGAAAGTGTTACCAACAATATTAACATATCTTTCCCAGAGTCTTCTTTGGTAAAGGTATTGATGAATTAGAGCATATAAAACAATTAACAGGTTCTTGAAAAGAATGCTATTAACACAGACTGTTAACTTAGAACTATAAGGAGAAATTTAATCTGTCATTTAATAATGAAAAGCTTGTAAATAAATTATGTACATTTGGATACAACATCTCAAAAATGCACAAAGCTACGGGTATTTAATATATGTAGCATAGAACATTCTACTAGAAGCATCCATCAATCCATTTTATATACCCACTTGTTCTATGCAGGACTGTGGGGGTTTGGAGCCTATCCCGAAAGCAACAGGTGCAAGGCAGGGAATAACCTAGGATGGGGTGCCAACCTATTGCAGGCACACACCATTCACATTCACACCTACAATTTGGCAACTCCAACTCATGTGTTTTTCATTTTATAACCAAACAGCTATATTATTAGATGAATTAATGGTTACCTTACTAGCTGTTATCTTGATGCACCATACCCTTCATAACTGTAAGGATGTAAAAAAACTGAATATATAAATTTTAACAAAACCGGAAAACACATTTCAGTTACAAACCAGAGTTTATATTATCTTATGTAGGATACTGAAAGTACAGAGTTAATCTTGAAATAAGCAGGGCACCACCAAACATGCCACATTCAAAGTCAGTTAAATCACCTTTCCTCCCCCTTCTGGGGTTTGATGTGAACATTAACTGAAGCTCCTGACCTGTATCTGCATGATTTACAGACAGTGCTGCCGACATATGATTTGATGACTAGATATTTTCTTCAACAAGCAGTTGAAGAGGTGCACCTAATAAAATGGTCAGTGAGTGTACATTTCATAAAAATGAAGTAAATAAAATATGCTACATTCTGACTTTTGTCTGTACTTTTCTGAACACTACACTTCATCCCCCAGTTTTCCAAGCCTCCCTGACACAAAGCAGTTTAGGGAGAGACTTTAAATCTAGGGCAGGTAAGGGCGAGGAGCCATTGTTTGCAGATGAATACTTCTCAATTAATCCATTGTTTGCCTCCATAATTTGCGTATCATGCCCCTAATTTGGCAACTCTGGACAGTTGTCCAGCTTTAGGTTTCAGGTCATTTTGCCAGTCAGTGTCACTTCAAGCCCCATCTTATCGTCCACTGGATTATTCATGGCTCTGTTGGCCGCAGCCACTCTTCCTTAAGTCCAGGGTGTGATTATGCATCATGTTGGTGTTAAGAACATAAGAACATAAGAACTATACAAACGAGAGGAGGCCATTCGGCCCATCGAGCTCGCTTGGGGAGAACTTAACTAATAGCTCAGAGTTGTTAAAATCTTATCTAGCTCTGATTTAAAGGAACCCAAGGATTCAGCTTACACTACGTTATCAGGAAGACTATTCCATACTCTGACTACACGCTGTGTAAAGAAGTGCTTCCTTAAATCCAGTTTGAAATGTTCTCCCGCTAATTTCCACCTATGGCCACGAGTTCTTGTATTTGAACTAATGCTGAAGTAACTATTCGGTTGAACAGCATCCAAACCTGTTAGAATCTTATAGACCTGGATCATGTCCCCCCTCAGTCTCCTTTGCTTGAGGCTGAACAGATTTAGCTCAAATAACCTTTCCTCGTATGACATTCCTCTAAGACCAGGAATCATTCTTGTGGCCCTACGCTGCACCTTTTCTAAGGCCGCTATGTCCTTTTTAAGATATGGTGACCAAACCTGTACACAATATTCTAGGTGAGGTCTCACCAAGGAATTGTATAATCTTAGCATTACCTCCCTTGACTTAAACTCCACACACCTGGAGATATACCCCAACATCCTATTGGCCTTTTTTATTGCTTCCCCGCACTGGCGAGAATGAGACATGGAAGCATCAACATACACACCAAGGTCTTTCTCATAATCAGCTACCTTTATTTCAGTAGGTCCCATAAAATACCTGTACTTTATATTTCTGCTCCCTACATGGAGTACCTTACATTTGTCTATGTTAAATTTCATCTGCCAGGTGTCAGCCCAGTCACTAATTAAATTTAGATCCCGCTGTAGCTGCTGAGCCGCTAGTTCAGTATCTGCTACACCACCCACCTTGGTGTCATCTGCAAATTTCACCAGTTTACTGTATATATTGGTGTCTATATCATTTATGTAAATTAGGAACAAAAGGGGTCCTAAAATTGAACCCTGCGGTACCCCACTATGAACGCAGGCCCACTGTGACATTGAGCCTCTAATAACTACTCGCTGCTTCCTATCCGTTAACCAGTTATCAATCCAGGTCGCTACAGTTCCTAAAATACCCGTCGCTTTGAGTTTAAGTGAGAGAGAGTGAAACATTGAAATATTGATTAAAATTTGGCCATAAAGAAATCTGAAAAACCAATGGATGTTGCTTGCTTTTGTTAAAAGATGTTACAGCCAGAATACTGAATATAAAGCTAACTTTATCCAGGTGTCATAGTTAAGGTTTAGCTTCAGCAAATATGAAGTGGGCAAATGTAGTGGGATCGCAAAACTATTGCAAAACTATATCAAAAAATATTTTCTCACCCAGACCTCTTAGGGGTACTGTAGCAGTATGAACTGGAAAAAAATCCACAAATAAATAGGAGAGAAGTCACAAATGTAACACAATCCTCAAATATACAGGACGTGATCCACAAATGAGCAAAACACGTTTCACGTGTAAAAAATGCTCTCTATGTTTGTGAATATGATTTTACGCAATACAAATAAAAAAATACATTTGTGGACAGTTAAATATTTGTGGATCATGGTACATGTTTGTGGATTGTCTTCTGTGGGTTGCAAATAATAAAGTCCAATAATATCTTCCATGCAAGTACCACATCCCATGTTGTGGTGTGTAACCTTGCATGATGATGAAAAAATGTTGCCGTAAACAGTGTATTTTGCGACACCAGGAAATAAACGATAGATCATAACATGAAATGTTACGTTTTTATTTTGTCATCTGATATATATCATCATATCGCACAGCCCTAATGCCAATATGTTTCGATCTGACCCTAAATATTGAAGTCAAAATACTCACAATCTACGGTCCATCTTATTTAAGTGATTTCAGACTGGTCAATACCCATTTGGGGGTTCAGTAAGCCTCCTCACTCCTTCTCTGCTTTGGCATTAATGGTCTGCAGAGGCACTTCCAGCCCTGGACTGATTTGAATGGTCCAGACTCTTTTACAAGATTGGGACTTCTCCCAAGGCTCACAGCTGAATAGAGAAATAAAAATCAAACAGTCTATTCATGACACATTTTCCCTAAGGTCTCTGTTTACTCAAGTTTCATTACTGTTTTTTGTGTTTTACATTTTATTAGTCCAAAATAATCCAGACCACAGCTGTTGTCAGGCCATTGTTTGTCATTGACATTTCCACCCCATTTTCTGTCAGTTTATACCCTTGGCTTACACACCTGGCTCACTACAGGACCTGCTGGAGAGTGGGACTGCAAGCTGCCTGACTGACGCAGAGCCTTATGAAAAGGGTAGCAAGTGACCACCCACACATATCAGAGATTGCTAACCGATCTTCATGGCAGGGGAGAGCAAAGCTGTCACCGGCTCAGGAAAGAAGGTAGGTGTATGTGGGGGGGCTGGGGAAACTAAACTTTTTCACACCTCTACACAGGGTGGGTTGGGCTAAATACCAAGAAGCATTTGCTTGGTCATCACAAGAAGGATAATGCTAAACTACTGTACATCAATCCTACTTGCAGTACTGATTTTTACAATGTTACAATGCGTTCTCTCACTATTGCTAACCAGGGTGTCTACACATATACACTGAACAAACAACTGAAGTTGCATGCATCCTCTGGCCACCTGAACAACTTACTCCTCTGAAGTCTGATGATGCTAAATAAGACTAATGACAGAGAAGTTTTCTGAATGCTTTATTTAATGACTCAGCACTTTATCAAGGTCAAGCAGAAAGGCCGTAAAGAGGAAATTGTTATAAAATGGTATGAATGATAAAAAACACTGAGGAACAGTTAGTTTTTAATGTTTGAAGTGCCAACTTTTCAAATTAAGACAACAAGATTAGGCAAACAGACAAACAGAAAACAGTAGTTCCACCTTAAAAGGGACACACCTACAAACTGGAGAAGTCAGCCTTCCCATCATGCCTAGTTTTCTTTGTTTTTCCTCTACATTACTCTAGAGCACTATAAAGGTTCTGCAGCTAGTGCTCACATGGGTAAAAGAGGTGCAGGGACCTACTGGCTACAGGCCAGTTCTCATTTTCGCACTCAACTCAGTGCTGTGCTGTACTACCAGCATATATCCCACCCAGAGTTCTGCCAGGATCACACTCTACTGCAAAAACTACACACAACCCCCATCAACTGCCTGCTAAGGACCTTTTCTTTAAACATAGTTCACAGACCAGCTCACCGACTGCAACAAATTTTGTGCCATGTTTGGACTTTGAATCTTGGTTCAGTTATTCAGTTATAAAAAGTGATGTCAGCATTTGGTTTATTTTCAAAAAACATAATGTTTGGATAACTATATATACACATAAACACATATAAAAAGCTTTATTTATGCCACCTTGTCTGACAAACACATTTTTCTAACATTTGTGACACGGCAGAACCTCACCAATAAAAAAACAACATCAAATAATGCTCCAAAGTACCCTCACAGCATGCAAGGTCAGTTTTCACTGTTTATGTATGTTACACATTCTGCTTCACTTACCTGTAAAAGGCAGGAATACAAACTGTCCAATATGGCCTGAACAGCTGCTTTGATTCCTGGGCATTGCAGGATTGCCTTATGTTCAAAGAGAATATACTACATCGGCACTCTCAGGGTACTCTCAGTCGACACTGTGATCCTAATGTGAGATCTCAAGGGAAAGACGAGGATAACTAGAGGGGTGTGACTGCAAATAGCAGCCTCCTGTGGCCTTTACTACGAAGCAGGATTACTTGCTTATCGGGGTAACTTTTGGGATTTAAGGTAGTCTGGGCAAAATGTAAGTGAATGAATATGAAGTCCATTTAAACTGTGGTACATTAAATCCGACAAGTTACCCCAATAAGCCAGTAACCTCTCTTAGTATTACAGGCCACTGGACTGTCAAATAAATAAATAACCATGCTCAAATGCAAGGAAGTTCATATGTATACAAGGTAGTCTCATGCGAAATTTCTTTCGCCTGTGACGTATTGCTCAGCTGTTAGGCTGATGATGCAATCGAGATGATGCAGTTTCAAGGAACCCCATAAGTTGCAAGTTCACCCTTACTGCGGCAGTAAGTACACATCAATGAAATATGTTTGAAAATGTCTTTTAAAAAGTATTTTGATTAATTATTATGAAGAATTTGCATTTAGCTTGGCAGTTTGTTAATTTATTAAAACCCTAGGCCAACGGCAAATGACTGACTTTGTACATCTGGCCTGAAAACATCCAACCATTATTGTCCAAGGCATTCTCTCTAAATATGTTTATTTCCTTTTTAGTACTTGACATCCTTATATGTGCATTATGCTGCAACCATTCATGACTGTTACTGCATCGAGCTGTTATATTAAGGTAAACATAACCTGGATGGCTCTAATTTATAGTACACTAACTACAGCAAAGCATTTTAAGATTAATAGAAAAATTAATGACAGTCAGGTAAAGCAGGATAACAAAGCCAGTAAAAGTTGTTTTGTTTTCTTTCTTTTTGTAGTGTAATCCATTCTGATATCCAGACTAACCACATCACTCATTCTTTGTATATAGCTTTGCAGTCCATGATAAAGTAGTAACAGGTATTAACCAAGATAATGGGTCCAGTGAACATATTGTGCAATTTGTACAGAAGTAGATTCTTGCATGAGGCAGCTGGGGAATGAACTCACAATGCATAATAAATACCATTTTGCAGATTCTTGAATTCACAATATCTCTGTTACGGCACGTTACATCTTAAGACCTTGTTACTTTGGAATCTCATTTTCCTAAACTAGGCCTAAAAAAAGTAATTTCCTTAAAATTAATGTTCTCTGCACCTCATTTGTGTACTTCCAATGAGGTTTATTTAATCTTACTTTTATATTGCTTTTTTCCACCCACTCCACCATTTAGGGGCAAAAGGGAAAACATAGTTATGGATTTATCATTAAAATGAGTAATTTCTTGTGTGGGGGGAGATGTCTGTAAATATGTCCCTTGATTACTAAATGGATCTGAGTGATGATGTATGAAGTAATTAGAAAACAGCGTGGAATAAATTCCAGTACTGGCATAAACTAGAATGGCCATATATTATGTCGGCTGCCTGGAGGTAAGAACAGAGCTTTGTCAAATCTGCATTGCAATTATGTAATGGGTCTTAATTGGAGCACCATCACAGATGAGTTGTGAATCAAATATTGCAATAATCTATGGTTTTATTTCTAAATGAATACATTAGCTGAGTGTTTACTCTGTTCTTTTGCATTTTAAAATATTCAGTAGAATATCAGCCAACTATTTGTATAAGCCAATACAGCAACAATCGGCCATTGGCACATAGTTAACAATGAGCCTATATTTACCTCCAATATTTTCCTTTAAAATGGTGACCTATATCGCTTTGCTCACGTACTAAACAGAAAAATGTCAGCTGTGTGGAATTATTTTAACATTAGTGAAAACAACGTAAAAAATGGATTTTGCAAAAATTGCTCTGCTAAAATTTCATGAGGAGGATCTACTAATAAACATAGACACAACAAATTTGATTGTTCACCTTAAGGCTAGGCAGTGAAGAGTATGAAGAGTTTCTGAAAAACAAATCTGTTCCACTGAAAGAAGGCTGCAGTACTGCCAAATAAGTTATGCAAGCATTTGATTGCAAAAGAATATTCAGTGCAGACAGCGCAGAATCAAAATGTATTGCGCTGCTTATCACACTAGATGATCAGCTCTTCTCTGTTATAAATATATAAAATGTAGAGGTGGGCGATATGGCCTAAAAAATCTCCAATTAATAATAATCCGATTTTCGATTTTAATCGCTTTCCCCCTCCGCTACTCAAAATCAAACTACAGATGACAAATAAATGGCTCAAAACAAGTTTTAATTTCATTTTTTTTTTTTTTTACTTTAGAGTTAAAGTGCAATCTGACAAGCCAAAAAAGATGCTTGTAAGTGAGATGGCAGACCACGCCATTGTAAACACTTTTAGAAACTTGTAAAAACTTTTAGCATGTTAATGAATACCGGCTTTTCCACAATATATATGGGCACCATGTCTTTTGCAATATACATCGTGACAGCTTTTGTTATCGCCTTCCAACGTGCCCCATTCTTATATGACACACAGTTCGAAAACGTGTCAGGGACGGTTGCTTGCTTAACTTCGGATGTTGTGCTGGAGCTGCGGCTAATTTCATTTCGCTGGGAGCTGCACTTCTCCCACTCCACTGTGTGCCTCTGCTTTAGGTGCTGGAATAAATTTGTCGTGCTGCTTCCTTTGGTTAAAACAGTTTTAAAACAGACTTTGCAACAAGGACTTGTTTTGTCTGTGTCCGACAGCGCAAAACCGAACCATTGCCATATTGTTTGTGAATCCGTTAGTGTGTTTGGGTGCGCCGTGCTAATTTACCTGTGAAGAACGGTGCATCGCATTAGTTCCGCTTTTGGCGCTCGCGTGTAAAATAAGTAATAAAATCAATTTTCATAAAAACACATCGTCCTGAACTGTAAATTCGAATTAATCGATAAAATCGATTTATCATCCACCTCTAATAAGATGTATACAGTTATAAAATATAATGCTTTGTGACTGATGTTTTATGCCAGAGTTAGTGTTATATATATTTATTTATATATTTTAATTTATTTATTTGGGTGGAGTGTCCCTTTAAACTTATTTAAACAGAACTTCCCAAACAATCGGTGTCGGTTTTCAAAATAACCAGTTATCGGTATTGGCTAGAAAGTTCTTTATCAGTGCATCATTAATAATCAGACACATTGAACACTTTTGTATAATAAAAGATATACTTATATGTAAATCAGTTAAAGTTTAGACAATATTAAAGTAAGAGCTGTGGCTCCATCAGGAATCCCTTGCTGAACCACTAACCACTGATGAAAGCCGATCTTTTAAATAGGAGAGACAATTGTTGCATAAATGTAAAACATTGTGGTGTTATACAACCACGAAAGCGAAAGGAAGTTTCTCCCATTGTATTTATTGTACTTAGCAATGTATTACATATTTCAACTCTTGATCTAATATGGAAATTGATCAAGATTTCCCAAAATTAGTGGTTAACAGAATCAAAATGGTTTCAGCAGGTCTCCTACCCTCAATGGGAGATGTCTTCAGCCTATGACACAGGCCCTGCACATCTCCGTGGTTATTCTGGATCTTGGTGACAGCCTCGGCGCTCCTCAACTCCATCAGCTCCCGGAGCTCCTTCACTGTGCAGCCAAATTCCCCATTGTGGTTTCCCTCTACAACTGAGTTCCCAGGCAGGTGGTCAGCAGTGTTGTTGGCCATCTTGCACTGATTGTGTATCAGGGTAATTGCTTGAATTCAGTGCTGTATATTATTCAGATTAGATGGTCACAATCGCAACAATAAAAGTAATGAAACTAGATAAGAGGTCCTCGTCTGGTGTAGAGCACTTGTTAAAGCCCTATTATGCCCTCTCCTTGACCTCCACTTTTACCTAAGGGCATAAACTCTTCTTAGAGTGTTAGTTTAAAGAGGACTCGCCTAAACCTTTTTTTTCCAACTCTTGGTGCTGGAAACGGGAGCAAACTTTAGCTGTGATGGATATTCCTGAATAAAGCCTAACCATAAAGTGCATGTTACAATAGTGGTAGCAATTTCTAACAAAAAACAGGAAACATCTTCTTCAGACTTCTCAGTTTAAATATCTGTAAAAAAAACATGAAAGGATTTTTAGAAACAGTTTTCTGTAGGGAAGTTACATTTCTTATTTTGCATTTAATCTCATAGCACACACACACACACACAAACTCACAAGTATGTATTTATATCTCTGTGAAGAACGTCCATTAATTTCTGTGGGCAAAACTCTAATTCCAGCAATGACAAGTTTATGATTGCAGTAACAGATTTTGGAGTTTCCCCTTGTGGGGACCAAAAAGGTCATGCCTACAATGTTAAAATAACAGATTTGTATCACATTGTAGGGACATTTGTTCCCCAAAATGTAATATTCTCTATATGGACAAAAGTATTGGGACACATCTCTCAATCATTGAATTCAGGTGTTTCATTTAAAACCATAACCACTAGTGTATAAAATCAAGCACCTAGCCATGCAGTCAGGTTTACAAACATTTGTGAAAGAATGGTTTGTCCTAAAGAACTCAGTGAATTCAAGCATGATACAGTCATAGGATGCCACCTATGCAATAAGTCAGTTTGTGAAATCTCTTCTTCTCAATATTCCATGGTGAACTGTAAGTGGCATTATTGGTATTATAAGTCGAAGGGTGTAGAAATAAAAGCGGGGTAGCTGAGTGCTGAGATGCATAGTGTATAAAAGTCAGCAATATTCTGTTGACTCCAACTGCAGAGTTCCAAACTTCCTCTGGAATTCTGGAATTAACCCCAGCACAACTAATGTGCGTGGGGAACTTCATGGAATGGGCACCCATAGCTGAGCAAGTGTCCCAATACCTGTGTTCATAGAGAGAGACAGACAGTGAGACAGAGAGACAGACAGAGAGACAGAGACAGACAGAGGTGATGCACACAGCTCTAGGCTGAACTGAAAGCTGAATTATACATCAGTGTTATCTTGGTTTGTGTGTATCCTTAGTCTACTTCCCTGACAAAGGTGGTAATTGTCAGTCAGTCACTGTTAAATATCGACATTGAGCTACTTCTACTATATAGTCGACAATCAGTACTATTGTCATATCACCCAGCCCTACCGGCTACTTCCAAGCACTGGATTTTCTAAACAATCTGAGGGAAGAGGGCACATGCCAGGTTCTAGACTGAAATCTTGACAGCAGACTCTGCTGTCTGAGGGGTTTATATATTTCCTTGACAGCATCAAACATTCAGAAAACAGTCAGAAAACACAACACCCTACATAGGTTTAAAGCATTTTAAAATATAAACAGTACATACCAATCAAATAGTTAAAAATGGGTAAAATTACTATAAAAGGAAAATAACACTTTATAAGAAAGCTCACTCATTGCATTCTTCACAATTATAGTCATCTGATCACACCTATTAACTAACTGAAATAAACAGAAATATCCTTGTTAGACTTGCTTTGGGTGGGGTGGCAGACAAAGGTTCTACTATGCTTTCACAATTTTGCTATAAGAATCATAAATAACTATATAAAAGCTGATGTCTGCAGAATTTTAAATTCTTTGTGTCTATGTTTAGATCAGAAACTGCTGCAGCACCTGGAGAGCTCAAAACATTAAGGCTACAGGCTCTTTCCTTAAAATGAAACGACTAAATGCATTCAGGTGAAAGCTGTTAGGCCTAAGACCATTTCAGTTAGTACATGCAGGCATCGCGTGACAGGCACTTGCTGGTTTTGTTCTGTCATTACAGTATTAGTGCCAAATATTCAACTTGTACCTGGGCATTCATTAAAAGCTCAGCCTAGCTGTACCTACGCCTAGTCGACGCCTTAACAACACGTACTTCTGTAATGTGCCATTTGCTTCACTTGTACATTGCTTTGGACAAAAGAATCTAAATAAAAATAAATGTAAATGTAGTGCAGTGTCACGATTCTTGCAATAAGTCTGAAACACTTGCGATGGAAACAGTTGTAACTGGTAACTATACCATCATATCATCGCACTACAGAGAAACATATTTTACAATTTTAGCTGAGCCTTGTAGCTATAATATTAAAGTCACAGCTCGTGAAGAACCAACATTACATTTTTTTTGGTACCCATGGTATAAAAAAGGGGCAACATATACAGTGGGGAAAATAAGTATTTGATACACTGACAATTTATCAAGTTTTCCCACTTACAAAGAATGGAGAGATCTGTAATTTTCATCGTTGGTACAGCTCAACTGTGAGAGACAGAATCAAAAAAAAAAAAAAATCCAGAAAAATCACATTGAATGATTTTTAAATTAATTTGCATTTTATTGCATGAAATAAGTATTTGATACAATAGAAAAATAGAACTTAATATTTGGTACAGAAGCCTTTGTTTACAATTACAGAGATCAGACGTTTCCTGTAGTTCTTGACCAGGTTTGCACACACTGCAGTAGGGATTTTGGCCCACTCCTCCATATAGATCTTCTCCAGGTCTTTCTGGTTTCGGGGCATGGAGTTTCAGCTCCTTCCATAGATTTTCTATTTGGTTCAGGTCTGGAGACTGGACCTTGAATAAAGGCCACTTTATTCCTCAACTAAGCCACTCCTTAGTTGCCCTGGCTGTGTGTTTCGGGTCATTGTCATGCTGGAAGACCCAGCCATGACCTATCTTCAATGCTCTTACTAAGGGAAGGAGGTTGTTGCCCAAAATCTCGCGATACACGGCCCCATCCATCCTCAATACGGTACAGTTGTCCTGTCCCCTTTGCAGAAAAGCACCCCCAAAGCATGATGTTTCCACCCCCATGTTTCACGGTTGGGATGGTGTTCTTGGGATTGTATTCATCCTTCTTCTTCCTCCAAACACGGCGAGTGGAGTTTATACCTAAAAGTTCTATTTTGGTCTCATCTGACCACATGACCTTCTCCCATGCCTCCTCTGCATCATCCAGATCAGGGTTTCTCAACCCGGTCCTCGGGGACCACCAGACGGTCCATGTTTTTGCTCTCTCCCAATTCCCTGCCAATTGGGAGAGAGCAAAAATGTGGACCGTCTGGTGGTCCCCGAGGACTGGGTTGAGAAACCTTGATCCAGATGGTCTTTGGCAAACTTCAGACGGGCCTGGACATGTGCTGGCTTGAGCAGGGGAACCTTGCGCGTGCTGCAGGATTTTAATCCATGACAGCGTAGTGTGTTACTAATGGTAACCTTTGAGACTGTGGTCCTAGCTCTCTTCAGGTCATTGACCAGGTCCTCCGTGTAGTTCTGGGCTGATCCTTCACCTTTCTCATGATCACTGATAATCCACGAGGCGAGATCTTGCATGGAGCCCCAGTCTGAGGGAGATTGACAGTCATCTTGAGTTTCTTCCATTTTCCAATAATTGCACCAACAGTTGTTGCTTTCTCACCAAGCTGTTTGCCTGTTGTCCTATACCCCATGCCAGCCTTGTGCAGGTCTACAGTTCTATCCCTGGTGTCCTTAGACAGCTCTTTGGTTTTGCCCATAGTGGAGAGATTGGAGTCTGATTGATTGAGTGTGTGGACAGGTGTCTTTTATACAGGTAGAGAGTTCAAACAGGTGCAATTAATACAGGAAATGAGTGGAGGATAGGAGGGCTTCTTAAAGACGAACTAACAAGTCTGTGAGAGTAGGCTTGGGCAGTATCCAAATTTTGATACCAGTCAAACCTCCTCCCTATTTGACCTTGGTATACGGTATTACCGTGAATAATTAAAAAATTGTGACGTGAGGCTCAGACAGCATCACCAAACTGTTGGCTTGTGCCTAAACCGTTCAGAAACTGAATAGCAAACACTAATACTGAAACAATAACAAAATAACATGCAGAACAATATTAACAACTTTTATTAGCAACAAATAGTTTATAAAAAAATGCAAATACAACATTAAATTAACATAAACATCCAGAACAGTTTTCGCACAGAGACGCGCACACAAGTCAAATTAAATCACACCGCCTGAACAACTTTTAATAACAAAGAGCAGCTTATAAAAAAGTGCAAATAGACCCACAACAGTCAACCAGAGTTGAATTAACATAAACATATCCATATTATAAAAAGTATTGCAAAGCAATAGTCCTAAACAAAAACTCCTTTCCAGTCTTATTTTCAATATTGTTTTTAACGTAAACCAAATAAAAATACCTGAATGAATTAAATAAATCCGTATTTACTGCCTCTCCCTTCTCGTTCGGTCGAAACCCGAAATACTGCCAAACTGCAGAAGTTGTGTTCTTTTTCGAGACCAAGTCACTTGGTGCGCGACTTGCCATCTTTCCCCACCTATTTCTCCTCCACGTGATGACAACCACGCATACGCATTTTTAGGCATTAAATAAATTGTATTTAATATTTAATCCTTGTCTCCTATACAAGTGCACTGTTTTTATGACGGTATAACGGTATTGATACCGTTGCTATTTTTAGACCCCGCGGTATACCGTATTACCGTATTACCGCCCAAGCCTATGTGACAGCCAGAATTCTTGCTGGTTGGTAGGTGATCAAATACTTATTTCATGCAATAAAACGCAAATTAATTATTTAAAAATCATACAAATGTGATTTTCTGAATTTTTTTTTAGATTCTGTCTCTCACAGTTGAGGTGTACCAACGCTGAAAATTACAGTTCTCTCCATTCCTTATAAGTGGGAAAACCTGATAAATTGGCAGTGTATCAAATACTTATTTCCCTACTGTAATTGCTTTTTTTACAAAATTATTTAATAAATAAAACACACTGACGTCAGGAATGTGTGTAGTTTGTATGACGATTTAATCAAAATCATATGGTGGACCAAAGATCATTTGTTGCAGTAAACATATAGGAATGACTTATATGTTAAAAGTCAGTGTACTGTTTACCGCCACTGCTTTTGCATAAGCTCTGCATGTGCTCTCTGAGCCAATAATAATCACTTTTGTCTTTGTTGTTGGATTCATTCAAGTCTGTGTTTGTGAGAAATTTAACAATAATGAGTAAGGTGGAGAAAAGTCAACAAGAACTAGTCATCAAAAGACATTTGCCTTACTATGTATGGAAGTATTCTGGATTCCACAGAGACAATACTGAGCACAAACAAGTGTTTAATCGGTACTGCTTTGTATCAGCACAATCACTGACAACAACTTATTTGACAGACTCTGCTGGTTGATTACCATCTCTAAATGGATATAGTTTACCGTTGACAAATTTGCAAGTCATTTCTTTCCTTATAAATATTGCAATATTTATTCTTAAAATTCTTATAATATTATACATCTCTAGTCCATTATTTGTCACTGTAAAAAATATAAATAAGAAAAGGGACAGGAAGATATAGAGAATCAATTTACCTAATTTGAATGCATCTACATAAATTTCTACATGGACAAAATTAGTTTTCACTGTTTATGGTACAATATGTCCATAGAATGACACCATTCTACTTAAAAAATTCCCCAATAACAATGAATAACTCTACAACCAACCTATAAATTGTTCGATTGTAAAAAGATACAAAAGGCATATGAGTGGAAGGCAGATTTTACTGGCACCTTTGTGAAATGAAAAAAATGAAAAACAGAGACCCACATCTCACACACAACCAGACAAATGCTGTAGGAATGTGTTACATGGTAAATCATTCTTTTCTGGCATGGTGTTTGACTATAATGTGTTACAAAACTGAAATGGAGGACTAGAGATAAGTCACACCCAACTACAGAAGTTATTGTCATTAGACATTGACACGAAATGTATAAATTTTGATTTGCACAGAAAAGTAGGATGGGAAAAAAAAAATTATATATATACATATACACACATACACTCACCTAAAGGATTATTAGGAACACCATACTAATACGGTGTTTGACCCCCTTTCGCCTTCAGAACTGCTTTAATTCTACGTGGCATTGATTCAACAAGGTGCTGAAAGCATTCTTTAGCAATGTTGGCCCATATGGATAGGATACCATCTTGCAGTTGATGGAGATTTGTGGGATGCACATCCAGGGCACGAAGCTCCCGTTCCACCACATCCCAAAGATGCATCTTATGTTCATGTTACATGGATTTAGGAGAGGTAGATCCTGCTTAACGAATCTGCTTGAGTTCTTTGAGGAAGCTACAAGTGAAATTGATCAGAAAAAGGCCTATGATGTGATTTACTTAGATTTCCAGAAAGCCTTTGATGTTGTCCCCCACAAACGGCTCTTGTTAAAGCTTAAAGCTGCAGGAATTTTAGGAACTGTGGCAGCTTGGATCAAAAACTGGCTAACTGATAGGAAGCAGCGAGTAGTTATTAGAGGCACTATGTCACAGTGGGCCTCCGTTTATAGTGGGGTACCGCAGGGTTCAATTTTAGGACCACTATTGTTCCTAATTTACATTAATGATATTGACACGAATACATACAGTAAACTGGTAAAATTTGCAGACGACACTAAGGTGGGCGGGGTAGCAGATACTAATCTAGCAGCAGAGAGGCTTCAACGGGACCTGGATTTAATTAGCGAATGGGCTGATACTTGGCAGATGAAATTTAACACAGATAAATGTAAGGTAATCCATGCAGGGAGCAGAAATATAAAGTACAGATATTTTATGGGTTCCACTGAAATAAAGGTAGCTGATTACGAGAAAGATCTCGGTATGTATGTTGATGCTTCCATGTCCCACTCTCGCCAATGTGGGGAAGCAATAAAAAAGGCGAACAGAATGTTGGGTTATATCTCTAGATGTGTGGCGTTTAAGTCAAGGGAGGTGATGTTACACTTATATAATTCCTTGGTAAGACCCCACCTAGAATACTGTGTGCAGGTTTGGTCACCATACCTCAAGAAGGACATTGCTGCCTTAGAAAAGGTGCAACGAAGAGCTACGAGAATGATTCCTGGTCTTAGAGGAATGTCTTACGAGGAGAGGTTAGCAGAACTGAATCTGTTCAGCCTTGAGCAAAGGAGACTAAGGGGGGATATGATTCAGGTCTATAAGATTCTAACGGGTCTGGATGCTGTTCAGCCAAATGACTATTTCAATATTAGTCTAAATACTAGAACTCGTGGCCATAAGTGGAAATTAGCGGGAGAACATTTTAAAACAAATTTGAGGAAGCACTTCTTTACACAGCGTGTAGTCAGAGTATGGAATAGTCTTCCTGCTATTGTAGTGGAAGCTAAAACCATGGGTTCCTTTAAATCAGAGCTAGATAAGATTTTAACAACTCTGAGCTATTAGCTAAGTTCTCCCCAAACGAGCTTGATGGGCTGAATGGCCTCCTCTCGTTTGTAAATTTCTTATGTTCTTATTGGGTTGAGATCTGGTGACTGTGGGGGCCATTTTAGTACAGTGAACTCATTGTCATGTTCAAGAAACCAATTTGAAATGATTCGAGCTTTGTGACATGGTGCATTATCCTGCTGGAAGTAGCCATCAGAGGATGGGTACATGGTGGTCATAAAGGGATGGACATGGTCAGAAACAATGCTCAGGTAGGCCGTGGCATTTAAACGATGCCCAATTGGCACTAAGGGGTCTAAAGTGTGCCAAGAAAACATCCCCCACACCATTACACCACCACCACCAGCCTGCACAGTGGTAACAAGGCATGATGGATCCATGTTCTCATTCTGTTTACGCCAAATTCTGACTCTACCATTTGAATGTCTCAACAGAAATCGAGACTCATCAGACCAGGCAACATTTTTCCAGTCTTCAACTGTCCAATTTTGGTGAGCTCGTGCAAATTGTAGCCTCTTTTTCCTATTTGTAGTGGAGATGAGTGGTACCCGGTGGGGTCTTCTGTTGTTGTAGCCCATCCGCCTCAAGGTTGTGCGTGTTGTGGCTTCACAAATGCTTTGCTGCATACCTCGGTTGTAACGAGTGGTTATTTCAGTCAAATTTGCTCTTCTATCAGCTTGAATCAGTCGGCCCATTCTCCTCTGACCTCTAGCATCAACAAGACATTTTCGCCCACAGGACTGCCGCATACTGGATGTTTTTCCCTTTGCACACCATTCTTTGTAAACCCTAGAAATGGTTGTGCGTGAAAATCCCAGTAACTGAGCAGATTGTGAAATACTCAGACTGGCCCGTCTGGCACCAACAACCATGCCACGCTCAAAATTGCTTAAATCACCTTTCTTTCCCATTCTGACATTCAGTTTGGAGTTTAGGAGATTGTCTTGACCAGGACCACACCCGTAAATGCATTGAAGCAACTGCCATGTGATTGGTTGATTAGATAATTGCATTAAGAACATAAGAACATAAGAACTATACAAACGAGAGGAGGCCATTCGGCCCATCGAGCTCGCTTGGGGAGAACTTAACTAATAGCTCAGAGTTGTTAAAATCTTATCTAGCTCTGATTTAAAGGAACCCAAGGATTCAGCTTGCACTACGTTATCAGGAAGACTATTCCATACTCTGACTACACGCTGTGTAAAGAAGTGCTTCCTTAAATCCAGTTTGAAATGTTCTCCCGCTAATTTCCACCTATGGCCACGAGTTCTTGTATTTGAACTAATGCTGAAGTAACTATTCGGTTGAACAGCATCCAAACCTGTTAGAATCTTATAGACCTGGATCATGTCCCCCCTCAGTCTCCTTTGCTTGAGGCTGAACAGATTTAGCTCAAATAACCTTTCCTCGTATGACATTCCTCTAAGACCAGGAATCATTCTTGTGGCCCTACGCTGCACCTTTTCTAAGGCCGCTATGTCCTTTTTAAGATATGGTGACCAAACCTGTACACAATATTCTAGGTGAGGTCTCACCAAGGAATTGTATAATCTTAGCATTACCTCCCTTGACTTAAACTCCACACACCTGGAGATGTACCCCAACATCCTATTGGCCTTTTTTATTGCTTCCCCACACTGGCGAGAATGAGACATGGAAGCATCAACATACACACCAAGGTCTTTCTCATAATCAGCTACCTTTATTTCAGTAGGTCCCATAAAATACCTGTACTTTATATTTCTGCTCCCTACATGGAGTACCTTACATTTGTCTATGTTAAATTTCATCTGCCAGGT